>NW_022196903.1:110445292-110462581 GCF_008632895.1 Mastomys coucha | reverse complement strand
GGGGGGGGCGCGGGGGGTGCGGAGAGGAAAACAGGAAGAAAGGAAGCAATTAGTAGTCTTGTACATTGCCAAAAGGGGAAAGACAAGAAAGGGCTTCACAGGGGTTACCAATTAGATGCTCACATGTTGCCAAGGGTGAGCTCAGCTGACTGGTTAAGGCAGGACCCTCAGTGTTGAGGCCTGCTTCTCTGCGGTTTCTGTGCCCTTTCCACTTCCTCTCCCTACAGAGGCCTCCCAGAAGGGATACGGGGCTCCTGCAGAACAAGTGTATTGGGGGACATGCTACCGCCCCACTAAAGAGAGAACTGTAGAGATCCCATGTCCACTCCTTCAGTTGGCAGACTGCATGGGGAGAAAGGGACACTGTCATCATGCCCCAGAGCCTCTGTCTGTCACAGTGCCTAGGCCTGAGTTAAGGCATGAGGCTGGAGCTGTGGGTAGAAGAGACCACACACTACCCAGACCTGCAGCACAGTTCAGCTTTCTCTTCTCTGGAACAAGGGATCCTGGTGTTTCATGCGTCTCTCTCCTTCCTTCCTCTCTGTTGCCCTCTGGATTCTCTGCCTTAGGGGGATGTTTAAGGATCCCACCTTTCCAGATCAATTTTCACATTCAACACAGAGATGGTAAGCTGTCAAACACAGAACATTATTCCGAGGATGTAGCACAACTGTCAGGACATGGTGTTAGGGCCTGCACATAAACACCCAGGGCATACACGGAGGCCCCAGTGCTTCTACAAAGTGGATTGGAAGGTGGGAACATTTTCTGCTCATTGCCTGAACATCTCAGAGAGGAAATTACAGGTGATCCCTATTTAAAATGTTTCAACTTTTCATTTTCTTTATTTTTATTTTCAGTTTTAAGATGGTAAGAAAACATGGGCAGAAACCACATTGTGAATTTTGACTTGTTTCCAGGCTAGTGACACATGGTATGATACTCCTTCAAGATTATTGTAAATATTCTGAGTGTATTTAAGGTATGCTATAGGGGATGCTGTTGCCATGGTAAAGTGCTTCCTGTGGATCAGTTCCCATCACTGGGAGTAAGGGAGCCAGGATAAGCTATGCTGTTAGATAGGTTACTTAAATGTTCCTGGCATTTAGAACTTTATATTGTCGGCTTGCAAGCTTATTAGGACATAACTACATAGTAAATAGAGAGACATCTGTACTGATAATCATAAAATTGGCATAGTATTTTCTATGAAAATATGGATGTATTCCCAAATCAAACCTCACAAGTCACACAGAATCATTGGCTTCTGCATCCTTGGAGATGAGGAAACTTGAGTCACAGGAAGTAGGATGCAGTTGGCAGAGGGTGTAGCTCCAAGGCAGAGCAGTGCTTAGTTGTGTGTCGTGGGCTGGGCTGGACTGGGTTCTTCAGGCCTTGCTCTCTTAAGGATGACTGTGAAGGGGATTTCTTTGGAGTCTGATAGGAGTGGATCTTGGCTTGGACACAGCAGCTTACTCTGTGGTCATGGTTATGAAGGAATCAGTCCCCCTATTGTAGCACTCTGCTACTCTGTGCTTTGAGGATTCTCACCTTTTTATCAGAATTTCCCAATAAGCCTACATTGCAAATCTGCCCCTCCCCGCCCTGTTTCCAAGGTTTATCCAGCATTGCAATCTGATGCTGTTTTTTTTTCAAGCTAGTACTTCATGGGTCTTTAAACAAGAACATTAACTTCTATATGATTTCAGATTTCTCTTGCAACAGTCTTATAAACTGTCCCTGATGCCTAATCTCGATGCACACCTGCTGCTCTTAATTGATAGCAAAAATAGCTGTGCAATGCAGAAAAGACATCTGCAGTACTGCAGCTGTAGCGTGAGACAGCTGAGACCCAGGAGAGGCAACAGAGCCCACGTTAGAGCTGTTTGGAAGTCACACCAGGGAACTGAAGCAAGGGCTGTCTACGTGACCTTGACTTAACAGATGGGAAGGCAGATCTATTGAGTCTGAGTGAGAACGCTCAGAATACCCATACTTGTTTTAAATATGAAACTATTTTAGTGCTACTTGATGCCATTTTCCCCAAAATATTAAATGACACCGAATATTCTCAAAGGCAACTTTGACACCTCTGGTCTCAACCATCGGAAGCCCTTACATTGCTCTAACGAAGCTGATACACATATGGGCTTTGGCTCCACACTTTTCCATTTTTCTAATAAGGGGGGAACCTATTAGAGACATTGAGGATGTTGATGTAATCAAGTCGTTTTCCAAGCAAACCTGACTTCCTTTAGCTTTGCCAGTGCCAGCTGGTGTCTTAGGAGGATCTAACTTCTTACAGAGACAAAGATAAGCTCAAGACCACAGGTAGCCAGGAAGTCTACAATACCATCTTACTAACACTTCCTCTCTCAGAGCCCCACTGTGTGCTCTGGGGAAATGGAAGACCATGAAGTTCTGAGACCCCTGCTTCATGTTCACTGTCCCCTTGTCCAGCCATGGCCTCCCGTGAAGGTTGTGTCCAGTCATCTTTGATTCTGTGGAACTCCCTGTGAAGCTGCTGTGACAGCTGTGACAATAGTTCTAAAAACTAAGGGAATATGTCACACTGCTCAAAACAGAAACCTCCAAAGGACCAGCACACAGCCTAAGCCCAGAGAGCAGACAGACCACAAACACAACTCCAGTCTCAGCTTCCCCTGTAGTCTGTTCTGTGACCTGACAGGAGCCATTGTCCTTCCAGACTTGAGTTTTCTACCTGTAAAATGGGGAGTATGGGGACAGTCAATCCTGTCCCCGATGCTGGCATTCCACAACAATGGTTAACAAAGTTGGCGGACCCCAGCAACCTATGGTGACTTTAGCCCACCGGATCGAATTTCAGATTCAGCTGAACTAGGCTAGGGCTTTAAAAATTGATGTTTTAACAAATTGTCAGACTTTGTTGATGGATCTGACAGGGGCACACTTTGAGAACAAGTACCAAGGAAGTATAACATTTGTGTGGCAAACAGACCTTTTCTTGATAGAGAGTCTAAATTGAGAAATGTAGTTACTGCTTGATTTCTACAAATTTCGTGTAAGGTTCCATGTATGATGTAAAGAGTTTTGGCTAATAGGCACATTTGCTTCATCTTTATAAAAAGCTACACGTTGAACTGTTTCAGTTGGATGGGAGGTCAATATTTTGTTTCATGAATATTTGGATCTCTAGGGCAGGAATGGGAAGAATAAATTTTCTAAAACTCTACATGTTTAACTTTGTTGAAGAATATTGTGAGTGGCTTTTGCAGCTTGGTAATCCATTTGAGTTTTTATGTACACTAGTTTTGTTTGTCTTTACTCCAGCACTGTATAGGAGTTCTACTGTTCTTGTCCATTTGGGGCGTCAGTGAAGCACACTGAGGCAGGGGCACATCCAGGACTTTGCTCATGCTCACACTCATGGAGGTTGCTGAAGATGTACAAAAATGGAGAAGACAACGGATACTGAGGTAGGGAGGCTGGGAAAATAGAGGGTGGGTGGAGGTTAAAGACCACAAAGATGCACACTGATAGGAGGAATAGACTTTAAGGGTTAATCGCATCATAGGCAGAACAGCATCAGAAGAGCTTAATGCATTATTCCAGGACCAGGTCAGTTCTTGCCAGTGAGTTATTACAAATATTACATATGTATGATGTACTCAACAGTGTTATATAAGTCAAAGGAGCTAGAAAAATACTTTAAATGCCTTCACTACAAAGAAATGCTTTAGAACATGGATGACCTAGCTATTCTGAGTCAACCATTATAATTTGGTAATGTATACTTACATTAAAATAGTATGTTATGTGCCAGAAATATATACAATTATCAACTGTCAGACAAGAAATGAACTAATTAAAAAAAAAAAAAAAAAAAAAAAAAAAAAAAAAAAAGCAAGTGTTTGCGATGGACAGGAGTCTGATAACCCACAGGTCTAGTTCAGTGGCTCACAAGTGTGTCCCTGGTGATCAGGGGCAAGAGCACCTGGGAACTTGTTCCAAGTACACACGCATTCTTAGGCCCTACCCTAGACCTGCAGAATCAGAAACTGTTAGGACGAGCTATCTGTGGCAGCAGCGTGCCCTGCAGGTGATTGTGGTGCATGGTGAAGGCTGAGAATGATAGGGTTAGAGACCAATGATTTCACCACTAAACCCTTCATCTTCCCAGACACAGTGTGTGGGAATCAGATGATGCTCGGGTGTGAGACTTAGTGAGTCACCAAGCTACAGCATCTCTGAACACAGCTGTGAGCTCATTGTCCTGGGTGTGGCTTTGGGTATGTTTAGTCCCCAAGGATTTGTGTTCTGGAAACTTGGTCCTAGAGTGACAGCATTAAGAGATGCAGGAGCTTTAAGGGACAACATAGCCAGGAGAGGCTAGGTCATGTATTCAATCCCTGCAGCAGGAGGGATTAATAGAGTTGTCACAAGACCAGGCCAATACTCAGAAGAGTAGAGAGATAAGCCACCTCAATCTTGGATCCTTCTTCATGTGGATGACACCTTCCTTACTCACTGGGATATGACACAGCCAGGTAACTCCTTCCAGAATGTTGCTACCATGCTATTTGGATCTTTCGACCACCAGGATCTTGAGCCAAATAAACACCTTTGGATCTTTCGACCACTGAAATCTTGAGCCAAATAAAGACCTTTACTTTGGACTTCTCAGCCTTGTATATTTGTAATAGCAACACAAACAGACTTCAGACATCCTTACTATGAGCCTGTCAATTATACATCTCCTCTTCATGGTGCCTCCTGTATTTGTCTGGCTCATTTTCATGGATGGTTATATACATTCTATTTGACTTTGCCAATATAGATACAATCCACATTCATCCAATCTACCTTAATTAATAGCCACTTAAGAGATAGTCTAAATCTGACTCACACAAAACAAGAAACACAAGGAAGAGGGGAAGTTAGAAATAAATCTTCCATAACTTATTAAATGGAAAGTTTTCCGTGATGGCAAATGTTGTATTTCAGTGACAGCTGAGGGTAAGTAGAGCAGAGGCAGATTGGTGACTCAAGCAACTGATCCTGAACACATCTGAAGACACATAGAAGAGAAACAAGAGAAAGATGGCCGGCTATATACTTTGCCACTTCCTCCCCCCACTCCAAATGTGGACAAAATTCAAGATAGGGGTTTAAACTAATAATACAACTGGAAACAAAACTCCATCAACAAGGCAAAACTGAAGAATCCTTACATGATAGGAAGCAGATGGGATCAATGTGAAAGAGGAAATCATCAATCAGAGTCATATAAGAAAAGGCTTGAAAAATTGAGAGCAGCTCTGTAGGTGCTGTAGACCCAAACATGGAGAATGAAGGAGCAGGAAGGGAGCTAGGGAAGTGTCAGGGTTATTAGTTGGGACCACATGCATGGTAGGACAGCCAGGAGGGAGCACATGCGCGTGCGTGAACACAAGCATGCACGTACACAAGCACGAATGCACACTACTGTCATCAATGGAAGTGATGAGTTATGGGTTTGAACCTAGGAGTTGGGTAATAGTCTGAGATCTAGAAGGCTCCAGCAAGAACTAGGAAACCCCTCACCCAGGAGCATGGAGTCACTGAGCTCTCTGCTATGTCACAGCCAAAAATGTTCTAGAGGAAAAAAAAAAGTGCCAGATCTCAAGGCAAGGTCACACCAAACCCCACCGAGTATTGGGGAGTAGAGTACCTGTAAGAGAGGAGCCAAGTTCAATAAGCAGGACTAGGGTTGTGCTATTGGGACATAACTCACATTCTAGGGGATTCCCACAAAGCAAGGACAGGCTGTTATGAAAATGGGGATCACAGATCTTAGAGATAAAAAAAAGTTGTGAGGCTTCTGTGTGTGCATTTCTGCACACATACGGCTAGTACTGCTGCCATAAAACCCTCCCTCTGTATTCAGAATCCTGTAAGATCTGTAGGTATGACTAAAGAAAATTGGGGCTCAGACATTTCTCCCAAATGGAAGAAAAAGAGAAAGCTGTGCACAGCAATCTAAAGTTAAGAAGTGTGAATAATTGCCTGGGTCTTCAACATAGACAGTGGAGGTCAAGAAGGTGAGAATTTGCAAGGGATGGAGGAGACAATATAAAAATAAACAACAGCAGCATTCTCCACAACTAAAGAGGAAAAGAGGTCACTTTGATGAGCCCAGTGAGTTTCCAGATACCAAGAAGCATTTGATAAAACTTAACATGTAACATATTACTTGACCACAAGGTCACATTCCAGATGTCCAGCCAGCATGCACCAATGGCATGCTTACCACACACATCCAGAAATAGCTTCTCTAGTCCAAACCTACATCAGTGAAAAGAACATTCAATGTGTGTGTGTGCCTCCCCTTCCCACCAAATCATACCCTTTCCTGTGCTCATGTGCTTAGCACACCACTTTCCCTTGCTTGAATAGGCTCTGTGGCACAGACAAAGCCACACGGGAAAGCCACAAAGAGCTAATTTAAACTTCTCCCTGGCCACCGCTGTATCTGCGGGCTGTCCACATCTGATAAGGAAAGGTCAGTGCAGGAGGAGGGCCCACTACAGGCTTTCTCTTTTAAAATTTGTCGCATGGAAATAATTACAGCAAAAATAGAAGGTCAAGGCAGTTTTTTTTTTTTTTTTTTTTTTTTGTCTTTAAAAAGCTGAAAGATACTACTGGAAAATAGAAATTGGATATTTAACTTGCCAAATTTTAAAGACAGCAAAAGGAAAGATGTTAGCAGGCCAGCCACCAAGAGGTAGAGAGTTTGGAGAGAGGTAGGGATAAAACAGGAAGTGGTCAGGAACTATACACACACACACACACACACACACACACACACAAAAGAAATAAAAGAAGGTAGTTATTCCTGGCTGGACATGTCAGTCATAATACAGCCAAACTACAGGGTTGGAACCTTCTAGGACAAGCACAAAATATGATGTGGTGCTTTGAGAGAAAAAGTGAGAGTTTCTCTGCAGTAAAGCCATACAGGAAGTCTGAGGCTTTGGTGTTCCAGAGATGGATCGGAACCTACCAGGTCAAGTTCAAGCATGAACAATGAGCAGGCCTTGGTATTGAATCCAGAAAAGGACTGAATCTAGTGAAGGGGGCAAAGGGTAATTTTTCTTTCATGGCACATTCAATCTGCAGTTATGGCACTGTGATCAGGAGTGTCCGTGCTTCAAACACCAGCTCCCAAGAAACTAGGCAAAAATAAAACACACAAGGGAGTTTGATAAAATGCTCTGGTTTTGAAGAATTTTAACCCATTGAGCAACTTTTGAACATTGAAGAGGTAGAATACAAAGACACAGGAGACTTGAGTAATATTAGCAACAAACCCAAATAGCTGAATAACAGAATGAACTTGGCTACAGGCACACGTAACAGTGTAAACGTCAATTACTAAGTAATCTTTATAAGATCCTGTGAGCCTTCAACCGCTCTGTTTTAAGCAAAGCTGAAACTCTGAAACCCTTGACCTCTGAGTGCCATGCACGGAAAGCCTGGATGCAATGGCAGAGGGGGACAACCCTTAAACCTGTAGAACATAAACTAGGCTTTCTATCCAGGACTCCCCAGTGCGGGACACCTGAGTGTGAAGATCCCAGAGCATGCAAGTCTGCTAGCTGTGTTCACCTGGATGTAGCAGTCGAGCAGCACATTTAAGCCTCAACTTACCAAAGACAAACCGACACAATGCACTTACAGAGCTACTGTACTTGGTAAGTATAAGGTTACTCAGGGTATTTTCACACCGCACAAAGGAATAAATTCAAATAGTGGGCCACCAACTACCCAAGATTTACTACTACGAATAATGGAAATAACTCAATACTATGAAATATATTAATATAATTTACAGTAATTTTCCAAGGGAGAAAATCTAAGTAATTATCAAATATATTTATTAAATAGCTTGAAAGGAAGTCAGCAATTGTTCTTGTGATTTCTTTACATTACAGACAACATTTGCTGGAAATATGTAGCTGGTATCATACTCTGTGGTGAGGCACAAGAGAGATCGGCAGTAAGGCTGAGAATGAAACAAGGACGTCCCTGTTCCAATGGTGACCGAGCATTGCTGGACAGCTGGGTGAGGGCCACCGCAAAAAAGGAAAGGGTGGGGCTCGCTGTCATATGTGCAATGCCTCCCTCATATGTGTGAGCCATGGAGTCCAACATCAGTGTTGGAGGGAGGAAGCATGCGCATGTAAATACTAGAAAGGAAGAGACAAACATTTGCTCAATCTCAAAACCAATACCACAGAACTTTTTGTTTCCAAATTAATCTATAATTTAGCAAAGTTCAATCAAAAAGACATGTGTTCCAGAGAACACCTGAGTTGACAGTTGTCTACTAATAGCCACATGACTGATAGACTAAGGATCTAGTCCTGCTGAGGCTGCCTGAACAGGGTTGTGGGCCTCAGCAGTCCACTGTGCTGGGGCACCTGCGAGGCAGGCCACTGGTGCTCAACAGCCCAGCTATGTAAAGACATCTCTCTCAATCTACAGGAAAAGGACAGATTAGCCAGTGGGATGTACCCTGTCAGCCTCCTATTCATCTTAGGGGGAGAGTGTTACATGCCTCTCTCATACTCAAATCAGCACCAGATGCTCTCAGGGTTTCATGTAAAAAAAAAAATTGTAAAATCAATACAGTAAACTACAGGGTGAAAAAAATGGTATGATCAAGTAGTTTTGAAAGTTCTATCTCTATGCATGAAATCAAAATCTGAACTAATACAGGGAGAGATTAATAGATGTTAATACATAAAAGTTTTAAATGTACCTTGCAGTAAAACGGAACCCTGACATATACAAAGTTGAGATTCAAGGAAAACCAGGGAGAAGGGAAGAGGGAGGAGGAAGGACGGGGGAAGGAGTAGGGAGGAGGAAGGAGGGAGGAGGGGAGGAGGGAGGAGGGAGCAGGAGGGGAGCTGTCAATGTCCTTGCTTCATGCAGTCTTGTTAAGCAGCAAGAAACTTGGAAACCAAACTTTCTAATGCAAGGAGAGAATTCAGAAGAAAATTCCAAGAAAAGGCAAAGCAAATGACCAGGAAGGAATGAGTGAGGCACGTCTGACAGAACTCTGTCACCTAAGTCTAAAAATAATGGCAAGTGTCCCCATGGAGTTTGCATGTCCTTGCTCATAACTGCTGGGAACAGTGTCCCCACACCCTACTGGGCAATGGCGAGGATATAAGAGCCGAAGTCAGCTGGTCGCTACCCCAGGCCTGTCCCGTGGGAGAGGTCTACTATGCACATTCACACACTTAGGTGATCACCATTTTCTTTGGGATGAGTTTTTAGTTGAAAAAAGGAAAAAAAATAAGTGGTTATCAATTTAAGGTTAAAGGAAACATGTAACCTCTTTAAAATATGACACAAAATTGCACATATTTCACAAACCTCTATTTACTAACATGAAAATGTTTTCCATATTAAATATAATAAAACATTCGAATTGCAGGTCTGTGTAGAAAAGTATGACCAGTGTTCAAGTCATGGTGCTGTGTGAGTGAGCAGGCTTTTCTCTAAGGCAGTGTTAATTCGTTTGGTACACAATAAGAAAGCAGGCTGGGTGTTGAATACTATTCTTAGCCACTATTACTGGCTAATCTACCTCCTAATACAGTATTTTTTTTAATTTATTTTTAAAAATCCACTAACTATTAACTAAAATATTTCTTGCATGGAGAGATTTAGGACAATCACCTTCTTTTAAATTTGGCTGTATTTTTAATTTTTTCATGACCACATTAGTCCATCAGGGATGCCACACCTAAGTACCACACGTCGGAGGCTTACATGTCAGAAATGTACGGTCTTGGAGTTTGGAGGCTGGAAGTCTAAGATGGAGTGTCTGTAGAGCTGCTTTCCCCATGGTCCTTCTATTTAGCTTCTGCTTAGCTGTCAGTTGGAGGTATAATGGTATGTTTTATTTCTATGTGGTCTTTTGCATATGTGTGCAGATGCCTGGCCGTGATCTCTGTGGTCATACTTCATTGTTCCCTTAATAGAATTTAAAATTGCCATGGAAGCATGTGCCTGGTGCCTCTAAGGACAGTTCCAGAAAGGTTTACCTGCGAAGAGGAGGCTCACCCTTAGTGTGAGTATACGTGGGGTGGAGTCCAGGACTGAATAGGCAGGAGAGAATGAAGTAAACACCAGACGCCTTATACTCCTGCAGCCAGGAGTGCAGTCTCTCGCCCGTAGTTGTCTTCTCATGAGGACATCAGTCACATTGTATTGGGACCCATCCCTAACAACTTAGTTTAACTAATTTCCTCTGTAAGGACCCTGTTTTCAGATGCCCCTACATTGAGATCTCTACGTGTTAGGACTCAATCCATGAATTTGAGCCCATGACACTGGTGCTATGCTAATTCTTTACAAAATTTCCCTTTACCCACAGTTTAGCTATCTGCTATTTTAGATACCCACTGTCAACCCAGGCCCAAGATATTAAATGGAACATCCCAGAAATGAATAATTCACAACTATTAGATAACTTTCATTGCAACTGATGATGACGATTATGATTCCACTTGATTTTTAATCTCTTAATTTGCCTTATTTATTAACCAAATTTCATGATCTCTGTGTGTGTGCATAGAAAAAGAACTACATAGGGAGTTTGGGTCCATATGTGGTTCTAAGCAGCCATAAGATCTTGTGTCTCATTATTATGTGGGTAAGCAGGAATGGTTAATGAGAGGAAATACTAAATACTAATCGAGGGGGAAAAAAACTAGAAGAAAGGAAGGAGAGAGGGGAAGTTCATGGTGACTCTTTTCCCACCCAATATGTCTGCCTTTCTCTCACTGCAGAGAAGTGAGGTAAAGGGTCAGGAGCCATGCATAGTTCATGGTCCTCATTGTTCCTGAGCAAAGAGCACAGGTGTCTGACTAGTGCATGGGTGATTGCTAATACTCTTACCCCCTGCTGGCACCCATCTGGTGGCTTGTGCCAGTCAGTCCCCCACCCTGCCCAGAATCTGATATAAACTCAGAATCTTTTCCCAGAGCAGCCTTGGCATCTTGGAAAGAATTTCAGAAGATTATTCACAGTGACCTGGTTCTGGGAAGTTCAGCTCCTTAGGACTAAATACTTTTGGGCTAAAGTCTTCCTGTGGACGGTGAATATGAGGGTTATCACCGAGAACCATGCTATATTATGCATCTGAGCACTCACATTACTTAATGAATGGTTCTGGCCACGAGCTCTGCTATGACTGTGGGAGTTTGCAATTTATTTCCCTTGAAGATGTGAATGAGATCCAACAGCTCCCGGGAGCTCTTGGGGGAAGCCTGATAGGATGGTGGAAGGTGATTTCGAAGCCCATCTCTGTGTCCCCCACTTGCACTCTCCTTTCTTGCTAACTCTGTGGCATGGACACTCATGCCATGATGTCTGGCTACAAGAAAAGAAGTCAGTGTTCTTTCTGTATCTTCCATGAGTTCCTTAGATGATCCTGGTGCTGGATAGAGATGAGGCTCTCAGCCTTACCAAAAGCAAAATGGGTACGCGGCAGAGAGATTGGGATGAACACAGTCGGAAGCAACATTTGTGAGTCTGCCCTCAGAATCCTGATGCTTGCTTTTGTAGTAGAAATCAGGGCATTTTTGACTATGTTCTCTGGAATTTTGGGTTGAGGACCATCTCTGCAGCAGAGGACCTAGTATAGTACCTTCCTCCTCTTTGAGCTCAGATGCCCCACTGAACAATAGTAAATACATGTGTGTGTAAGAAAAGAGATGGATGCGTAGATAAATAAATGAGTAAATAAATAAGGATCAGTTATTTTAGGCTACTGAGATGGCTCAGTGGGTAAAGGGACTTGCTGCCAAGCCTAATGGCTTGAATTCAGCCCTCAGAATCCACATGATAGAAGGAAAGAATCAGTTCCATTTTTTTCTCTGACCCCCCACACACACATACACACACACAAATTTGCTTTCCTAGTTTGTTTTTGTCGAGCTAACCCAAACCTAGACATATATGAGAGACTCCTAACTGAGAAGATGCCCACCCCCATAAGATAGGCAATTCTGTGGGATATGGTCTTAATTAATGATTGATGTGGGAGGGATCTGCTCACTGTGGGTGTTGCCACCCTGGGCAACTTATCCTGAGATTATATAAGAAAGCAGGCTGAGCAAGCCAGGGGGAGTAAGCCAGTAAGGGTCACTCCACTGCCTCTGTTTCATTCAGTTCCTGCCTAAAAGACCTGGGCTTGAGTTCCTGCCTGACTTCTCTCAGCAATGGACTGGGACCTGAGAGTTGTACAGTGAAATCATCCTTTCTTTTCCAAGTTGCTTTTGGTCATTGTGCTTTATGAAAGCAAAGAACTCTTAACTAAAACCCATGCTTACAACCACACACACATGCACACACAAACACAGACACAGACACACACACACACACACACACACAGAGAGAGAGATAGAGAGACAGAAAGAGATAGAGACAAAGACAGAGAGTAAATAAATAAAGGTAAAGTTTCAATTTAAATAAATAAATATGTAGATCTAAAGCAGTTATTACTGTTCATGTTATTATTTCTGACTTACCTCATCCTATATTAATCAGGCTGCTTTTTTTTTTTTTTTGCCTAAAGATGCCTAATTAGCGGAGACTAAGTCACTTTACACTTGTCAGCCTTGGTGACAGACATAGCTTCAGGCTGGAGCACTGGCTCTACGCCCAGAAATTACATGTGCTCAGTGGTTCTGGTTCATTGCGGTTGGTTCACTGGCTTATACTTCTTGCTTGAGATAAGTAACTGCCCACCATTCCTGGAGTGGAGACCCCTGTGGCCACAGTGTGATGGTCGCGGTGGTGGTGGTGGTGACGTTGGGTGTTTGTGTGTGCTCATGGGCATAGTATCATGGAGAGTAGGTGAAGACCGTCATAACCTGCTCAGCCACCTGCTTCCCACTGCCCCGAACCTAATTAAGCTCCCCGTGCCAGATATATGTTGGTTCTGAGCCAATTTCAGGGACCCTACTGTCAACCTCGTCAACCAGGCCGAGCTGGGATCTAGGTTCAGTACCAGGGACTCAAGGTTGGGACAGTGAGGAGGAGAACGTTAACTTTCCTAGACAAGCGAGTGTCAAATAGGCTGCTCTTGAGAAGAAATGTCAAGACTTCTTTAACAGCTCCAAGAATGAAATAGTGAAGTCTATATGGAAAAGGGGCAGGACAAGGTGGCTACATCAGGCAGGGTGATAGGGAAGCCTTTGGAAGTACAGTGGCCCAAGGACACAATACCGTGGAAGTGCTAGGCTCTGGCACAGAAGGCACCTGTATTCTTCAAGATCAAAGTAATCAGTGTGTCTTCAATGTAGTTGTTTTAAAAATTACTGTTGGTACATCACAGTAAGAGGGGCAGACCCCTGGAAGATGCGCGGGACAAAGCATCCGCTTTCTGTAATACAGACCTTAAGAGACACGTTGTAAATAGCCACACGTTCATTTCACTTCCTGCCCTCCCCCACCTCCTCACTCTAAACACAGCCCAGGTGCCTTGTGCAGTGAGGCTGAATTTCTGAGGAGGTGGTAGAAGGGAACTAATGGGATTATCTGCCAGGAATGCCTGCCAAGAGCAGCTCATTGTTGCTGAAGGCTCCCACTGCCCTCCGACCAGCACAAGCATTTGCTCCTCATAACAAGATGGTTTTAATAAGCTAGGTGAAGCCAAGTATTATTAAATAAATTATGCCAATTTGAAGCTCTGCCTGGGTGGGCTTCAAGTCAGCACCACTGGGATTTAGCAGGGTGGATGAAGATGCATCTGCTAGGATTACCATGTGCCCTTAGGTGCAGTTTTAATCCCAAATTGTTGAGTCTTCCTGAGACTTCTTTGTGTATAAATAACATGGTAATTGTCCAGGGAGCTAACAGGTGCAATCCCCACGCATGGTGTCTTGTCACATACAGGCTGCTCACTCAGGCCTACTGCCATTGTCATCACACTCAATGCTGTCATTAGACTGTCAGTCATTCGACAGGGTAATGATGCAAAGCATCGTGCATCATACTTATTGTGTTCATTGATAATGATATTTGGAAATTAGGATGGCCAGAGTCCAAAAATGCTGTAGCAACTCCTATAAGGGAAGAGATCGAGGAAGGGAGAAAGAAAGTGCCAGGAGGGACAAGATGCGGGCCTGGGACCACCCTTCTCTGGTTTATCAGTGCAAATTAGTCCATGTGCAAGTAGCATTTCTATGTAGTCAAGGTCTTATGCACAGTCAGTGAATCTGAACATTTTCTCTAAGATAATGAAATTCTCTCCCTTTGTTCCTTTAAAAACCTCAAAATGTGACTAACTGTATATACATCAAAAACATGGGAGAGTGTGTAAGGAGCTGAGGAAGCTTCGTGCAAGCCGAGCTGACATGAAAGGAAGCCCCAGCAAGCAAGCATTACTTCCCAGTGTCAGCCCCAGAGGCCATCACTCTGTCCTCTAGAGACAGTGCTCTCCAAAGCAGGGGATTGTGGGTAGGAAGGTGACCCTAGACCAGCCCCTGCTTCTTGGAGAACAGATACAATTTCACACTTACAGTCTTATCAGATTCCACGTCATCTTTGAAACCCATTAAGGTAGTTGTCTATGACATCCACACTCCACGGAATTGGGAGGCCACAGGAAAGCAGAGAGTCCTTTAAGGTTGCTGGCCTCAGTTCTCCTGTCTGGATGCCCTGGTCTGCTCTACACTCATCGAGACTGGACTAGAAATAGGAAGATATAGACTGAGTTAGCTTGGCACTATTAAAAGAAGAGAAGGAGGAATGGTTGTGAGTGTAGAATCATGGGACAGGAAGAAGTAGCAGATAGTGGGGTGAATAAAAGGCTCAATTGCCCCGTGTTGTCTCAACAATCAACAAGTGGAATAGAAACCCAGGATGAGCATGGCAGCCATGGTTAATACAATCACCAACAGAAGTTCTATAGACAATCTAATTTGCGAACATTTCAAAAGCACAGAAGATGGGGAAATTTGGCTTTGATCTTGTACACGATTGACAGAATGTGAAGAAATGTATCAAAAGAGATAAGGTGCGCTGGGCAGTGGTGGCACACACCTTTAAGTCACGCCTTTAATCCCAGAGCTTGGGAGGAAGAGGCAGGTGGATTTCTGAGTTCGAGGCCAGCCTGGTCCACAGAGTGAGTTCCAGGACAGCCAGGGCTACACAGAGAAACTATGTCTCAAAAAACAAAACAAACAAACAAAAAAAGATAAGGCATTGCTTAGTAACTGGGGTGGGGGGTCCCTCAGAACCATTACCAGCAGAAGGAGTGAAAAATCTGTGTGATTGACAGAGATGAATGACAGCCTGCAGAATGAGAAGATGCCACTCTAACCCACTAGAAGACAAAAATGCCCTAAGAGTGGAGAACAGTGCATCCACCTTCCATGCTACACACTCCAGCTGAACAACACTGCATACTCAGAGAGCTGGAATTCAAAGGGCTGGTGGCAGCAGGACTCAGTGCCAAAAGGGTGATTACCATATATGACTAACCCAGAAAAAAGATCAGAACTCAAATTGCATACTCCAGTTTCCACCAAGGGTATGTAATGTCATAAACACATTGAAAACTCTAAGTTGAACTACCATCAGGTAGGGAATATTGGGACTGAGATCCCTAATAAAAATCAGCAGATTTATATTTTAAGTCCTTTCTATTTGATTTGTTCTAATGTTGTGTATAATATTAATTTTTTAAAAGCAATCTAGACCCAATTTACTAGCTTTCTATTATATAGATACTTGCTGGCTCACCATGAATATTCCAAAGAGAAATCCCTGAAAAAGTTACAACTGACATCCTTGTTCCCAATCCTCAGGGACACAACCTACTGTTGAAATGTCTGTTGCTCACAGGTCCCTAAAGGAGGATGTCACTGTGCCCTGGGGACCACATGGAGAGCACTGACTGCTTGGAAGGCAGAAGGAAAGCAAGAGAAAGAAAGGCAAGCAGATTTCATTTGGGATGTTTGACAACCTCAGCCTGTCCTGATTGGTTGGTTTGCACTTGACAGGCGATTTGGCAGGCATTAACTAGCCCATGGGAGGGACCATCAGGGTCAGGAAGGTTCCAGATGCCTAAGCCTCAGTCTACAGAAAAGACAAGACATGGTTCAAACACCTTCTGGAAACATTTCTCTTGTCAAACACCCCTGTTCATTGCCTGCCTCAGCAAAATCACATTAGAAAGAGTACTGGTCGCTAGACACCGCCAGCTTGCATGCTTGGCCTGTTAACCATCATGACCAGGTGTTGACAGAACCTTCTGTCTGTACTTTGCTTTTAGCCCAGCATCTCCAGCTGTCCGTGTCCACCCCTGAGCCAGGAGCAGCCTGTGAGTGGACAGTGAAATTCTCAGGGGGCAACTCGAATGGCCCTGGTCCGTGCACAGGGGCAACCATCTGGACTGGATTCAGTCAGCACCAAAACGAGTATAGGGGTCCTGTCCCAGGGCCCATGAGACATCATCTTAAGCACCGTTACCACTGGCAACTTGGTTGCCCACTTTCCTTCTCTGTGTTCTTTGTTTTGTGTTGATATATTGGGAACTGAACTGGGGTTTGCTCTAAACTACATCCCTAGCCCTAGATTTTTACACCCCCAACTCCCACACTGATATCACCTCCAATCCCTGTCACCAACAGGGCATCTTTTGTACCTCTAAGCAATTGTTCCCTCTAGTCTCCCAGAGCCAGTCTGAACTCTGAACACCCTCATCTCAACAATAATATGCCTGTCCATGCTATAATTATTTTTTTTCTGATTTGGCATAGTTTATTACAATTAGTATACACACAAAATCACGTAAACTCCGTAACGTAAATGGTTTAACCTCCACTATAACCAACAAATCCTCTGCCATGAGGTTTCAGCACCCTACTTTAATATCGATAGAATTCACAGAATAAACCACAACCACACAAATAGAATTATAATAAGATTTGTAAGGAAAGGATTTTTGTTTGTTTGTTTTGGGTACATATCTTCTTTTAATAAGCAAAACATATATTTTTCCTCTTTGGCAAAAAGAGGTTAAATCCCCCCAGTTCATTCACAAAGTAAACTCAGGGAAAAACAACACAAAACATGAGGTACAGCTGAGACCTGGGCTACTGTGAGTATAAGCACACATGCAGGAGAATGCTGCTTTTTACATCACTGGCTCTCCACTAGAAAAGCTCTGCTTCACTGAAGGAAGGGCAAGCCAGCCTAAATATAGCTATCTCCTGAGAGGCTCTGACAGTACCTGACTAA
>NW_022196903.1:110428632-110444874 GCF_008632895.1 Mastomys coucha | reverse complement strand
AAAAAAAAAAAAAAGAAAGAAAAGCTCTGCTTCTACATGTGCGAGAACACATTTTAAACAGCATTTGTTTTCCAGGGACAGTGGAAGTCACCCACATGCTCTATTTCTGGAGAAAGTTGTAAGTAGCGCTTCTGGGTTCAGCTGTATTTTTAATCTGAGGTTTAGAAATACTTGATTATTCCTGCCTCAAGCAACAATTCCTGTGCCTCCATCTTTACAAGGTGTGAATGGACAGTGTGGACTGCCTTGCGTCTCAGCGCTCTGAAAAGGCAGATTTACTTAGGAACACTGCAGTAGGGTAGGCCCTTTCCTTAGAGAATGTGGTCTCTCAGGATGCAGCTGGTACCCATGCAGGCCCCAGGACACTAGACTCCCCAACTCCTCTCAAGGAAAGTCTAAGAAAGTAGTCTGTTTAAAACCCTCGTTGGTTGTGGTGGCTCATTTCTTTTTGAGATAAAGTAAAAGCGTTTTTTACTGTTCTTTCTCCTGGAAGAAACGTAATTACTTGAAACATGTAAAACACTCTGGGGTAGGGGATGGCTAGCAATGGTGGCCCGTTTATGCAAGCAAGCATACCACTTCATCCATGCTATCATTTTTAATCTAGAAGTGGGAACTAGAGCAAAGGGCATCTCAGCCCTCGAAGGTTGACCACCTCTATGTATGTGGATGGCATGGATAGATTTTCATAACGCAAATGCTCGGACTTTTACTTTAGACAGCACAGTCTGGGGCCAGCCAGCCCTCCTCACCTTCTAGTGAGTGCTTGGCAGAGATCTCCTGACTACTTACTTAATCATTTGTTTAAAAGTACAGGGTTGCAGCTGGGTGAACGGTTAACTTTTGTTTGTTAGTTTTTCTCTAAGAATCATGAGCTACAAACAAAGGTTGTTTGCCTGCTGGAAGTCACGTGGAGGATTTTTGATTTGGATGTCTGTCCTCTCTGGTCTGCAAGCAACCGGTTTTACAGACCACCTTAGCTCTCTTCTGTGGACTGCCATGTCCCCTCTCTGGCCTGCTCTCTGGTTTACCCAGCTGTACCAGTAGGAAAGGGAACAGTTGGACATAAACAGTCACACTGCTCCCACCAGATACAAAAGGCTTTGTGTAGCTCCTTTGGGCATTTCTGGCTTCTTAGAGAAGACAGAAGAAATCAAGTTTATAATGAGCAAAGCCTTCTGAACTGTGTGACTGCTTTTAATCATAAACAGACAGTTCATCTGCTGAAATCCCAGGGCTCAAGAATCCCCCTGAGGAAGAGTGACCATTGTAGTTTCATGAGAGGGAGGAGAGGAGGAAGGAAGGGGGAGAGAAAAACACTTCCTCTCACCCTGAGAGGATGTAGGTGCCCATGGGTGAATGCGTATTTCCACTCCCCAAGAGCTTTCTGGCACCAGGGGAAGTCACTGGTCTGTCTAGTGTTCAGCTGGCTGCTTGCTCACATACAAGGGCCCACAGGATGGCAAGGCAGGGACATAATGATGGAGATGCCCAGGGACACAGCAGGAAGTGTCTGCAGTCTAGGACTGAAACTTGTCCAGACACCCATGGCTGCCTCTGTGACAGAGGAAGCTGATTGGCTCTACTCTGTGACTGAGGAAGCTGATTGGCTGCAGTGGGCTAGGGAGGGTGTTCGGTAGTTTCCCCTTTTCCTCTGTGGAGTCACTTGAGATGATTAAGTTTGCTAAACAAACCTATAGGAGACGTTGAGATAGATCTGTTAAGTTGTCTAAACTCCCTTCAGTTTACCCCCAGGGAAACCTGAAGATGTCGCGTTGCTCTGTGGCTATAGAGCCCTTGCCATTTTTGAGCAGTTAATTTGTTTTGAAGAGGGAGAGAAAAGTCTTTCCAGCTCCAACTTTTTGATTGATTGTTCCTGGTCAGTTGGGAGGTTAGTAAATGAAAAATAAGCCCCACACCGGATGGGCAGGGCAGCCTTGCGCGAGTCAGGGGTGAAGGGGTGCGGGGAATGGGCACGGGGATGGGGAAATAATCAGGGGAAAGTGCAAATAAATGAGACCCTGAGAAGTACCAAGGCTGTGTGCTCTAGTGGCTTCTGAGGCCTCTGGGGTCCCTCTTCAGTGTTCACGCTGCCTGCCCAGCTCACAGGTCCTGTCTGCTGGAATTTGCACTTGTGCAGGTAGAGGACCCGTACTCCCCATCTTAGGTCAACTCCTTGCATTTTCCCTCAGGACCTGGCAACTAAGACCTCTGTCAACTGCTTCCACAGCTCATCCCCTGCCAATTTAGGAGAACCCCCAGCCACTACGCAGCCAGCCTGCGGCCTTCTGGATAGCGCCCTCTGCTGGCGCTGGTAGGGCTGGCAGTACAGTGGCCTGGTCTCAACCCCGGGCAAGACACATCCACCTGACTACACACCCACACGGGAACCGAGTTCGGTGCCCATGGAAGGCAGCTGTTCAAACTCTGCTCACACTTGCACCAACATCTTGTTTATTAGCAGCCCTTTCTGCTAAGATGCTGGCTGTCAGAAATGACTTCCCGAAGTCTCACTCCCGTTTCTCCTACCTCTGTCTTCTCGCCTCACTTTGGGCCTTCCGTGACAATCCTGAGGTATTTTAACAGAATTGCGACCTAACCCAATCCCTCTATTCCTGAATCTTCCTGAACTTTCCCTATTCTCTTGTTTCCTGGCAAACCATTGTCAAGCCCCTCTCCACTGTGGCGTCTGGTACACAGGAACTGTAGGTAGGGTCTGACCAGTGCAGCTCATGAGCTGGAACCTTTGCCAGGGGCATGCAGACAGGACACAGCAGTTATGTGCAGGAAGTCCCACTTCTGATACACTTCTAATTCATGTTCAATTAACTCATTTCCTATATGCCAATAGCTTAAGTCATACACTCTTTCCACAGTCATTCATTCCTATCATGAGCCAGGCAGTTGTCGTGGCTCTGCCACTTAAGACTTGAACATTAACTCCACAACTTACATGTTAACTTCTACCCTGATTTATTTTATCCATTGTTGCCATATGTAGTTTGTGAATTCTTAGTCCAAAAAACAAAAACAAAAACAAAAAACAAAACAAAAACAAAACAAAAGAAAAATCCTAAATCCCAAGTTCTCTAATATATGAATTTAACTTGAGGCATTTATATGAGGCATTTCAGATTTCCAGATTTTGATGTATTTTACATTTTGAATTTTCATATTAGAGATGTCCAACTTATGAAGACTTTAAAATTATTCCAAAAATCTTATCAAAGCCCAAAACTAAAGTACTTCTCACCCCATGTGTTTGCATAAGGGATGCTCAGCTTGTACATAGGCCATCCGGGATATTGAATTTTGTATGTTTCTAGTTTGTACACCAGCACTTCTCAGACCAACTTGGTGAGTGAGCGTTGCAGATAACTTTTCTATATCCCATGCTTCTCAACACCACAGCCAACTTGACATACCTTCACAGAGGTGCCCAGCTATGGCTGAGCTTCCTGGGTTCAATATCCATTAGTACGCTTTGCAGCGCAGTGGTCCACCATCTGCCAACACTTTTCTTGGGCACCCATGAGGATCTTACATGTTGCCTTTTGATGGATCAGAAAGCTCATGCATGTTACCTTGTCACATGCCAAGAAATCCAGCCACCAAGGCCACCACCTTTGCCTGATATGCAACCTATTCATTCTTGTTCTTGCCCTGCTGTGTGGTTTAGAGCGACATCCTCCATTGCCTCTGATTGTGCCTAGACCCCTGGTGGACAAAGGACTCTCAGTTCTGCCCCTAGGTCTGGTCTGCTCCCCTGATTCAGACAGGAGCCTGATGCTGTCTCCAGCATCTCACGGCAAGTAAGCACTTTGTTTTTCTCCTGTGATCTCAGGGCAGTGCCTAGTCCAGCCTGAAATGTCTGAGGTCACGAGCTTTTCCTGTGTCCCTGTGGAAGCGGTGTCAGTCTAACAATAGATGCCTTCTTAACGAGGACTTCCTAGTGTTCATTATAAATTGTCCTACCCGGGTTTTGAATTGCTATTCCTTCTTGCAGTCTCTTGTTTCTAGCACACTAAACTCCCACCTTTCTAGGCTGTGCCTGAATATGTGTATATGACATATGACGAAGGTGCCTGCTTTGAAAATATTTTATAATGCATGTTATATACTAGAATATCTACATAAAGAAGTCATCATACTTTCAATTACAAGAAGTGTTGTCTAAGGCCTGCATGTGTTCCTGTAGAGGAGTATGTGAACATACTAGAGCTCATTAGTCCATGGAATGAAGCCTGGGGCTGAGTCACTTCAAATGTTCCTCCCATCTTCTTCTTACTGGGCACAGGTGATCACTCACCAAGGAACTCCACTGTCTGAGAGCCATCATGTGTACTTATGATATTAGTGGCTGAAGATTTTTTTTGTTTTTGTTTTTGTTTTTTGTTTTTTGAGACAGAGTTTCTCTGTATAGCCCTGGCTGTCCTGGAACTCACTCTGTAGACTAGGCTGGCCTCGAACTCAGAAATTTACCTGCCTCTGCCTCTCAAGTGCTGGGATTAAAGTCATGTGCCACTACTACCTGGCTGAAGATTTTTTTTTTCACAATCACTTTATTTTCACTTTTTCCCAGTCTCCAGTAGCACAGATGAGAACCCTCTAAAGGACAAAAATATTTCAAGAAAGCTTGATACAAGATAGAAGTATAAGCAATATTTTGGCAGAACTTTTGTTTTCTCTAGCAGTTCATATCCCCCCATCCAAATTTTAAAATTCAAAAATAAGAGTTAACTTTATCTAAAATGTTCCAACTTAACATTTAAAACATCATGCTAGGGTTTGAATCTGGGAGAAGATGGGGAGGTGAATACAATCAAAACACATTGTATGAAATTCTCAACTAATTAAAAAATGAGAAAAAATAAAATATCATGCTCTAGTTAAATATTTCACAAACACTGTATACAAATAAAATATTACACAAAATATTTTTTAAGAAATTGTTTTGGTCTTTGAACAATAAATAAAAACATAGGCACTTCTACACCAAGACAGGGAACACTGTCACTACCCAGGAGAATTTTATCTAAGGAATATGTGATAATATGGCAAGAATAGAATCTTGGAGTTTTAAACTGACTAACCACTTATGAAATTCCGAAGTCACAATTGCTTCCCGGTCCCACGCTGAACACTCACAGACCCATATGGCTGTCAGGCTACTCGGTCTTCAGTCAGTCATTAGGGAATCACATTCATGATCTTCAAAATACTAAAATTAGGTTAGCTACCATGATGCCACCCAGGAAACCAAACACAAGTAAAAGAAAATCCCTTCTGTCCTCACAGCCATAGCCCTGACAAGAGGAAGCACATGCGCTGCGTGGCTTCTCTTACCTAAAGGAAGTGACAGTTTCTAGTAACAAGGTTAATACTGCTGGGTGACAGGGAAGGTTGACATCAGTCCACTTTCTAGACTGCTTTCAAAATCATATGAAAATACACAGAATTCACAAAACCACCAGGTTGTATTCTACAAAATCCTGATAAGCCAGTAGGTTTATACACCTGGCATATAAATATATATCTCCATCATTAGAGTGGAACTGGAGTATACCACATACAAGAACAACAACGATTTTTTTTTAATTAAAAATACTTAGGTTCATAGGGGTTCTGGATTTCAAATTTTGGCATATTTTGCATACACATAAAGAGCTATCTTAAAGATGGGAGGCATGTCTAAATCTGAACTCGTTATGTCTCCTGTGCTCCTATCCATGTAGCCTGAAGATCATTTTGTGACATGAGATGGAAGCCAAATTCCCTATTTGAGCTAATGTGTTGGTACTCAAAAAGTTTTGGATTTTGAAGCGTTTTGGAGTTAATATTTTCAGATTAAGAATGTTCAGCATGTAGTATTAGTAATGGCATATTTTCATAAATCAATATTTTATTTAATTTTTTTCATACAATGTATTTTATCATAATCTTTCCCCTCACCTGAACTATTTCCTGCTCTTCTAGCTTTATGGTGTTTTTTTTTACTCTCAAGTAACAAAATACAAAAAAAATCAAGACCAAAAAAATTAATAAACCAAGATACCAAACAAAACAAAAGGCTCACAAGAAAAAAGCAAACAAAAATATGGGGCCCTTTTTCTATTGACCAACTTCTCCTGGGTATAGGGCCTCACCTAGAATATGACTGAGTATTCAGTGGCACGCCACATATAACTAAGACTTTGGGTTTAACAGAGAAAAAGAAAATATTATTAATTTATCATAATTATCATTTTATTTAGTATGAGAGAAAGTGTGTGTGTGTATGAGCTGTATGAGAGAGAGAAAGAGAAAGAAAGAGAGGAAAGGAAAAAGAATAAAAATCTCAATATATAATAGCAAAGCAGAAAGATTCCACATTTAAAAAAAATCACAATCAAGATATTTTTACAATTATTTTAAGAACACAGAGAGTGCTCAGCAAGGGGATGTAAAGTCCCACTCTATCCAGCCCTAAGCCACTGGTCCCTATCAGCCCTCCCAGTCGTGTTGATGTCCAGGGTTGGGTGGAGGGGGCGTAGGGGAGTGCTGTAGGCCCTATTGATTTGAGTAGCTTGTGGTGCCACCTAAAGCTATAATGTTTACGGTTCAGGCCGCCTTCTGTTTTCTGGGTCCATGATTCTACTGCAGCTCAGGGCCATGTTTGTGGACTGTGCTGTTGTCAGAAACTATGTGGAAACCCATGATCTGTGCTCCCACTGACTGTAAAGAACAAGGGAGCTATGTTGCCATGATATCGACATAGCTGAGAAAGACATAGTTGAGAAAGAGGGGGCATAGAACGCTTCTTGTGGCACCAACCCCCATCATAACCTCTACCCTCAAAAAAGTAACAGCCTAAACAGGAAGCCATGAACGAGAACTCTTAAAAGGTGTGATAAGGATGCCGGAGTTAGCTCTCCACAACTGAGGGCTTCTGATGCGGGTGTGGGAGGGGCAAGGCTCCGTGCTATTTAAGGCACAGGCCGCTGAGAGCTTGACTAAGCTCCAGTGAATATATAGATAACACAAACTGAACGTTTCTCTTCTCTATTATTATCTTTTAAATTTTTATTTGGGGGGGGTCACAAGGGTAGGGGTGGGCATGGAAGGATTGGGAAATGAGTGTGATCTGGTGCATGATGTGAAATTCCCAAAGAATTGATAAAAAAAAATACTATGTTGAAAAAAAATAAAACAAAGGAGAAGAGTGCATGTGGGCTTATAGAGTGAAGTGTGATACGTTATGATGAGGGAGATGTGGTGGGTGGCCCAGGGATGGCAGGAGTGTACAGCGACTGCTTGCTCACATCTCATCAGACCAAACAAACATGGCGGGGACAGAAAAAAAGGAGCAAGCAAGCTATAAATCACAAAGTCCTCAGAGATCCTCTTTCTCCAGCTGGGCTCCATCTTTCAAAAGCTCTACAAGGTCCTTGCTGAACAGCACCACTAGTCATTTAAACACACGAGTATATAGAAATATTGTGTATCTAAATCATAAAAGCTAAATACAACCAAGGCCAATTCTGGGCAAGCGTGGTAATGATTTTTCCTAGAACAGTGCTGAGTCAGGCTGGAGAGACACTGGGAGGTGCCAGGGTCAAGATTGTTTGGATCTGATCCATTCTTAACACCGTGTGCCTCTTAAATCTTGGACCTTGGAAAGTGGTGGCCACTGGCTTCCCCCTCAGTCCCAGACCTAAAAGGGAGGCTTGACAAATACCCATCTGAATGTTGATTTCATAGGAAAGCCTTGTGGTTCCAATATTAACTCCATTTTGTAGATAGGAGAAACCAAGGCTCAGGACCAAAGTCGCATGTTCAGCAAGCTCACACATTTGGCTCCACTTGATTCAAAGCCCACAATTCGCTTAAAACAATTTGATTTCTTTTCTGAGCATTAAAACAATCCTGGAGGCGGATGGATGAATCTGGCCAGCCACGACTTGGCCACTTACTTGCTTTTTGACTTGAAGCCAAATACTTGATTTAAGTACAGCTCAAGTTTCATAGTTTTAATTTGAGAGAGGGCAACAACAGGACATGTATAAATTTATTATAACAACACAAGAAATGCATAAAAATGTTCAATCAAGTATTTGGCATACGGGAGAGACAGCAAATACCAAATATGTATGTGTATTTTGTGTGTGTGTGTCCAGTACACAAAACGAATAACAAGACATTATTCTTTGGATAGAATGTTTCCATGCCCCCAGATGCCTCAGGCACAGGGCCACCCTCAGGGAGCTGATAATGTGGAGGTGAGTCAGGAAAGGGAAAGCACAGGTGTCTCATAGGTATGAACAGAGGCTGTGGCCATGGGAACAGGAGGGATCTAACATTTGGCGGAGACTTGGTAGATCAAGGCTGATAACCTGGAAGAGGGGAGAGGGGAGAGGGGAATGAGTCTTCCTAGTCGAAATAGCACCCAGGAGCTTCACTTCACCCTGTGACTCTTAGGAAGTATGAGCTGGCATCAGGATTTGCAGAGGTAGGAGGAAGAAATGAATGGGAGGTTCCGGGAAAGTATCAACTCTGGGGAAGGAGATGGTGGCCTGGAGCTGTGAACCAGGCACCAAAGAAGGTTTTGTTTAAGTTACTGGGTGGGCTGGGTCACATTTGGTGGTGAAAATGTGCTTTGAAATAAGTTTTTCTGGTCCAGACATAGGACCCTCACAAGCTGATTTCCGAGAGCCGCAAATTGTATAATCCTCTAAGGCCAGGGAGTGGTGACGACTCAGGGTCTATCTCAGAATCTCCTTTCTAAGGCCAAAACATCGACATACAGCTTGCGGTGCCTCTTTTCTACAAAGAGGGCCTTCCTATACCTACTCCTGTCTACCTTGCTTCCTATTTTTCAAAACCCATTGCCATGGAAATGGTGATGGCCCTCAGTGGTGCTGAAACCCAGCTTGACTTCTGAGTGGCTACTCTGGAAGCCTAGGACAGCACAGAGTTGGGGGAATGAATAGATAGTTCTTCATCCTGCCTGACCAAGGGCTCCAGGCAACCGTGAGCTGAGAGGGTGTTGATAACATTGAAGGGGACACCACTTCAGGCAGAAATGACGCTAAATCCATCAAGAAGGAGTCTCTGGGGTCTGCATTATCTGGATATGTTAGTGACTGTGGCTGTGGTGGAGTGCTGGCAATCCCTCTCAGGAGTGAAATATGGATCTTGATGACTAGCAGGGTCTGCGGACTTCATCCACTCCTCAGATGAAGGGACCAGGTTCAGCTTGTTCTATTCTTCCCAAGATGATCTAGCTCATGGGTGAGAGAGGTTAGGGGGGTCACATTCAATTTTTGATACCTCAGAGGTTAGAACAACCTTTGGTATTTCTGCACCCACTGAGTCATGGAGTAACAGACACCAGTTTTCCCAGCTTCCTAGCCTTGTTCTGAGTCACTTACCTGTCTTCGTCGCTTTAATGATGGTAAAGAAACGAGAATACTTTTCTTTAAGTGCTTAGGCTCCTCTGCCCTATGGACTGTCTTCCCACCAATATTTTCCTTCTTAAGACAGGAACTGTTCCTACCCAGGCATTTGATGGCTGCTTTTCCTATAACCTTAGCCTTTCTCCCATCTCCCATCACCAGCAGCTCCATCTATCACCTGGGTTTTCCCATGAGTCCTGTCTCCTTCAGTCAGCCTTGGTCCCTCTGCCCGGCTACACCTCCTCCACACACCCTCCTTACTCATTTTACTTCAGGACCTCCCACTTATTCTTTATACATTGATCCTCGAAGACATGGTCTGTCTGAGGTGGAGGTGAAGATGTTTGCTTCCTTGTGGTCCCACCACCAAGTTCTTCAGAACACCACCTCCAAAGGGAAAAATAAGACCTGGCAAGCTCAACACGATGAGAAGATGTGGGAAGAGGAAATGCTCATCAGGTAGTGAGCAACTTTTATTTAGTTGGTGCCAACTTGTTCGGAGTATGCAGCCACCTGTGTTTCTGTGCATTTCTTATCAAATAGTTCCTCAGAAATTAATCATAAGGCTCCCCTTGCTCCTTTCTTCACAAACACATCATCTCTGCCACCTACATTCCTTTTTATCTCACTGGCCAAATACATTAGCTATTTTTTTTCTAATTGTGTTCTCTCAGCCATTATCTTGGGAGCCAGTCCCCTTGTCTATATACAGTAGCAGAGAAAGTCAGAGATTCAGGAGGGAAGTTGTTTCACAAGATCGGGTTGCTTGAAATAGAGTGAGTTTGGAAGTTGGCTTCTCTTCAGTGGCATACTCATGGACACGCTACGCTCTTTCGCAGGTTATGCCCTGTGAGATCCTGGGTGATAACAGCATTCCATCACTCAGGGGGCATCACTGGCTTCCTCCTCGTGCAGTCAATAACGCTCACTTAGGAAAAGCAAGTGTTTGTAGTCTCTGAAGCTCTTGCCTGTTACTGTGCCAGTATGTGCAGACACTTTGCTCTCCGTCACTGATTTTACAAGACTTCTGGCTCCATCTTTTTAAATGAGGCAGCTGGGAGTGTTGTAATCATGGTGGCATGCCCCACTAACTCCCAAATTTCCTCTTTAAAATAGTTCTTCAATTATAACTTAAGTTTATCATTTCATCATTTAACTGCTTAGTAGAGAAGGCTACATTTGGGTCCCATCACAGATAGTCACCCCCACCCCCCAAAAAAAAGAGTTTTTATTCCAGTAAATACTGAGTTTAAGAAAGCTGGTGAACTTGGAGTCCTTAGAGTCCAACTGCCTTGGCAGAGTGCACAGTGTAAAGCTCCCTGCTGGGAACATCAGGCACAAGCTTCCCTCCCCGCTTCCTCTGTGTCACCCTATGTGACCGAAGCATTTCTGTTTTAACACACACTTCACTGGGAGATGTTGCACTCAGTGATGGGTGCACCACAGTTCTCTGAGCTTCAGTGAATGTTGCGTTACTTCCTGATGTCGTAACCTGTGGCCCTCACATCTCCAGCTCCTCAGACTAGGATCTGTTGTGGACACGCTTCCTACAAGATGCAGTTTTCCAATTCATGGACACAATGGGCATGCGTATTTGCATCAGATCATGAGGTCAGATATCCAGAAAACAGCCACGACTCATCTGGCCAGGGTGATGAAGGTGAAACGGCCTCTGCATCCTCTGCCTGATACATCTTCAGCATAAACATGGCCTTTTTCAGATAGGCACAGTGCTCACAGGTCTTCAAATGAACTTCTTATTAAATGTCCACACATCTGATTAGATAGCAAATCGGATGCGATTTTCCTACATGCTATAGAGTACTGATGCAAGCAAAATAATTTTATCTAAGAAAAAGTTGTTTTCTGATACATGGTCTAAATTACTTAAGCTATATCAGTAGGTTTCAGAGAAAACATGTAAATCTACTAAAAGCTAGAAATCATTATTTTGGCTTAACTACATTATACAGACAGGATGTACCCAGTTGACTAATCAGAATGTTCCCAGCTCTCCTCTAGGACTTCAGTGACATAAACAGCTCTTTGTGTATGCAAAGGCTAGAAAATAAAACTAAATGGTTGTGAAAACCACAGAAAAAGTCGGCTATGAGGCTTGATAGAAGACATCCCCAGGAAAACCACAGTACCATTGTGGGATGAACTAATGAATGCTTTTCCCTTTAAAATGAGGAACAATGTCAGGATGTCCGCACTTGTTTCTAGTCAACATTGTAGCAAAGATTCATAGCAGAAATTAGCAATAAAAAGAGACAAAGGGGAGGCAGATGCAGGGGAGAGTCAGATTTCTTTTTGTACATGTCATACAATTTTACATTAACAAGACACACAGTAGGAGGGGACTAAGGGGACAAAGCAGAGGTCAGCAGATGTGGGAGGGACTATGAGAGACTAAGGATATGAATACAAATCACAATTCATATTACATGTTTGATTTGCATTCAATACAAATTTGTACACAATATGGATGAAAGTTCAAAAGATATTACATTTTTTAAAAAAGAAAAGTCCTTAACACTGCTAAAAAAATATTAGAAATGAATTCAGAGAACATTCTGGATACAAGATCAACATACTAAAGTCAATTATGTCATTACACGTTAGTGATTAACAGTGTGGGTGTGACAAACATTTCTCCTTAAAATAACATTAAAAAACCCAATCATTTAGCAAAAGAGATACACAACATCTACACTGAAAACTTCAATCTAAATGAAGTAGAGAAAATCTAAATAAAAAACATGAGTTCAGGAATGGAATGGCTTAACAATGTGGGAATGCAAGGTTTCCCATGCTAATCAAGGTTTCCCAACCAACCAAGATTTTGATACTATCCTTATCAAACTTTCAACATATGTTGAAAAAAACAGATAAACTAATTCTAGAATATATAGAGAATGCATGGAAACCTAAAAAGTTGAAAAAAAACTTGAGAAGCAATACAAGTTGGAGGAGTTGCAAAACACTTCCAAGTTAGAGTCGTCATGATTGTGTAGTCCTGGCATGAAGATCTGAGTCCACATGCAAATCTTCAAACTCAAGCTCAATTGATTCTTGAAACAGGAATCAATGTTACTCAATGTTAAAACAGAAGGTTCTTCAGGCTGGGTCCTTAGTCCACTGGCTGCCCACTTGCAAAATGATGAGGCTGTGCTCAGCTCATTAGTGGATAAACAGGTCAAAATGATCAGACTTTAATGTCATCTAACATTATAACCATCTCAGATGAAAACCCAAAGTAACTCATAACGATCTTGGATTTTTAAACATGACCTCAAATGCATGGGCACAAAGGAAATAATCAAATTGGACTTTATAGTCAAAAGTTAAAGTGCGGAAACAAGCTTGCTTACTGAAAACAGGGTCATGCCAACTAGGGTGAAACCATGTTATATCATCATGCTACCTGTGGAGCTGGGGTTCTGTAAGGAGCAGGCCTGTAGCAAGACTTGCTCCACCTTGTAATAGGAAATGTTTGGAAGTTGTTTTGAAATAAGTTATTTGCAGTAAGTTGTTATGATGTATTAGTTATCTAGAATAATATATGAAAGATGTTTTGCCAAAATGAGAGATATTAGAAGTATATACTTGTACAGAAAATTTTCCATAGAAATGTAAACAACTTGAGAAGATAACCAGATGCGAGTGGTTATCTAAACCCTGCTTCAGTGTGACGTCAAAAATAGTTTAAAGAGACAGCTAGGAGACAAGCTAGCATCTCTCTATCCCTTGCTCTTGGTAACCATGGCTGCTGACGTGAACCTCCTGAGCCTCCAGACTCTGCCACAATGACCAGAGACCGTCCGAGACCACCCGAGACCTCGAGAGCAAGTAATCTTCGTAGTCAAACATCTACAGTCAAACATTTCCTTCGTGGTCAAGTATAGCCCTCTGGCCGAGAGATAGCTGGACCTGCTGGACAACAACTACTTTCAGTTTGTCTGAGAACACCACGCCCTGCCTCAGAGATAGCCGAGCCTGCTTCCAGAGACACTGTCAGGTCGTATACCCCCTAATAGGCAGTAGAGTAAAACCGTATATATTCAATATGCGGTAAAGCGAAATGTTTAGCTATTATATTGTCATAGCTTTTATTATTTTAGCTCTGATAACATATTGTATGCTGTGTGTAGTTGTATTGGAAACTGACATAAAGCATTCAAAACCTAAACAGTGTGTTGAGTCCTCTCTTACCACTCCTGAGGTATTTCTCGTGGTGGAATCCAGTGTAGGAACACCTGAGTGAAGGAGCTCTGTCTCCATCCTTCCCAGCGGGAAGTGCCACTTGGCCCTTGCTCGACAAGTTCCCTCTCAGAGTTCTTAGTTTTGTTAATAATAAACTTTAAGAATGAACTCAAAAGAAAGCTTGAGGTCCTAGCACCTTAAGGTGTGCTGTCAAATTGCTGGTGTATGCTCTTTCCAGTTTCTTTTTGGAGGCACTTAAAGCTATGAGTTTTCCACTTAGGACTGATTTCATTGTGTCCCATAAGTTTGGGTATGTTGCGGCTTCATTTTCATTAAACTCTAGAAAGTCTTTAATTTCTTTCTTTATTCCTTCCTTGACCAAATTATCATTGAGTAGAGTGTTGTTAAGCTTCCACGTGTATGTGGGCGTTCTATTGTTTATGTTGTTATTGAGGAACACCCTTAGTCCATGGTGACCTGATAGGATACAAGGAATTATTTCAATTTTCTTGTATCTGTTGAGGCCTGATTTGTGACCAATTATATGGTCAATTTTGGAGAAGGTACCATGAGGTGCTGAGAAAGGGATGGGAGAGAGAGAGGAAGTTACATGAAGTTGGGTGGGTAGAAAGGTATAAAGGCTCTGGGAAGTGTTGGGAGAGAGAAAATATATGATCAAAATAAATATTAATTTTTTAAAATAAAACACATTAAAATATATAACACAGTGGGATAGGTAAATATGTAAGAATGGGTGCAGGTAATGAGCAAACGTTTGTCACATCACTGCTTCATATGAGGGGCTGCTTTGGCATTCACAGAGGACCCTGAAATTATCCCTACAAAATATCCCTGGGTGATAGACAGTATTCTGATCATTCCAATTTTACAGGCAAAAAACTCATTGATTCACCCAATGTAATAGTGGGGGAGGGGAAAGCCTGTATTAAGAAGATCTTAAGAGAATTTGATTCAGAAGCCTAAGCTCTTCCTTGGTGTGAAGTTCCCTTCCAGGACCCCATAGCATGAAAAATCCAATAAGACTTCCCAGGAGGAGGGTGGACAAGGGCATCCTTGGAATTCGTAGAGTTGAGCTGAGATACTAATCCAGGATTTTGTAGAAATCTTAGGATCAGCTAGTATCCTGATGGTAACAACCAACCAGTACCTGGGAATGCAACCAAAACTGTGTCCACAAGCCGCACATGCCTGTCTCATGCAGCCGTCCAGGCGTGCCCACGCTTCTGTTCTGTAAGGAGGCCTATGAAAGCAAGTGTGATCACCACCAAGCACCTTCCCACTGTGCTGGCTTTGGATCAGCCAGCCACTGTTGTCTATTCTCTTGCTTTATATTTGCCAAAAGTTTTAGAGAAACAAGAACTGGATGCAGAGAGACAAAGAAGTGATTAGAGAAAAAAGTGCCCAGATCAGAGAGGGGAAACCTTGGGGGGTATGGGAAGTTAGTGGGAAGTTTTGTGGCAAAATACTATCACCCGCCCTGAAGGAAAACTGCTTTGTAGACTTTGGGAGGTTAGAAGAGAGGCAAGATGAATTGGTTCATCCACAAAGAACTGGCCCAGATCTGGGACTAATTCAACTTTCAGGTAACTCTAGGGAAGTCATAAGATATTCCACACAGCAACCTTGACATAGAGGTATCTAGACTAGTAAAGTGTTACCAGTGTTAAAAAGGCATTGTGTGTCTGCTGAAGGTATGGGAGGATGCTGGCTACTGACCAATTCCTCATCTCAGGCTGATGTCACCCAGACAAATGAAACATGGGTCAGAAGTTGGGAAATCAGATGGATCTGAGATAAGCACTTGTATGTCTAGAGAGTGCAGCCAGTGGCATGAGGGCACATGGGACTAATAAATAATGTCTGCATCTGTTACAGCTGCATCAACAAAGTGCCTTAAACTAGGTCAATTATCCACAAGTGTCATGTCTGCAGTTTGGGAGACTGGGAAACCCCATACGAAAGTGCCAGATTTACTAGCTATCTATTTGGGTATCTTTGAGTGGTGGGAAGGCCAAAATGCGACAAACAGGCTTCCTCGGGCATCAGGTTTTGTTTATGCGGACACTGTCATGGTTCCATTTCTGATTGTTCTTATCTGATTGTGATAAGATACTTGGGCAGGAAAGGGGGCAACTTAGGAGGGAGATGTTTTTTTTCAGTTTACAATTCCAGGTTATAGCCCATCAATTTGGAGAAGTCAATACAGGAACTTCAAACAGCTGGTCACGTCATAGCTACAAGAGAAATGAATGCACATGTGCTCCCTTGCTCACTTGCTTCTGCTCAGTTGGGTCTCTCTACCCTTAAACCCCCTTTTGGATCACCTTCCTGGGGGATGGTGTTGCCAAGTGTGGGCTGGGTCTTCCACATCCATTAAAAGACAATCTCCCACAGAAATGCCCTCAAAACAACCCAATATAGACAGTCGCTCCTTGAGACTTTCTTTGCAGGAAATGTTAGGCTGTGTCAAGTTGATATAGCTAACCATCATAGACCCTAGTCCTCCTGACCAGAGCAAACTCACCCAAGAGGAGTCAAAGGCAGGAAATAATCAAACTCAGGGCTGAAATCAACCAAATAG
>NW_022196903.1:110399998-110428492 GCF_008632895.1 Mastomys coucha | reverse complement strand
AAAAAAAAAAAAAAGAAGGAAGGTCAAAACAAACAGACAAAAACCAACAAAACAAAAAATAAAACAAAACAGACCAAAGGTGCACAAAAACTTGAGTCTGTTCCATGTTGGTCAACCCCTCCTGGCATGGGATTTTCCCCACTGTGTGGCTGATATACCTGGTAACACAGTCCATTGGAGAAAACTGATTTTTCTCCTTTCCCCAAACCTACCAACTGAGAATAGCTTTTTGGTTAGGGGACTTTCTGCCCACTTCTACTCCTCTGTGCTCAGATTTTTCTCTGCTTTGAACTTGTACAGATCTTGAAACTATGCCTATGCTCTCAGATCTCTGTGAGCTCATATGTGTATCAGTCCTATGGTGTCTGAAAAACACTTTCCCTTGAGTCATCCAATACCTCTGGCTCTTAAAATCATTCCATCCCTCTTCCTCATACATTCCTGGACCTTGATGGGGGAGGGTTTTGATGAAGACATCTCATTTAGGACCGAGTGCTCCAAAGTCTCTCACTCTCTGCATTGTCTAGTTGTGTGTCTCTGGGTAATTGCCATCTACAGAAGATAGGTGGGAGGGCATGGTAAATGAGGGAATATGGGGAAGAACAGCTAACACAAGAGACTTTTGAAAAGCCATATGGAAACCTGCTACTGTAGAAGCTTCTAAAAATACATATATATGGAATTAAAGTGGAGTCACCATATGATGAAGAATACAGTGTCCCAACCAGACATCGTATGGAACCAAATCAACTCCCAGTGCCAGGAATGGGTCACATATTGTTGAGTCATTGGCCAAAGGGGTCCCATAGATACCCTCAAACATCATTGGCTATTGACAAGGCTATTGTTTACCTTACCTGAAGGTGAGGCATTATTCTTAAAGACACCACTTACATATGTCTTCCAGTTCAATTTCTCTTTGTTAGATGACATAGGTGGTATCTTTAAGAAATAGTGCTAGAAGCTTCATGCCTACTGACTAGTGTCAATAGTTCTATGAGATACTTTGCATGCTATCAGAAGAGACAAATCGTCATCAGTGTTCAAATATTCTGACCTATAACAATGACCTTCCTTCATGTTATAGGAGCAGCCAAACACTTTTCGACTGGATTTAAAACCCACTCTGTGAGGTAAAATCTGCATACTACTTTCTTTTGTCATGGTTATTTTCTCTTTTACTGCATTTTTCTCAAGATGTTAAGTACCCCTTTCTCATTACATCTGTGTAACATCTGTGAGCTTGTTTTTTTATGACTCCCCCAAAGCATTTAAAATATCGCCACATTTGTCTTCTTTCTTGAGCCAATAATGCTTCAAATCTGGATTAGATACTCCTTGCTTGAGTTGCAATAAGTAGATGTTAATTTAAACATTTGAGAAACCTTGTAGCAAAACTGGGCTCAGAGGATGATGGTGGAACTTGGAGCCTCTTTGCCAGTGGCCCTGGTTGTGGGCATTGATCTCTAGAACTTCCCGTGTCCACACTACTCTGTACTAGAAATCATCTATTACTTATTTATAGCAGTTAATCGAGTATAAATGCTATTTAAGTAATTGATACACTGTATTGTTTAAGAAACAGGACAAGAAGATGCCCTATAAACTCAGTAAAGGCATGAATTTTTAAATATTTATTAGTTATGTGAATATGTGTTTATGAATATAAGTGTACCATGTGCACATAGAGTACCCACAGAGGCCAGAAGAAGGCATCAGATCCCCTGGAACTAGACTTACAAGTGGCTAAGTTGCCATGAAGGTCCTGGGAATCAAAACCAGGTCTTCTGTAGAAGCAGTGAGAGCTTTTAACCCCTCAACCATCTCCCCTTTGATTTGTGGTTGGAAGAACTCATGGATACAGAAACCACGTGTATAGAGGACCAACTGTACCTGTTTTGCAAAGTTGTAAAACTTCAAAATACACCACGAAAAAAGAACACAGAAATGTGTCGGGCACAAATTTGACATTCCTGTTAGTGATATTCCTGAGATGGCTTCTTCTCCATGTGTTTAAAAGTCTCTCACTCCCTGCATTTGGCTGTTTTGGCAGATGCCAGGATGAGAAGGGAGTTCATGAATACGCCATCGTCATGTGCAGCCCTGGAAGGATGCTGCACTGTTGGCCTTGAGGAAACACAGGAAAGAAAAATAGCACATGGTCTCATTTTTACGACAAGCTTTTGTAAATAACACAAGTAGTCTCCCCAGGCTTCTACATCCTGAATTTAAGCAGACTTTATTATTAAATATTGATGGATATCTACCACATTGTCTGGAATGAACATGAGGCTTGATTCTGTATCTTTTCCTTAAAATTTTAAAAGAATTTTAGACAGTTTTCAATAAAGGCCACATTTGTGATGCCAGTCAATGGTGCAATTAGGCTGAACTTGCATATAGCATAGGCATAATTTAATATATACTCTTGAATAAGGAGTCACACCCAATGCCCACAGCTAACCTGTGCGTGGTGTCAGCATAAGCACCATTTTCATGCAAGATGACAAATGAGGACTTGTCTGCCCCCCATCTTCAAGCAGTGCTCTCTTTCATCTCATAAACTAGTCTCTGAGAATGTCTGTGATGCCAGTTACCCTTCCAGAGCACCACAGGTTAATAATGATAGGACTAGGCAAATGCCCGTGTGAGTTCCCGCTTTATTTAATCTACCCGTAGGATGACTTTATTTGTGAGCTCATACCAAAAGGCTTTAAAAGAATTTTTTTTAAGGCAAGAGAGTCAGTTCAAATTATTGCAAGGATTTCAAAGTGCCTTAGATACCACTTGTCCTGAGACATGTTAGTTTTTTCTCTCTACAATATGTAGATCTATACATATGCATGGTTCAAATATATATATGTGTGTGTGTGTGTGTGTGTGTGTGTGTGCCTATACACAATGTCAGAAAATTCTTGGGGTTCACTTCTTGTAATTTGTTACAAAACATGATTTTCTTCATGTTATCTCTCATAGGCTGATCCTAACTTTTAATGTTTCTGTGTGTGCAGAGGTGGGTGTGAAAGTAGATATGGGCTGTGACATCAGAAAGGAGACCAGAGAGGGAGGGGTGTGTTGAGGAAGGGAGGAGAGGGCAAAGGACACATGTGACATGAAAGCAAAGAGGTGGCTCCTGGGGGTCACAGGGTACAAGGGGGATAGGGTCACAGAGAAGAGACGTAGGAGAATCAATACAAACACATTTTGTCTGGGAAATGCCATAATGAAACCCAACGCTTATGTGTTAATAAGGAAATTAAAGAACCTAATGAAAAGAATGTGAATCTCAGTTACTGGCTACATAACAAGTAAGTGATGTGTCCATCCTGGGTCCGTGAGCCAGTGGTTTGTCTCTGTTCTTCACCACGTCTGTGTGCTATCAAATGTCCTCTCTCTGTTCTTGATCACGTCCATGTGCCATCTAATGTTCTTTCTCTAAGGTAAGACACTGAAGAATTTCTCAGTCTTTTCCAGGGCTGAACAGGGCCAGAAAAAGCCACACTTGTTTTCTAGTAGAATTCCCCCCCCCTTTTTTTGTCCGAAATGCTATTCCGTTCTTCTCTCCCCCTATTCTTCTACGATCTATCACCTTCCTCCTCTCCCTCCTCCTTTCTTCTCCCTCTCTTCCTTTTTGCAGTAATTGGTAGAATTGGACTTTCAAATATTAAACTAATGTTGGATACCTGAAATTAATACAAGTTAGTCAATGGTTTACAATGTTTTGGACATTACTGACCCATTTCATGAATAATTTAGTTGAAAAGAAATGTTTTCATCGATGATTTTAATAGATATTGATCTGTAATTTTGTTTCATAATTTTGTTGAATACTTAAGTGCATTTTGGTTTTACAAACCAGTATGATTCTTGCTTTATGAGATAAATTGGAATGTAATTTCTCCCCTGAGGATTATATGAAATTGGTATGCATTTGTTCATCTTTAAATCTCAGATGGAATTCGCCAAAGAATTAATCTGGATCTGGAGATTTCTTTTGGAAAATCACAAATTCAAATCCTTTCCAGGCTTCTTGGTAACTTTTCTATTATTGAGATAAGATAGCATGACCAAGGCAACCTATTAAAAAAAAAAGGAGTTTATTTGACTCTGACACTTTCAAAGTGTTAAGATTTTATGATCATCGTGGTGGGAGCATGGCAAGAGACAGATTCTGGAACAGTAGCTGAGAGCCCACATCTTGATTCACAAGCGTACTTCCTCCTTCAAGGCCACACCTCCTAACCCTCCACAAACAGTTCAACCAACAGGGGACTAATTCTTCAGATCTATGAGCCTAAAGGGGCCATTCTCATTTAAACACCACACTTGACTATAGGCGGTTGAGGCTATTTCCTCTTTGTTACATTTTTTTTGGTTTGTGTCTTAGAGGAATGGGCTCATTTCTTTGTGGAATTAATGAATGAAAAGTTGCTGAATGTTTCTGCATCATTCTTTTCAATGGCTGCAGTATCTACACTGATAGTCCTGTTTCAGGACTTGTTTCTTATTCCTTCCTTCTTTGTCAGCTTTGACAAAACTTGGTCTATTTTGTTGGCTATTCTGAAAAGCCAGGTTTTTGTTATGTTGGGTTTTTTCCTATTGTTTCTCTGTTTGTGGACCCATGTATTTGCATTCTTTTTTATCTTCTTTCCTCTGATCTCTTGCTCTTCCTTCCTTTTCTCCATTTTATTTCAGTTTATTCCAGTTTAACATTACAGTGGTGGCCTGAAATTACCCACTTCCTAAAGTAGCAATCTTGAGCCAGAAAATTATACTTTAGCACCCTCATGTTTTGATAGGTTGTCTTCTCATTTGGTTTATTTATGTTTTGCTTAATTTCCTTTTGGACTATTTATCTGTCCCTGGGTTATTTTGTGCTTAATTTCTGAGATTTCCCCTTATTCTTCTGTTATTGATATCCAGCCTGGTTCCATAGAGGCCCAGGAAGCTAGCCTGTCTTAATCTAGCTTAAATGTTTACTGTATGACTCAAGACGCAGGACCATCTCCTGACATTCCTCGGTTATCTGATGAGAAGCATTGCCTTTTCTGATTGGCTAGAAGGCTGCCATTGTCAGACCTATTGCTGATGTTTAAGTTCTGTCTGGGCTCTCTGCTCATTTCTCTTTCTCGCAGTTCCACCATGTTTGTTTCTTTCATTTTCAGAGTATTTGCTACATATTCAGAAGTTCTGTCTTCTTAGCTGGTGTGTATTTCTACCAGGCTCGTGTTAGTATCCAGCCTTTGGTTTGCTTTTGAAGTCCGTTATTATAAACATTGAAGCTAACGGTGCTATTTTTTGCTATTTAAAGTAATATTTTCATTGTATAAATTTTTCAGTCATTTTACTATCAACCTCTATACAACTGTGTGTGACTGCTTGTATGTGTGTATGTGTATATGTGTGACTACCTGTGTGTGTTTTTTTAATTTTTAACCGTCAAACATGAGTAATTTCTAAATATTTACATTATTACTTTCTTTTTCTCAGAAGGAAGCATGCTACTTGTTTGAAAAAGCCCCTTCTGGAACTCAGAGCTGTAGAATCCTGTGTTTAGTCTTTGGGAAAAACAAAACAAAACAAAACAAACAACAAAAAAGCTTGTTGTTGTGTGTAGTGGAAGACACCTATGCCATCAGCATTAAGGGGGCTAATTGTGAGTTCAAGACAAGCTTGAGCTATATAGAAAGACTGTCTCAAAGCACAAACAGGGATGGGAGATGGCTAAGTGGATGTGTTGGGTAGTTTATGTCAACTTGATAGAAGTTAGAGTTATTTGAAAGGAGGGAACCTCAATTGAGGAAGTACTCCATCAGATCTAGCTGTAAGACAGTTTCTCAATGAGTGATTGACGAGGAAAGGTCCAGCCCATTGTGGGTGGTGACATCCCTGGGCTGGTGGACCTGGCATTTGTCTATAAGAAACCATGTTAAGCACAGCCGTGAGGAGCAAGCCAGTAAACAGCACCCATCCATGGCCTCTGTATCAGCTCCCGCCTCCAGGTTCCTGCCCTCTATGAGATCCTGCCCTGACTTTCCTTAGTGATGGACTGTGATGTAAGCTGTACGTAAAATGAATCATTTTCTCCCCAAGTAGCTTTTGGTCATGGTGTTTCATCATAGCAGTAGTAACGCTGACCAAGATAGTGGGTGAAAGTACTAATCGTGTGAAGCTGACAAGCAAGTTCATTCTAGATGGAGTACACAGTGCAGCAACCTAAAAACAGAGAGCTTGCCTCAGAATAAAGTGGAAGGCAAGAACTAACCAAAAAAGTTGCTCTGTCAACCATATACCATGACATACATGCACACACACAATCAAAACAAACAAACAAACAAACAACCTCAAACTCTCCATACTGTGTCAGACTCCCAGTTCTCTGGCTTTTAGCAGAACATGTACCTCCCTTTGATCTATAGAAGAGCATCTTTGAATTCATTTAGACAGAGACCATGGCTGCCACCTGGCCTGCTTCTCTCTATAAAAGGTGCCTCCTCCTGTTACTGGTCATACTCAGTCAGCAAAAATAGCAATTATGACTTTTACATTCCCTATAGTGTTCATTCCTGAAGTTTCTGCAAATTTGTTGAGCAATTTGAACCAAAAGGAAGTGCAGTGACCTATCCATCCCAGAAACCTGCTCTGCTTATTCTCTTCAAAACCTCACTGGGGGCCTGGAGAAGTGGCTAAAGGGAAAGAGAGCAAGCGAAAAGACTAACTAGCTCCCAAGGAATATTCATGAAAGGCAAGGAAGGCATCCAGCATGGCCTGAGGTCTCTGTACCTGGAGGCAAGCACAGGCAAGCCGACTATCTGAGAGCAGATTGCAAGGCTCTGAGTTATCTACCGCCTCCAGGGCAGCACAATGCTGTAGGAGGCACACAGGCCATGGAATCAGATCTAGTTTCAACACCCACATCACCTGGTTTAAGGGATTCCTGGTTTTGCTTTCCTCCCAGCCTTTGAAGCAAGCTGTCCAGGGCACTGGGCAAAACGATGTCTTTACAGAGCCATAAACTGCCTTTGCAGTGCCTCTTGTCATTGTGTGTGTCTGGATATACAATCAACCAAGCGCAGCACTTGAAGCCTCTTTGCTTTGCTTATAGGGTCTGCTGAAGCTTAGGAAACTGGCTAAAGAGCAGGCTCTGCGCGGAGGAACTGTCTGCCAGCATCTGCTTCCAAATTACCTGGAATTGCTGCCCTCAGTGGGCAGAGTCACTACTGTGCCCTCACAGTCATCCTGGAAGCACATTCCTGGGGACATAGCTCAGTGCTGGGAAAGCTATCAAGCAGATCTCAGGACCAGCAGCCTGTGTCCACCAACACTTCCGTTCACGCTCTTGCTCACTTCTCCCTGGGAGAGAAGTTCCTGGGCTCATTATTAGTGGAGATTGATGCCTTTTCTCTTCTCTCTTTCATTGTTTCCCTTCCCGTTTCCTCCAGGGAAGATGATTTATTGAGCACAGTAGCACAAACTGGAAGACATCTAATACCAGATCTGTTAAGCCAGAACCCGTGGACTCTTCAGTCCATTCAGAAAGCTGTCTACACCTAGGCCCAGTAGCAGCTGTGCTGACAATCCTGGGATGAGTGAGGACAATGTGAAAGAGATTTAAAATGTGTGACGAAGTGACTTAATTCTTCGATGCTTCACTCTTAGAGAAGGATGGCTTAGAAAGTTTGATATATTACTTGAGCTAAATCCAGCAATTTCCAAGGGATGGTCATGCCCTTTGGGGGCTTATCTAACAACAGACATTTCATTCATGCATTGATTCATTGATTCATTCATTGATTCATTCATTCATTCATACTTCTACAATTTCATACACAAAACATAATATCCTTTGATCTTTTTCTACCCATTACCCTCTCTTACTTCCTTCTCCCTCCCATGAAGCTCCTTCAACAGACATCTGATGTACACACTTCACATCTAGACATTTTCATACCACACATGCATGCATAGCACAGAATATGTGCCTCATGTGAGGAGTGGGCCAAAGTAATGACAATTATGCCAGCAGGTGCTCATGGGATATGCCAGCTGTTCAGGTGACTAATTCTTTCACGAATGAGTGAAATCTCACTGGTGAAGGGAACAGAGTCCCAGGGAGGTCCGGACACCAGTTCAAAGAGATTCAGGTTTATCTATGCAAATTAAGACTGCCCTCCAGAGAAAAGCATGAAATCTTTCCACAGAGAGCTGTAACCATTCCCCATGCCTTCAGTGCTCATCATTCATAAATGTTTTCATCCATGCAATCAATTTGTACAGTCAGAATCTGCTTGACACACTTTAAGGAGCTGTTCATAGCTCAGACCAAACACAGTGAAGAAGCAGTCTCATCGATTGGTTTTATAGTTTGTTTCCTTTGCATATCCCACACTAAAGCAGAAACTAGTTCTATAGGACAGATAAGCAAAAGAACCAGAAATTATCCAAGCCATTGATTGTTCAAATATTTCAAGAGAAACATTCTTTCTGGAGTAGAATTCTAGGTTCCTCCTGGTTCTTATGGCAAATTACTACGGGGGCTGGAGACATGGCTCAGTGGTTAAAGAACACTTGTTCTTCATAACACAGCAGCTCACAACCATCTGTAACTCCAGTGCCAGGGGATCCATCACCTTCTTCTGACCACCACGGGCACCAAGCATGCACATGATGTCCACACATATGTGCAGACAAAGGAAAAAAATCCTCATACACACGAAGTAACTAAACCAAAACAGTATGGTTCTTTAAAAAGTCACCACAAACATGTAGCCTAAGACAAGACAATCATGTTTTCCCTGCAGTGCTCAAGGGTGGAACTCAGGGATAAAGATGCTAGGAGAACTAGCCTCCAAAGAAAGCTATTCTCCAAAGAAAGATTCTTTTTCTCTCTTCCAGCATATGGCAGTGCCTGGCATTACTTTTGCTCAGAAAACCTCTGCCCTGTGGCACACGGATTTCTTCACCTTGTGTCTCTGAATCTTTTCCTTCTGCACATCAGTCACTAGGTTTAGACAGTTTATTAGTTTAGCCCATGTTAGTCATCCTGTAACGAAAGTTCCTGGGAACTTACTTTGTAAAGAGGGAAAGCTTACTTTGGTTCTTGCTTTGTATATTCTAGCCCAAGATTTGAAAGCTCCATTGTTTGGGGGCTTTGGTGAGGGTGCTATATGGTAATGGTGAGGAGGACTCATCAGAGCAAACTGAATACATCTCATTAGCCAGGACATACACACACACACACAGGTGGGGAGGGAGAGAGAGGGAGAGAGGGAGAGAGGGAGAGAGGGAGAGAGACAGAGAGACAGAGAGACAGAGAGACAGAGACAGAGACACAGAGAGAGACAGAGACAGAGAGACAGAGAGACAGAGAGAGACAGAGAGAGAGAGACAGAGAGAGAGAGAGAGAGAGAGAGAGAGAGAGAGAGAGAGAGAGAGAGAGAGAGAGAGAGAGAGAGAGAGAGAGAGAGAGAGAGAGAGAGAGAGAGAACAGGCTGGTTTACCACAATCCCCTTTTAAGGTATTTAACCAGATGTTCTCCCACAAGGCTTTACTCATGCAAGTTCTGTTGCCTCCAACAACTGCACCCACCACCTACTTGCGGGTACAGTTCACACCCAAATTATACCAATACCTAATCCAGTTTGATCTCATGTCAACTTAATTAACAAATTATATTTGAAAAGACTCTCTTTCCCAATAAAGGGCAAGAGACATGAATGGAGTGTGAAGGAGATCCACTCCTGCAGAGGAAATCACCAAGAATGCCGCTTACCCTCTCGGCCACCTCTTCGCTACCAACGTTACTTCCCAAGGTTGTGTTCGCCACCTATTAGCTCACTCTCTTCACCTGGCAAAAACCTTGGTTGTGAAATACCTTGAACGACACTCTTGTTCCACAAAGGAAAGATCCCAGGTTCTTTTTACAACCTGGAATGGAGAATAATGGGCACAGTGTTCTAAGACTCTTAGCTGGGAAAGAAAAAGGAGGCAGAGGAGAATAGGAAGGGAAGGGAAGGGAAGGGAGGAAGTTGAGGGGAAGGGAAGGAGGAGGAGGAGATATGTCAATGGGCAAATGTGAGATTGGGAGTCAGCGCAGCCTGGGGTTGACAATCAGCTATACTACCACATAGAACAAATTCAGAAAAACCTTTCAAGTTTTATATCTATAGAACTGGAATGTGTGATCCAATATTAGCAGATAAAATTGGGTAATAATCTAATGTTAGTGAATGTCAACCATTACCAATAGCAACAACCTGAGCAAAATAGAACATTTCAAAAGCAATAGGAAGCAGTAAAGTCTACCCTCAGGTCTATTGAGAAGTTATGACCTGGGTAAAGGGAAACGATAACTCATCTGGGATGATCTGAACACTGGTAGGATCTTCACCTGCTAGACCCGGGAGAAGACTCACTTTATCCTAAAAAGAGAGAGACAGAGATTAGAGCACTTAGCAGCTCTAACCCTGTCCTCAAGTATTACTGTCTGGCTACTGCATAGCTGTGCTTCCAACCACCCAGGAATCGTCTCTCACTGGTGTTTCACTTAAGTAAGCTGCTTAAAATCCTGAAAGAATTTTAAAGAGAAAACCAAGGGAACTGATACATTTGAAACACATTAAAGTCAAGTTATGAAAGTATAATAATAATTTAACTAAGATTGACACAATATAAATAAAGGAAAATATCTACTGTATTTCTGTACATGCAAAAAGACAGGTTTGATGCATAAATGCAAAAACACACCATTTGGGACAGTAATAATACATGCCATAGCCTAGTAGTAGAGCTAATGATAGATGTATAAGAATTCTATGGTGAAAACTCTGAAAACATTTTTAGAAGTATGTATAAAATATAATAACTAGAATAGTATGTTCATGGAGCAGAAGACTTAATGTAGTAAATATTTTAAAATTTATAGACTCAATAAAAAATTAATTAAAAAACCAAATAGAGCATGCATATACTGACCAGGGTTTGGCCAGGTAAGTTCCTCTGATTCTCCCCAGCAGGGACCTTCCTGAATACCTCAGAGCCCAGACCTCAGACCTAGTACCCTGGCCTAGTCTGACCACCATTGCTTACATGGCCCCCAACCTCTCTGCTCTGACCAGGATACTCCACCCCCCAACCCTCAACCTCTGGGCCCTTCACACACACACATTCCAATTTCTCTGCAAAACCAAACCCTGCGCATCTCATGCCAGAGTTTAGCTGGCTGAGTCTGTCCAATCCTTCCCTCTACCCAACAACCAGATTTAACCTCAAACTCAGGCTTAAACCAGGACACATATCCTGGCTAGCAGGTCAGCCTCCTGTGCTCCACTAAGCATTCTATCTAAGAATGTGTACTATCTAAGTCATATCCAAACTCTAGCCCCAACCTGCTCTGCAAATCCTGTGTCCTGCCCCAATCTGCTCTGACCATTTCAGACACAGAAGTAACGATGCTCAGATCTCATCCCATTAGATAAAAGACTTGTCATCCTAATTAAAGAAACAGTAAACCAAGAAGACATTACTATCTTAAACATATAGGCACCAAATTCTGAAGCATGCAATTGAATAAAAAGTGTACTGCTGAAATTAGAGACACACATTACTCAATCTATTAAAGGTAGGTGATTTCTATACCCCACTTTCCCCAATATACAAGTAATATGGACAAAAATAAGCAGAAAAAATCAGAATGAAGTGACAACATACATGGAATAGACCTAACAAATGTCTACAAAATAGTCCACCAAAAACCAACAAATACACATTCTTCTCAGCAGCACATGGGAGCTTCTCTAAAATAGACCACATCCTGGGTCTTCACAAATCTTTACAAATTAAAAAAGATTGACATGATCCTGTGTATCCTATCTGAACACAACACAATAAACTTAAAGCAGACAGCAAACAAATCTCTAGTAAATACACAAACTAAAAATCTTCTATACAGCTAAAAAAAAAAAAAAAAAAAAAAAAAAAAAAAACCCAAGCAACAGAGTAAAGAAGAAACTCATAGAATGGGAGAGAATCTTTGCCAGCTACACATCTGACAGAGGATTACCATCAGAACATAGGAAGAACTCAAAACAAAGAGTCAAATAGACAAAAAAATCCATTCCAAAAATGGGGTAAGCACATGAACAAAGAGTTCTAAAAAGAAGAAATAAAAATGACTAAGAAATATCTCATTGTTCCTAGCAGTTAGGGAAATGCAAACCAAAACAGTTCTGGGGTTCATCTTGCCCCAGCAAGAATGACAAAGACCAGTGATATGACACAGGAGAAATGCTGCCTCACACCATGGTGTGAGGAGAGAAGGAACCTCATTCACAGTTGTCAGGATCAGAAACTGGTAGCTCCAGTATGGAAATCAGTGTGGAAAACCCTCAGAACTACAAAAACCATGTCGACCATATGACCCAGCTATGCCATGCTTCCGCATATGCCCAAAGGACTAGACATCCTGCTTTATAGATACTTGCTCAGCCATGTTCACTGCAGCTTTATTCAAAGTGTCTAGAAAAAGAATACCACTTAAATGTTCATTAATTGATGAATGCATAATGAAAATGTGGTTTGTATACTTTTCAACTGTAAAGAAACAAATCATTAAGTTTGAAAGTGAATGGGTGGAACTGGAGAATATCATACTAGGTAAGGTAACATCCACCCAGAAAGACACACATGGAATGTTCTCTCATCTGAGACTCCTAGCTCCAAATCTTAAGATGTGACTAGATAACCTGGTGTAATCTCAGAAGCCAGGAAAGTAAAGGGGAACCATGCTGGGGGAGAAACAATGGATTTGGGAATGGTGAGGTACAAGTTATCTGAAGGGGTAAATGGAAAAGAATTAATGATGGCTCTAATGGGGAGATTAATACAGATGGAGGAGGAAGAGGGTGAGATAATGTCTGAAAAGTCTTAAGGAATTGTATTATTATTTATTTACCTAAAATTACATAGAATACACACAAGTATGTTTATACCATACACAGTTTAAATGAAAAATTTCCGTATTGGCTGATGGTTCCACAAGAGCCATAGAGTACCTGACAAAGTCCCCAATACCCCTTTGAGTTGTTGTCTGGGTTGTCCATGAGATTCCCAAAATATTATAATCTATTGCTCTTGCCTCCCAGAGGTTGAAGGTAAGTCCCTATTGCTGAAGACACAGTTGACTTTGGACACAGGACCCAGAGATCTCAGCTGGTTCCGACCTGCAGGCATCTTCACTCAGGACTGCCATTCATGGTCCTGGAAGGTACCATGCAAGCTTCCAGTGGAGCTAAAACAACTACTAAAACAATCAACATGGCACAGTATCCCCAAGGTCCAAGAGTGCACACAGACCTTGATGACAAACAACAGCTCTTGGACTGGACTTAATGCCAGATCAACAGGGGGGGAAAGTGAGGCATGGGCATAGACTTCCTTCTCAGGTCAAAGATGAGACAGTGGTGGGCTTAGGTTCGTGTTCATGCTAGCTCCCCAGCCCTGACACACTGCCTGTAACACTCATGAAACTACATTTCAGCTGCTCCTGGAAGTGAAGTAGAAACCACACTGGGTTTACAAACATACATCTGCACCATGAGGAGGTCTGAGCTCTTCAGGGACAGGAAAAGTCCATGCATGCCCAGCAGGGATCTTCAGAAGAGGTGACACTGACTACTCATTTCATGTGGCTCTGGTCTCTTTGTGGCCGGTCCATCTGTTTTGCTGCAGCTGTAGAAACCATGGGACTTAGCAAGGCATTAGTCTAATTGGACCTTGTGAGTCATGACCAATTCTTGGCTAAAAATAATCACAGTTTACCTGGCAGAACTCAAAATCACATAACTCTGGGATTTCAATCCCTCCTCGTGGCCTGAACTGGTAAAGAGCTGAAAGCAGCGAGTCTTCAGAGGTGCCCCAAGGCCACAAAGGGACAGATGTGACGATTCCCTAGTCTTGTGCCTGGAAAAGGTGAGGTAGACCCTGGCACTGGGCACCGAGCTGTCCTCCTATTTGGGTTTGCAGAAGGAACACAGGTGGGACAGATTAGTTATGCCAAATAACATCTGGATTATTGCAGAAAGAACAGAGAGCAGGTCTGCCAAAAGTTTCTAGAAAGACAGAGAGAGGATAGAAGACAAACACCAGAGCAGGGCAGTGTGGCTCACGGACAAGTTCAAGTGGCTGGGGTCTTGGTAAATCACCTTACACACTGGGGAAGGCTGTCGGTGGATGCGCTGCAGGCAGCAATGGTTTAAAAGGAGTCGTTCTCAGCTTTGTGTTCAGAACCCTAACAGCTGTAGCTGAGGAAATCAAGAGACTGCATGTTCACACACTAAGTGTAGCCATGGTTTCTGATCTGTGTCAGTACCCTGTCACCTGCAGCCCTGGTGACAGCGGGTCTGGGAGAAAAGTGTGCACATGGTGGCTAGTAGGATGTAGAAGCAGTCACTTTACTGTTCCCTTTGAGACTTATGCTGCATCTTGGAAGTGCGATTTTACAGACAATTCTTCCATAAAGGCCGAGTTGATCCAACACCACATCTGTGGAAGGCTTTGCCTATCTTGCTATAAATTTATTATAAATCGATACAGTAGCACGCCTTTTCTGGAATCTATCCACTTTTTCCTAGTTGCTTGTTTGCTTTCCTAATATTACAAAGTCTTAGTTACAAATACTCTGTAAAACCTGACAGCAAGTCCTCATATTTGGCTCTTCAATTAAAATTGTGTCACAACTCCGGGCCTTTGCATTTCCAGGCACTTCAACCTGTGAATTTCCATGAACAGGGGAAAACTTATTTGACTTCTTTTTTAAAGTCATCTATTTTTATTTGATATGTATGATGTTTTTGCTTACATGTATGTATGTGCATTAGGTATATGCCTGGTGTCCAGCAAAGCCATAAGAGTACATTGGATCACCTACAACTAGAGTTCCAGATGGTTTTGAGTCACCATGTCACCATGTGGGTGGGTGCTAGGAAACTAACCCAGGCGATTTGCAAGAGCAGCTCCTAATAGCTCATAGTAGCTGAGCATCTTTTCAGCCCCTATATTTTATTTTTGTTTTGTATTAGATTACAATTAACATGACAATACCCCTTTTCCTCTTTATTTCATCTTTTCAGACACTGGGAAGAATATTGATATTGATGGTCTAATTTATTAAAACATCTATTATAGAATATCTCTCATATATAGATACATACACACACACACACATGTACTTGACTTAAATTTTACATGGAACACTGTATTAAAAGATGTTAGCATTGAGTCTCCCATGGTTCAGTGGGCAGCCTGACATGGTGTGGTTTCCCCTTATGATAATGATAGCATTACTCTAGGCTTTAGCCACCATCTTCAGTATTCATACATGAGCAGAATCAATATGAGATTCTGGGGCCCGGGTAAAGAGAAGAATGAAGGAAATATAAAAATATAAAAAATACTTCCCTTTCCTCAGGCATCTGTAAGTCATTCACTTCTTAGTTGTTTTCTAGAAAGTTCTTTCTGAAAGTTGTTTTAACATTTTCTTATATATATATATATTTTTTTTTTAAATTAAAACATAATTACATAGTGTTCTCCAATCTCCTTCCCCCAACACCCATCCCTGTACACCCTTGCTCCTCCTCAAATTCACGGCTTCTGTTTCTTCAACTGTTGTTACATAGATAAATGTATGTGTGTCTATAAGCTCTTAATTTTTATGAGCCAGCCTGTTCAGTCTAGGTTACTTATGTCTATTTTTAGAATGTTACTTGCATGGATGTGATTCCAAGACTCCACAGTTGATATTGGATACTACTGGGACTCTTCCCGGGGTAGATTGTTCCTCCTGTTCTCATAGTCCTTAGCTGCTGTAGTTCTTGTTGAGGGCTGAGGCCCCGTGAGATTTCCCTCTTCCATGTTAGCATGTCCGTTGGTGTCATCCTGGTCAGGCCTTGTTTAGGCAGCCATGTTGGTGAGACTTCATAGGTGTAGCATCTCTGACAGTGCTCTTACAATCATCCACCTTCTTTTCCACTACCATCCCTGAGCCTTAGGTACAGCAATTATGCTGTAGATATATCAGTTGGAGCTGAGTGCCACATGGTCACTTATTTTATGCATTTTGATTGGTTGTGCCTTTCTGTAAAGATCTCTGTCTATTGCAAGGAGACACATAAATGATAAAATAAAATAATGATTTTAAGAACACTATTTAAAAGAAACAGAATAATGATTTAATAGAAAAAAAAAGGAGGAGGAGGAACACATGCTGCTCTTACAGATGGCCAGAGTTTGGTCCCCAGAGCTTATGTCAGGAAGCTCACAACTATTGGTAACTCCGTCTCCAGGGAGCTGATGCTCTTCTCCATCTTCCGCAGGCACTGTATGCACGTGCATGAGCCCACACACAGACACACACGTAAACACAATTAAAAGTAAATCATTAAAATTTAAAAATACAACAGTAAGGAATACTAAAATCTTAAATGGGTCTTAAGAAACACAACTTTGAACCAATTACTGTGCTCCATAGAGCCAGAGAAACTGCCTGATGACCAGTGTTCCCCCATGCTGGCTGCTCAGGATCTTAACTTGGAGAGGACCAACTGTGAAAGGCAAAGCATCATCATCATCATCATCATCATCATCATCATCATCATCATCAGCAGCAGCAGCAGCAGCAGCAGCAGCAGCAGCAGCAGCAGCAGCAGCCTTTACAAGTGTCAAGGCTAGCTCCTGTCTTGTCATCTTTAGACTCCTGCTAAAGTGAAGTAACATCAGACTATGTTTTTTTCCTGGCTCACTCATCCTAAAAGAGCTGGTCCTCCAACCCAGAGGTCAGGGAGCCAATCTCCATGACAGCAATGTCCTTTTCATCAGCCTTCTTTCTCCTCTTCCTCCTCTTTCTCCTCCTCGTCCTCTTCCCCTTCCCCTTCCTCCTCCTCTTCTTCTCCCTCCCCCTTCTCTTCCTCCTCTTCCTCATTTCCCCCCTCCCTTCTGACAAACAAGTATGACTTTCCAGCCCTACCCACCACATGCCCCCAGGACCTCCTGGCCTCTATTGCTGGTGGAGATTCGGGACAGCTGTTTGTATGTGCATGTCCACTCAGTGAAATTGTAGCCCACAGGTCACCCAGCTCAGGTCACAAAGCTTAGGCTCCAGGTGCAAAGTAGGGCAAAGGTCAGCTGGAGCCTCACTGAGCCCAGTCTGGGAGCTGAACATTCTCAAAAGACATTTGCTGGTGGGAAAGTTCCCCGGGCCTTCATTCTTGGCTAGGAAAAGAAAACATTGTTCAAACAGGTGGGCAAGCATTAGCTTCAGGGAACCCTGAGAAAGAAAAAATAGAGACGTTACCCAAAACATTCACGACCTGACCCTTGCAGGTGTCACTGGATCTTATGTCCGGAAGTCCGGAGAACAGGCCCGCTCCCCTCACCTCAGGGCCACTCCAGGGCCCTTGGCGAGGGTGCCTGTTGCCAGCTGCAGTTAAAGGGCAGCAGCCATCAGAAACAAGGTTAACCCTGTACACATGAGGCCTGGGCTCTGCCATGTATGCTTGTGAGTGGTTGGCAGTCTCTATTGCCCAGGGCTTGCCTGGGCCTCAGAAAACACCTGATGGCTGAAGGTTTACCCCCTCACCAGTGAATGGAGATCTGTCCCGATGGTCAATTTGGTTTATAGAGCTGTACTTTTTAAAGAAAGCATTTAGAAGAATTTATGTATAAAACTCTTTAACAGTTTACTCTGGGTAGTTCATAGGGCCTGAGGTCCTATAAGATTGGGGTCAGGGACCTGGGCCTCTGCATTTTGTGCTGCCACTCCCCCACCCCCTATTCAGCCACCTGGGCACCCAGGCAGCTATGTGCTCTCTGTCCTGTCTCTGTCCCATCTCTCTTCTCCATCAGAGACTTCCTCCGTACTCCAGAACTCTCTGGAGTCCCTATGTCACAGAGGGACACATTCCTTAGATATCAATAAGCTGATTCTATCACCACATTAGTGAGAATTCCCAGTTTAAAAAAAAATGCAAAGAAACAGAAAAATCTGCTTATGTGCAGTGAACGCTGGACTGGGTTCTTAAATATTCTTTGCTGAATTGAAACAGCAGCCAGCTAGGAGTAGCTGGAAAGAGGAGCGTGTCTGTAGAGCTCCATATGGGAGCTAGGAGCTGGGCAAGGAAGCCCTCTGTTTAAACCCCCACAGGGGTGACAGGGGAGGAAGATGGGAAGGAGGCTGGGTGTGCACAGCCCGCACGGCTCTCCAGCTGTGTCCTTACTCTGCTTCCTTGTGATTCACACACTTTGAGACATGTAAGGCAGATCTTCAATCCATTTCTTAAGTGGCCCAGTGTGCCCGGAGATGGGATTTTATAGGATCATAAACTTAGTGTCTGAAGCCCAATTCTAAAGTCCAATCTGTGTTTTTCTCTATCCCACAGAAGAACAAAGAAGGAAAGGCCCAGAGAGCAGGCCAGGGCTGCGTTTTTGGATTCTTGTGCCTACTAGCTGCACCACAAGACCATGATTGTGTTCTAAGGACCTTGTACCTAGTAGGCGTACAACAACTTTGGAATGAATACATGATGGATAACAAGAGATTAAAAAAATAGCAAATGCGTCATACCAAGAATGTTTTCAATGTCCAGGTGATGCCATGTATCTTAGTTTTTAAAACATTCTGTGAATGTGGCTTAGGAAAGTCAGTGGTGCAGTTTAGAAGCAGAGAAACTGCTTGACCCAGCCATGCTTTGCCAAAGGCCAAATGCAGAGTAGGTAGGTTGAGACTGTGACAGGAAACCAGCCCTGTAACCCGAGCCAGAGAGCTGTCTGTGCTCTGACTCTTGAGCAATATTGCTCAAATATTCAGAGAAATGTTGTGTCATGAACTTTATAGTCAGAGATGTAAGACAAGAAAGGCAGCAGGCCGGCACTGATGGGCTTTTATAGCCAGGATTCATCCAGCCCATGTCCTTTATGCTCACCGAGCACTCAGGGGATGCTCTCACTCCTCCTCACTGAACGGCCAAGCCTCAATGCCCAGTGCCTCGCCAAGCACAGTCCAAGCCCACCACTTCTCCCTTCCTCCTGCTCTGGATGAACCATAATCACACATGCACTTGTGCAAGCTTTTACACACACACACACACACATACGCATGCACATACATTTCTACACACTTGCACTGGCACACACATGTGCATGCACTGTACATGCACGCACATGCAACCCACATGCACAGTCTGCTGTCTCTTTGCAATGGGCTCAGCACACACCAAAGTCAGCAGATCTGCCTCAGCAGTCGCCTGCACCAGTACCAGGAACACAGTGTCTCAAACCCAGGTCTGAATCAGAATCACCTGGCAGGCTTGCAAAAACAGCATGCTGAGCCCAACTCCACTGGTTTGACTTCAAGAGGTCCAGATTGAGGCTAAGAGGCTGCGTGTGCCACTGATGCTGCTCAGTCAGAGATGTAAGACAAGAAAGGCAGCAGGCCAGCACTGATGGGCTTTTATAGCCAGGATTCATCCAGCCCACGTCCTTTATGCTCACCCAGCACTCAGGGAATCATGTGTGTGTTCCTGACTGCACACATCCTGTGTGTACCTTGAATGCTTTCCTCTTGCGTCTTTCCTCAGGCTCTGCACCCATCCTTGGACCCTTCCCCACTGTGCTGATCCCACTGCTCAGCTTTTCTCAGCTTCCTTAGCAGAATACCCCTCCCTTGCTTTTATAAGGGCATGTTAATTTCTTTCTTCTGGTTTTGATGGGCAGGGTCGCACAGTGGCTTAATAACAAGCTTTGGGCACTGGCTCAACTGCTTTCAGTTTTCACTTCTGCAACTGGCAAGCTGTGTGAGCTATGATGTGGGAGCCTCAGAATCTCCAGGCCTTGGTTTCCTTCTCTGTGTGAGGAAGGAAATTCATATTGACTAGAGTGGTTTTAAGACCTGCCTGTGCTGCTGCTGCTGCTGCTGTTGTTTTTGTTGTTGTTGTTGTTGTTGTGGTGGTGGTGGTTGTAGCGATCACAGTGTTTTGTTCTGTTGTTTCAATCCTTCCCCTTTGAATGTGGCTGACTTTCATGACTCATTGTAATGAACAGCATGCAGTAGAAATGACACTGTAATTGAGCTGAGGTCAAGTAAGCCATGCAGTTTCTGCTGACTGCTTTATGATATTTCTACTTGATACTCAACCCCTCTTCGTGAATGAGGCAAGTGCCACCTGAAATATAGAGGTATTTCAGCCAGGGCCCCAGTGGAGGACCCAGAGGATGTCACATCCACACTAGCTGAGGCTCAAAGTGACTCAACACCATTTGCCTTACTCCACTATGTGTTGCTATAACAAATACCTGAGGTTGGGCTTTAACTAAGAAAGGAGAGAGTTGTTTACCTCCCAGTTTGGGAGGTTCACAAGTATAATACTTGCCTGATGAAACAGTTCACCAGTAGAACATTTGCCCAGCATGTCCAAATTTCTGGGCTCCATCCTCATCAATTCAAATAATACACAATAGTGCAGCTCCAGAATCTGCTTGGGTCTAGGAAAGCTTTTCTGGATACTTCGGGCCATGTTGGACGATAGGAACACACGACAAAACAGCAAGAAAGAGAGAGCCTGGAGCATGGCTGCTTTGTAGAAACTCATCCTTGTGAAAACCAACCCAGTACTCGAGAGCTATGTTATTCCTTTGCGAAAGCCATACCATAATCACCTAATCGCCTTGTTCTGGGCCCTTCCCTTTAAGGGTTCCTAACCCCCACACTGCCACTGGGGACCAAGTGATCAAACCTATAGCACCATCCAATAGAAGCATGAGCACACAGGGTAAGCCATCACCGCTGAGTCTATCTACCTCCAGAACCAAGAGGGTCTACAAGGAAATGGCTATTGCCACTTTACGCCCAAGAGTTTGTAATAATTTCCAGAGATAAGTTAGACGTATTCACTTTAGTGGTTAAACAAGACTATGGAAGGATAGAGCGTAGTCTGGCATGCAGTGGCTACACAGCAGCTCTCTTACTGCCCCAGTACCCAGCTTTGTACTAACCCGACCCACAGAATTTTAGGAATTGGGATGATGAGTCTCAGCAGGTAAAAGCCCATGTCACCAAATGTAACAATCTGAGTTCAGTCCTCAGTGTCCACATGGGGAAGAAGAGAACTAACTCCCCACATGTCATCCTTTGACTTACATACACATGTGGTGGAACACACATGTGCACACACACATAGATAATAAATAAACAAACATATAAAGTATTGAGGTTTGGACTATTTGCCCTCCTCCAAGTTGCCTGCAATCTTCCTAAAAACGTAGACCCCACAGTTTTTTTTTTTGCCATAGACTTCTTCAAAAGCTCAAGGATGATGGTTGACCTCATGACTTTATTCTGCTAGGATGTGTTTCAGTTCTTGTTTCCAGTGGAGAGATGCACTGTAGGGCTGTGAGGAATCAGAGCCCTAGATGGACCTGTGCTCTGTTCTTCAGTTGTCTTAATGGCTACTGAGACAATCTTTCTGAGCCTACTGTCCAATAGCTGTTGTCATTTCAGCTCCCAGAAGTGATCTCCAGTGGTTTCTAGGGTTTGGCACCAGCGGTGGCTTAGATACTTCAATCTTTCTATGTACCCTCTTGGGACTAGTACTGTTGTACTGCTATGTATTAATCGCTGTTCTCTAGCTTAACAGAACCTATAGGATATAGATGTGTACAGGGTATATTCTTAAAGAACTGGTTCCCATGACAGTGGCGATCACCAGAGCATTCTGGTAGGCTTCAGCTTCAGGAACAGTGGGAACTACTGGTTAAATCCAAATATAGTGACAATTTATAAAAATCCAAATAGAAGTCAGAACCATTGAGGAGCTGTTGTGGTTTAAGTTTGAAAAGTCCTCCCAAAGACTCATGCAATTGAAAGCTTTAGATCTAGCACAGCCACTTTCAGAGGTGGGAGGGACCATGAGGCAGGCTTGGTTCATGAGCAGTCCAATTTCATCCCATCATGAACTGACTTATATGCTACCAGGATATTCTTCTGGGAGGTGACTTCAGTGGTGAACCCTAATTCAGTGAAGCTGGTCACTGGGTGTATGGCTTCATGATGTGCTTATCCTTTCTCATTCTCTGGGCAGTATTGTTCTTTACCACCGTGTCCATCATTAAGTTCTGTCTTACAGTGGCCAGGAAACAGTGTGGCCAAAGGACCACAGACTAAAACAGTTCTGAAACTACAAGCTCAATTACCGCACTTTCATGTGCCAGGGACTAGACTCCAGGGCCTTTCACATGCTTCCTGGCACTCAATCATTGAGATATATCTCTAGTGCTCTATGAATCAAAATACGTCTTTTATCTATGAAGTTATATTTTTTCTAAAGTATTTTGTGACACACATCTGATTGCTTAGAATCAACTGATAAGCTTATTTCACCTAAAATTCACAGAGTGATATTGAGACTGTTCATCAAGTTGATGTTTGATCAAATATCTGAGTGCCATGGCCTAGCCAAGCTGGAAAATAATTGGCCTTGTTTCTTGGAGTCTGGATGCCATGCTGTGAGCCACCTAAGTCACCTCCCAACCTGTGTGCTGCTAGCTCGAGTGGCAGGCATGGCAGGCAGGTGTCTTGGGAGGGCCCACACCCAGCCTTTGCTTTCAGTCTCAGTGTCAGCCATTCCAGTCTCTTGAGCTGAAGTCTGAGAGAACATAGTGAGGCAGGGGTCGGGTATACACCACCTCCATTTTCTCTATTCAGACCCAGGATTCCCTGAATCTGTGCACACAGTGAGATGCAGGCAGCTTCACATTGCTGTGCTTTGAAATGGCTTGCTGCAGAAATATGAGGTGGGGTGTGAAATCTCCAGAGGGGAACTTCAGGTGGAGGCAGGAGAGATTTTGCGGGTACCACCGAAAGCCACAGACTTCATTCAGCCCGACTCTCTGTGCTCTCGCGGCTTTCTATCTCGGTTTTCTCTTTTCTCTTCCCTAGAAATAAAGTCCTCTGTGGCCCATCCCAGGTAACCTCAGTTTGTTTTTTTTTTCATAATTAACTTATTTATTCACTTTTCATCCCAATCTAAGCCCTCCTCCCTCCTCTCCTCCCAGTTCTACCCTGCTGTCTCCTTCCCCCATTCCTCTATTCCCTTCTCAGAGAAGGGGAGCCCCAGTCCACCAGCTACCAACCTTCCTTGGCTATCAAGCCTCATCGGGACTAAGCACATCCTCTCTCACTGAGGTCAGACAAGGCAGTCCAGCTAAGGACAAGGGATCCAAAGGCAGGCAACAGTGTCTGAGTCAGAGACAGCCGCTTCTCCAGTTGTTGGGGGACCCACATGAAGACCAAGCTCCACATCTGATACAGTCCAGAAGGGGAAACAAAATAGATATTAGAAATTGGGTGGGAGAAGGGGTGGGGTGGGGAATCGGGATGAAGATCTCATGTGTGTGGAGGGGTGAGAGGGTCCAGTCCGTGAGTGCTCTTTGGTTGGTAGTTCAGTCTCTGTGAGCCCCCGTGGGCCCAGTTTAGTTGGCTCTGAGCATCTCCTTGTGGTGCCCTTAACCCCTCCAGCTTCCTCCTTCCCCACATCTCTTCCACAAGACTCCCCAGGCTCCGCCTAATGTTTGGCTGTGGGTCTCTGCATCTGTTTTCATCAGCTGCTGGATGAAGCCTCTCTGAAGACAGTTATGCTAGGCTCCTGTCTGCAAGCACAGCAGATATCATTAATAGTACCAGGGGTTGGCTCTCTCTCATGGATTGAGTCTCAAGTTGGGCTAGTGATTGATTGGCCATTACCCCAATCTCTGCTTCATCTTTATCCCTGCATATCTTGTAGGCAGGGCAAATTTTGGGTGGAAGGTTCTATGGGTGGGTTGGTGTCCCCCTCCCTCCACTGGAAGTCCTGCTTGGCTACAGAAGGTTGCCATTTCAGGATCCATATCCCCTGCTGCTAGGAGTCTCAGCTAGGTCACCCCCATACCCTTCCAAGAGTCTCACCAGTCCCAGGTCTCTGGCTTGTTCAGAGATGTCCCCTGCCAATTTCTCTTCTCTCTCCCAGCCCTCTGATCCTTCACACACACCTGAACCCCATCACGATTCCCCTTCCCACCCTGTCTCCCACCCAGTTCCCTCTCTCCATCCATTTTTAGTGTCTGTTTTCTTTCCCCTCCTGAGTGTGTTTCAAGCACCCTCCCTCAGTCCCTCGTTGTTACTTAGCTTCTTTGGTCAGTTTCTTTCATTTCTCACGTCTTTGTATTCTCAGCAGTCTCTGTCCATAGGACACATCAGCCCCAGCTTACAAAGAAACCCAATAATGAAGGAGCTGCAGCAGGGTTTCTTTTATGATAAATAATTCAGCTTAGAATACACCAATGCATTCTCTTATGATAAAAATTAAAAGATGTCTTAATTACCAAAGTTCATATTTCTTTTCTTCACTGACTCTCATGAGTTTGACTATGGAGCACTGTATTGAACTTAGTGGCTCACACATGCCAAACTCTGGCTCTGCTACCAAGCAACACCTCCAGCCCTCGCTTAGGAATTCTGTGGATTAGCTTTGAACTGGCCTGGAGTCTCTCGTCATGACAGGCCCTGGGGACACATGTGAATGATGAGGTTGCATTGGATGGTGATGCATTTCTGGAAGGAGGCAAGAGAGAAGCAGGCTATATGTCTTCCAGTCTTCGATACCCAGCCTGACATGGGAGCCAAGACAACTTTTGTTGAAAGGAGGACAGGCTTGGGAAAACTGGTTCTTTACATCCTGACTTTAGGGGGGTTTCTAATTCCATCCACACTGTCATGAGCAAGCTATGTCAGAAACAGATGGGCTTGTTTGTATTTCGATACACTGTCAGCATTTGATTAACATTTCACTACTACATGTGTTATTTCAATGGTGCTCAAGGCCACTCACTCACAAGTGTCCTTTTGTTCCAGCCTTAATTATTATTATCTCTCAGATCACACTTTTATAATTCACACAGTTGTGCATACAAACACACACACACACACACACACATACACACATACACACACACAGGGTAAGGAAGAGTTAAGGAGGCTGCAGAGTTCTGAGAGACACTAAGTTGATAAGGGTCATGGAAGGCCTCTCTTGGGTCCCAGATAAGAAACCTGATAAACTTGTAGGCACTGGGCAGCTCACGGCACACAGACAGATGTGGGTCCCCATGGCGGGCTGTTTTAAAGTGTCAGTTTCAAGTGGGCTGTGTGTCACAGACAGGAGAAATCTCACTCAAGCCAGAGGTCCAGGGCAGACAGATAGCTTTCACTTTGGTAATTTTCCTCTATGAGGCTTCTGACCAGTGACAGAGTGACAGGTCCGCAGACTTGTCACGTCTCAGTTTGGTGCTCTTTCTCACATGGTCCCAGGTGAGGGTGTTCCCGTCTGAAGTAACTGATAGACTAGTTTGTCTGGTGTTTCTAATATCTCTTGATACATTCACAGATGTCATTACTTGTTGGTACAGATGTATCATTGATTTATTTGTGGTATTCTCAAAAATGTTGGTTGCTTGCTTGTATAAACAAGATGTGCAGACATTTGATCTTAATACTTAGACTCAAAATGGGAAAACTCAGGTCAAACTTGTTGCTTTTTGAAATGGCTCAAGGCAAGGCACGTCTGAAAGGTGGTGTTCTCTATAGCATACATGATCCAGAGGAGGTCTAGTCTCTTACACTATCTTCTCTTTAAAATTCCCCAATTCAGCCGAGAACCAGCATTAAGTAGGGGAGGACAGATTCCATTTCTCACTTTTTGCTAGACTGAGGGTCCTATAGAAGGCCAATTTACAAGAAACTGTACACATTTAATTTTATATAGTTTTATGAGCTATGAGACTTGTTCACTTTTGATGGAGACCATAGACAAGTATAACCGGGAACAAACCATTTACTATAATGGTAACAGAATGTGGGGACTGTTTGTAGAGATCTTCTATCTGTCTCTGGGTTTTCAGAGATGAGATGTTTCATTTGCCATAGGGGACTATCTTTCTTGAACGGGGGCTTTTCCACCCTTGTCAGGGGAGAAAGATGAAAAGTTAAGAATGTTGTCTAAGGTCTTGGGAAAGGTACCACAGGATTAGCCATCAGCCCAGGAGACTATCAGGAGATGGCAGAACTCTGAAGAGGGGAGACATAGTGGGAGAAAGAAGTTAGGTCATTAGGGACAGACCTTTGGAGGGGACATTGGATCCTTCATCTCTCTCTCTTGCTTTCTGAATGCCGTGAAGTGGGTAGCTTCTCTGCCCCACACTGATCCCCTTCCTATAGAGGAAGAGTGGAAATGACCTCTTTGAAGAAGGTTCACTTTGGCTCAGTGGAAAACTTGGTTTCACTGAGTCATGGGACTCAGGTGAGGATATCACAGGAACAGGCAGGGGTCACGGGAATGAAGTGTCCACCTTCTCTCAGCTGGGCACTGCTGGGGTGTGCCTTCCAAGGAGGCTTTGGCCAGAAGAGGAGAGCTCAGTGCTGTGCACACAATAGGTCAAACTAATTCTTTTATCAAATGAAGGTTTCAAGCATCATATGACCCTAAGCCTCCACAAGGGATGCAATAGGAACGGTCAGGAAATGCCCTTTCTGGTAGGAAACATCAAATGCAAGCATGAAACAGCCAGAGAAGGCCAGCAGGGAACTAAGGGCCCAGCAAGAAGAAGGCTGGGACAGGTCCACAAGTGTCAGAATGTTCAAGGAAGGGGCCTCGAATGATGATGCTCTAGGCTTTGGGGGGAACAGCTACAAGTGCTTGAGTGAGATCTGGGAGCCTGTCCTCAATTACTTTATGATGTGGTCATTCCAGCGGTGGCAAAGAGAGACAGGAAAACACAAGAAAAGTGACTGTTGAACTCACACTTCCCAGGGCCACATGTGAGTCAGAAGCTAGGGTAGTACTGGCCACAGACTTTGGTGCAGTTTCTGGGGCTGAAGAAGGGTTGCATGAGCAGGGGGAACGATGTGTGGGGTTTGGGCCAAGGGTAAGTCTCTGGTTGCCTAGTTACCTCTAAGATTTTGCTGGCTTAGCCCATTCAGAAAACAAAACAAAATACCACAAACTGGGTGGCTTCTAAAATGAAACTATTTCTCTAGAGTCTGAGAAGTCCAAAGTCAAGGAAGCTGGCTCCTTGGCAGTACCTTCTCTGTCTCTTTACACAGTGGAAGAGGAGTATACATTGGTGTGGACCTCTGTCATGGGGATACTGACCCCATGGGTGTGGCTTTTGCCTCTAAGATTAATTATCTCCCAGTATCTTTATTCACTCAATACTGTCCACTTGGGAATGAGAATATTAGAAATAAATTTGGTTGAAGACAAGGGATAGAACAAATAAAACTGACCCTTGAATAACTAAATTAGGTGAATATTGCCTATTGTGGTGGGGTAGGCAGAGAGAGGAGACAGGTTCTGTGTGAATCCGCTTTCTGTTACCACAATAAGTTAATCTGCTTTCTCTCTGATAAGGAAAGAATTCTTTTGGAGCCTGGTATTAAAGATTTTCATCCATGATTACTCAGAATTGTTTTGGAGCTGCAATGCATAGGCACACATGGGCTGGGGATCTCAGGGGTGCAGACAGAACCACTGGTCTCATGGCCAGGAAGCAGAGATGATTGAATCCTAATTCTTATTCAAAGGCATTCCTCCATGACTCTAACAGCCTAGAATACTCAGGTCTACTTCTTAAATGTTTCATAATCGTCATGGTACCATGATGGGACTAACTATGTAACAGGAGACCTTCAGAAGAGAATCTAGATCCAAACTATTGCAGGTTCTAACTGATCAGCACTGTGCAAGAGTAGCAGTATGGGAAGAGGGGAAGAGGCTGGGGGACCTGGGAGTGTGAGGTTAAACCTTTCATTCTGCTCCCTGGCTATATGAGAAGTGCTTGAAAGGACGGTTGATACCTTCTGCCCACGGCTAGATTGAAGTAACAATCTCAAGGGACTTACGTCACCTCTCCTACTCTAGTCCACACACTTCTAAGCTTAAGTGGGTGTGGCCTCGGCTCCTGGCACCTACTGATTTTGAGTCTGCTGCCCATCAGCCATAGTTGGCATCGGTCAGAGTTCGGATACCAAGCAGCGCTGATGTCTTCCACGCTCACCACTACCAGCACCAGTGAGGCAGCAAGACACTCCCCGAGGGACCCGGGGACTTCTGGATGGGAAGAACATCCGTGAAGGAGACTCAGAGCCAGGGTGTCTTGCTGGGGAGCCAGGGCAGCCTGCCTTCCCGGCATCTCCAGAAGATCACGGTGGCTGAAGCTCTCCATCCTGCCTCGCGCTCAAAGGTTGGTCTGCTCACAGTAGCTTTCAGCTTTGAAAGACAAAGGCTCAGCAAGGATATCAGAGTCGCTGTGCCATTGTGTGTGTATGTGTATAGGTGTGTGCGTGTGCGTGTGCGTGTGTGTGTGTGTGTGTGTGTGTGCGTGTGTGTGTGTGTGTGTGTGCGCGCGCGCGCGCGC
>NW_022196903.1:110334817-110399838 GCF_008632895.1 Mastomys coucha | reverse complement strand
TGTGTGTGTGTGTGTGTGTGTGTGTGTGTGTGTGTGTAGCCAGAAAGAAAGCCTTTGGGAGGATTTCCAGAGTGTGGGGCTCACACCCTGAAGCCTGCAGGGCACTGCAGCCTATCACCCCTTCCCTGCCTCAGTAGCCTGTGCTTCCAGCCAGCATGCCTCTCTGCTCCTTCTGTGAGTGAAGTGAAGCCTCCATTCAGTTCAGGCAACCAGCAGAGTATGAGTGCTGCCAAGAGAATGCAGGGACTTTGGTGGGGAGGGAATCCAGGGCTGGTGGGTGACCTAAGGACCTGAGGACCAGTCTTTGGGGGAGGTGCAAGAGAGAAGGCTGTCAACAGAAGACCCACTGGAGTACAGAGACACTGCCCCTCCAGAACCAACCTGTTCTCAGAAGATGTGGGCTCTGGGACCTTTCCAATAATCACTGCAGTCTGCTGCACTCCCAGGTTTGGAGAGGCACAGGGAGTTAGCTGAGTTTATTCTCTGGTGTCTTCAGGCCAGGTGGTCCAGACTTTTCCAGTAGAGTGAACACTCCCCGTGTACCTCACATCCAGTACACCCTGGACCACTGCATCTTTTCCTGTGCCTGCTCTAGCTTTGTGGTAGCGCTGTAACTAGCTGTTTCTGAGCTGACCTTGCCCAGCATGCCCTCTGTTTTCTGCAGGGGCCCAGACAGAAACATTGGGTGGTCTCACTTTCAGCTCTTGTTTTTCTACAATGTCAGCATTTCAAGTCACACTTCTGCGATGCTTTGATTGTCGGGGTAAATAGTGGAAAAGTCGATGAGGAAAGACAGCATTCACCACTCTGCAAGGGGAGCTGCCCTGAGCTCAACTCACTCGGGGCTCAGGGTCCAACCTCTGGTTTCTTTCAGACCTTTTTCTCTCCATCCTCAGCTGAAGGGCCCTAGGTCCCAATTGGCTTCCAACTGGGTGGCAAAGAACTTTCATCCTCTTTACAAGTGTCAGCCTTCCATCTCCCACCATTCACAACAGACCGTGTGTTCTTCGCCTCCAAGGAAGAATGATGTCTCTGATAAGATCCCCAGAGGGTTGCCTGCCAGCCTGAGCCATTAGGTCGGGACAAACATTTCATGGCGGGTCACTGAGTCTATCACAGACTAACTCACTTTAATATGGAACTGTTGCTCAGGACAGGTACTTTCATGAGTGTAAGTCAAACTGAGTCATCCCAATGGCTGCACATGGACACAGGGACCGTTCTCTGGTGTTGGTGCCTGGTCCTTGCTCTCCATCTCATTTCACATAATCACTTTGTACCCAGAGGTTGAGAGATCTACTCTCTGTGGGTCAGTGGAGCATGTCTGATGCCAGCAATATTAGAGTCACAGAATATGAAGTTAGAGAGGCAAACTGAGACACACATGCCTCCAGACAGAAAGGCAAAAGCCATTTTCTTGTCCATCCCACCCAGTGTCACATAGACTACAGCTGGGGACCGCCATCTAGCTAGACTTAGCTCTGCAGGGTCCCTGTTCAGGCACCAGTGGCTGGGAGCCAGCCCCAGCAGTCAGACAGGTCCCAGCAGAGGAGATAAAAAACAGGGGAGGGGAGTAATAGATGAATGAGTCAGAGACCGTGGCTGGTGAATCTTGCATCTCTGGCTGACTAGCAACCAGGATGTTTCTTTATACAAATTTCACAAAAGAGGCAAATTTACAATTTCTTTTTTTTCTTTTTTCTTTTCTTTTTTTCTGAGACAGGGTTTCTCTGTGTAGCTCTGGCTGTCCTGGAACTCACTCTGTAGACCAGGCTGGCCTTGAACTCAGAAATCTGCCTGCCTCTACCTCCCACATGCTGGGATTAAAGGCGTGTGCCACCACTGCCCAGCCTCAAACTTACAATTTCAAAAGGAATATAGATCATATCTTTTTGCCCCAGGGCAAGTGTTATGAGTACAGAGAGAATAGTTATTATCAATCTCAACTCATTTTAGCTACATGAGGATTTATGACATATGACCTATTCTTCAGGAAAATGAAACACTAAACAGATAGAAAACTATCTGAGCCAGCCTTGGTGAGTTCCCAAGAATAGTGGTTAAAGTACAATGTGTGAGTTAGCCTAACTGAACGTCTGAAGCTCTCTAAGGCTACAGAAAGTCCGAAGCTCTCGAAGGCTGCAGACTGATTTGTTTTCTCTTTGTTTTTTAGTTAAAAGACCTCACTGTAGCTTAATGTGAGCCCTTTCCCCGTTATGATTGGCAATTTCTTATACTTTTATATTAATTTTATATCAGTTATCTATATTATCAAAGGTTGTTTTAGGCAAGCTAACCTTGTTATATAGTTTTATTTTCTGGGGGCAATGTCCTGTAGACTACACAGAGGAGAAATCCTGTCATCCGAACTGCTGCAGAATCTCTTGTTTCTGAGTTTACTTATGGGCAGACGTGCACAAGAGAACTCTGGGCTATCCAACTCTTTGTGTTTTCCACAATCTCCATGGCAAGGAAGATTCCCAAGTAAGACCAGATAAGGTTACTTTCTTAAGAAAATTAATTTTCTGGGGGAAGACATAATGAATCATAATGTAAGAAGTCCTCCACCATGCAACAGGTGGAGCTCAGAACCCCTAAATGGAAGAGAACACAACAGCAGACGGCATTGGGCTCAGCTTTGCCGGACCACGCCAAACAGCTGGGCCTCCTTCATGGCTCTCCATTTTCACAGCTATGCCAGACAGACTGCCACATCACCTTTCTGCTCGCGTAGATGGCCCTGTTGCTGAGAAGAGCAAGGATGTCCCTCATATGTGTGACAATGCAGATATCTTGGGATTCAGTCCATGGTCATCACTAAATTATACTCCAGTTACATGTTGTAGATCATACAACAGGGTCTTTTATGGTTCCAGATTCTTACGAGGCAACCAAAAGCTTCTGCCAGCCCGTTTGATTACTCAGCATTGATTCAGCCATTCTCTTCTTGATGAGAAGAATAACATCCAAGCTCCCTTCAGGAGCCCATGGGTCTAGGAATCCTTGCCTCTCACAGTTTTCCTCAGCACACTAAGGTTCCCTAACACCTGCCCCTTCAAGGGACCCCTTCACTCCCTGTGCAGAGTATGTCCAGCTTTTAGCCCTGCCCTGCCCCTTCCTACTTGCCCCATACCACAGACTATTATGTCATAGCTTCTTGTCAGTTTGTGTTCTTACCCACTATCCCCATCAGCCTGGGAACGTCATAGGGTATATATTAATAGTCAAAGGTCTTTGGCTTTCCAGACTGTATCACCAGGCCTTTGGAGAAGTATGGAGATCCTGGTAAGGATGAATTTATTTACAGGGACTGAATAGATGCTGTCACAGATTAGATACAAGCGGTCCTGTCTCTGAGAGGATTGCAGTCAGCCTCTCCACTCTGCCGAGGAAATGATGTCATGCTCCAGTAATAGGAACATGGTGGCCTAGAACCTCCTGACAGAGCAACATGGGGAATTAGTATGCAGAAAAGAGAGGCACTGGCACTGGGATTCCAGAGAGCTGAAGGTAAGAGATGGGGTCCCCATGTAAGTTCTGGAGCCAGGCGGCTTGCCCAAACCACAGCTGGCCAGTTTCAGCGGAGCCTCCAGGGAAGAGAAGGGCTGTCTAAACAGGAAGTTCACCACCCAGATGTTGATGTGTCTTTGATAAGTGCTAAGCCCTCCTGGGCCTCTTTCCCCAAAACATTCCACCACAGCTCGCTGTATATGAAAACGAATTCTGCATCTTCTCTACCCAATCACCACGTGCTAGAGGAAGAAAACAAAGAGAAGTGGGAAGAAGAAGGAGAGGCAAGGAACAAAGGATAGAAACTCCAGGAAGAAAAGTGAACTTGAGAGAGAAACGGGAAGGCAGGTTGCAGGTGAGATACAGGGACAAGGCAAAGAGGAGCTGGGATGGATATGTAGTTTCTCCAGTGTGAACTATACACACACAGAACTTGCAAAACTTAGCGACACCTTGGAGAGACAACCAGAATACCTCAGGCCTCCCCTTCTGTCAGCTCCCTACCTACAAAGAATCCAGTGAGAAGCCCATCCTTGTAGAAGTGTATGGTAAGGGACGCCTCATGACCTGTCTGTCTCTCATGCTCCCTTCTGGGGAGCCATGGCCCCTCAGCTCTCAGGAAGCAGCCAGTGCTCTTTGCATCCACAGGCATCTCCCTCCTGCTCTGTTTCTGGAGACTCTCAAAAACCAGAGAACCAGCTAGAATTTCTGCCACACAGAAACAGCAGTACAGGCCACCACTAGCGGTGGGCTCTGTGACACTGAGAGAGCATTTCTCTTTCCTAAGCCTTAGCTTCTTTATCCCTAAGACAGGGAGAATGAGAAGCTTAGCTCAAGAAGGATCACAACTGCCTGTGATCCAGCTCCAGGAGATCTAACACTCCCCTGGCCTCTGCTGACACTTCTGTACACACACACACACACACACACACACACACACACACAGAGAGAGAGAGAGAGAGAGAGAGAGACAGAGACAGAGACAGAGACAGAGACAGAGACAGAGACAGAGACAGAGACCTAGACAGAGAAATGGAGACAGAGACAGACATACAGAGAAAGACACACACAGAGACACAGAGAGTCAGAAAGAGACACACAGAGAGAGACATACACACAGAGACAGAGAGAGACAGAGAAACACAGAGAGAGAGAAACACAGAGACAGACATACACAGAGACACACACACAGAGACACAGAGAGACAGAAAGAGACACACACAGAGACAAATACATAAATATGCACACAGAGAGAGAGAGAGAGAGAGAAGCACAGAAACAGACATACAGAGAGAGACGCACACAGAGACACAGAGAGATAGAAAGAGACACACAGAGACAGATAGATAAGCATGCACACACATACACACACACACACACACACACACAGAGAGAGAGAGAGAGAGAGAGAGAGAGAGAGAGAGAGAGAGAGAGAAAGAGAGAGAGAGAACAAGTTATCTGTCAAGAAACACTGAAGACCACAGAAACTGTCTGAAGGTACCTCTTCCGTCTTGTGTAATACTTCCCCAGGGCAGGTACGCAAGTCAGAGGACCGGAAGACTCAAGAGAGGGTGCATCACACAAAGGCCTGGCTAACTAGTCACCGTCCCAGGAGGCTAGCCAGTAGGTTTCCTGGCTGAACATGTGAAAGTCACATGACCCCGTCTCAGGATGGGACCATGAGGAGATAGAGACAAAGGCTACAGCCATGTACCTCTGAGCCAAAAGCTGACTGACTCTGGGATCTTGTCACTCCTGTGTCAGATTACCAGTAGCCAAAGCAAGGGCAGCAATCTTTCCCACACTCTGGACGAAGAGAGGCATCTCAGACACTGACACTTGCTTCTCTCTCAGAAGGGCAGAGAGGATTGCCAAGGCTGCTTGAACACTAAATCTGAGAATTTTCCAATGGATCTGGTGACTGAGGTAGCTATGAAGTGACTACTGGACAGAGGGCTAGCTCGTATCCTGCATGGGATGGAGCAGAGACAAGAGCTCTCCTCAGAATGGTACTCAGTGTGAACTTATGAATTATTTCTGGAAGTTTCCATTTAATATTTGAAAGCTTGATTGAAGGTCTGAAATAACATAGAAAACAAAACCCCAAACTTACTCTGCTGAAGGTGGAGCCAAGAGCCACATCAATACTCCAAGCTCAGTCTCTTTCTTTGCCTCCTGACCTCTGGACCACCACCAGCACAACGCCCTACACCTTTCAACAAGATCAAATGCCCAGGTGGTAAGCTCTTGTCTCCCTTAACTTAAGGCTCTTACAATTTAACACTGTGTCTCCTGGAACCCATTAGGAGTGTGTGTTCCTACCCTCACTTGCTGAATCAGAGACTTTGAGATGCGAATAAATCATATGTTAAGAGGCCATTGGAGACATTCTGATTCTCCCTCAAGCCCATGTGCTATTGCCCTACAGCAATGATTTGCCAACGAGCTGAGCCCTGAGGTGACCTATGGCGCTTTAGAAGTACCATACCCAAGCCGCCACTGTGTGGCTGATTTCAGAGGTCGCAGTGTACTACACTTTGGACCTGAAGTGGACCTCAGACTTCCATATGCTAAAGGCTTGAGACCCAAGATAACACTTTTAAAAGGTGGAAACTCTGGAAGGTAGGACCTTATGGTAGGGCCTCAGATCATTGGAGGAGTGGCCTTGAAGCAGACTTTGGGCCCCCCAGTGCCCCTTCTTTTGCTCTTTTTCTGCATTAAGCCATCATAGGCTAGAACCTCAAAAACTGCATTTTAAGAACCGAAGAAATATCTCTGTCATAAAAAGGACTTACTGCACTTCCCAGTAAGGACCCAGGTTCAATTCCCAGCAACCACATGGTAGCTCACGACTGTCTGTAACTCAGTTCCAGGGGATTCAATAGACACTCATGCAGGTAAAACACCAATGCACATAAAATAAAAATAAATCATTAAAATGTTTAAATGAAAAAACTGAATTAAAATAAATCTTTCTTCTCCATGTATTAATGCCTTCAAGTATTTTGTTGTAAGATAGAAACCTGACAACATACAGGGCCTGCATTCACTATCCCGACAGGACACCCCAGTGGGGAGTGCTGGCCTAACCATCTTGAGAGAGAGCTGATATCCATTAGGACCATTTCCATCTCAGTTTGATTTACTAACATTTGTAAGGGTTTCCCTCTTTCCTTCCTTCATATACACCATGGCACATAGCTTCTCCATATGTTTCTTGGTAAGTACCAAACAGAAGACTCAAGAACAAAGCCTGTGGCCAGAGGTTAGTTAAAATGGTATATTCCATTTTTTAAAGATTATATATACATACACATAATATACACACACACACACACACACACATATATATATATATATATATATATATATATATATGTACTCTATTTGCATGTACACTTGCAAGCCAGAAGAGGACATCAGATCACATTTTAGATAGTCTTGAGCCACTAGGTAGCTGCTGGGAATTGAACTCAGGACCTCTGGGAGAGCAGTTAGTGCCCTTAACTGTTGAGCCATCTCTCTAGCCCCAATATATTCCATTTTATTCATGGTGTGTTATTTGGGAGGTTATGGTATTTTATATTAAACTGTTTAAAATGTATTAATTATATTACATGCTGTGGATATTATGGTTTGTGCCAATACAACATTTCCCTTGCAAATGTATCTATATGAAAGATTTCAGAGAAATATTAGTTTGCCATATTATTTACATGATTATAATTTGACCACTGGGATATCCCCAAGCTTATGGGCAACCTCAGAGTAAGGCCCCGTTCTGTAAATACCTGACATGCAAGGGAAGCTTTGGGTGGCTTCCTGGTTTGAACAGTGAGCCAGGCTTTGGCCAATGAGAAAGATGATGCATTTGGATGTGACTGAGAGGTAGAGGAAGACTCAGAGCACCACGCCTGTAGAAGAGTTAGATCTCCTTAGATGGCTGCCCGGCATGAAGAGCTACAGGTGTGGTATGGAGAACAAGGTCCCGCTGGGGGAGCTCTCATCCAGAGGACCACAGATGCCCATCAACTAGAGATGAAACAAGAGCTAGGGATGTGAGGGAAGCAGGGTAGAGCAGAGCTGGTGATCATCCCCGGAACTTCTCTTTATAAATGAGGATCCGTGGAGAATGGCCTACTCTTGGCCACTGGCCTAGGGAGAATCTTGGGCAGAGAATGATTCACCCATGAATACCAGAGGAGATGGAAGCAAGAAGGTGTGACCGAGGATGGACTGGGACAAGGGCTAGAGAGGGATGTTGTGAGAGTATCTGAGAGGGTTTCAGATACAGGACTGGCAAATTCTGGTACTCTATGGCTCTGCAAGGTAAAGATGGTCAACAGCAATGCAGCGTATGGTCGTTAGAAGATTCTGAATGGATGCATCATAGTGAAACCATGGCTGTTTGCAGTGCCCCGACTTGGCCATTATCCATTTACCCAGAAGTAAAAATATCACAGGACAGGTCTTAAATTTGAACAAATCTCACCTGACTATCAAAAAAAGAAAATCGGGTGTATTAGCTCATAATTTGTGTACAATGTCTTTATTCAGTGTTTCCTGTGAGTGTACCCAGATTAGACACAGCAGGTCTTTCTGACATGAGGCGATGCTCCAGAGACTTCCAGTCTGCTGGAAGGGAAGACATTGTTCAAATCCAAAATTCCAAGTGTTTAAGGTGGTTATGCAGCATTCTCTAAAAACAAATGTTTAACATTATTTTACAAATTGTATTTTCCACCCATTTCAACGTTTAGTGCTTTGGATTTATTCTTTCAGACTCTCCCAGGCCTTACCCAGCACTTTGGAAGCCTCCAGGCTTCTGCTTGCTACAAAATACAAAAGTCCTTGAACCTGCTTTCCTTACACTGAACATCGACGGTGGCCTCCAAAGGTCATCATTCAGGACCAGAGTGGTCCCTAATGCTGGCCGTTCGCTCTGACTCTCCTCACGACAAAAGCTGCATGAGCTGAGTGTAGTAAAGCCGTGCCTAGCCACTTCAGGATCTATTTATTTCCCTGTGACCTACCAAATACATGTTTGTTTGTTTTCTGGTTGCTGTCATTTTGTTGTTGTTGTTTTTTTTTTTTTCCTTTTCTTTCTGGTGTCATCCTTTGAGTATGATCTGTCCTCTCCAAATGCCATATGGACAGTTGATTGCCACGTGGCGGTGTTCAGGGGTTGAGCCAAGTGGTAAGTCAGTCACCGTGTGATGAGGTCCCTAAGAGAGTCCTCAGTGTCTCATCACTTAGTGACCTTATCACTAAGAGAGATAGGGACTTCCTCTCAGAACATCCACCCTGAACCTTGTCTCTCTTGCTTGCCCTTACCCTTTCCACAACGTTGTGGGCAAGCCCAAGGTCATCCACCAGATGCAGCCACTGACCCTAGTCTCCACATCTGTGAGCTAAGTACCCGTCTTTCCTCTGTGAACTACTCAGGCTCTGGTTATGCTCAACAACAGAAAGCACAAGAAGACATCTATCTTGGTTTGCTTCACTTTGATGCTGAAAATGGTGTGAAAATGTGAACAGAATGGATGGGGAAGGATCATTCCAACGCTGGGACCTGCTAAAAGGTGCCTTGCTTTGATCTGCATCTTGTTTAGCAGCTCACACTTCAGGCTGTTGCCAGCCCTTCTGGAAAATTCCCACTGATCACCAAGTAAGCTGAGTGGCGTCCAGGTTGAAAGATGTAGAGAGGGACGTTGGTGGAAGGCACTGCGTTCTTTTTTTACTTTGAAACATCTTATTATTCTATTTTCTCCCTCTACTCTTTCTATCTGGTTATGCTAAGGCTCCACTTCTCCCCGTGACACCTGTGGGGGTGGTGCTGGAGCCCCTGGTAGCCAAGCTGGAACGGGAGGAATTTGCCGAGGCTGGAGCCATTGAGAATAAAGGATGGGATTTGGGAATCTGAAGTCCCAGGAACACATGCATTTTGAAACCAAGGAGATCTGTGCACTGTGAAGTGTCAGCAGAGTTAAGAGATGCTAAAATGCAGAGGCAAGGCTTTCTGTTCACAGGTGAAGGAGCAAAGGTGGTTTCCAGCCTCATCAGCCTGCAGACGTGTAATTAGGCATGCCTTTCCCTCCAGAACGGTGCAGGTTCAGTGCTCTAAGGAGCCCTAGGGTTTATGTCCGGAAATGCGGCTACCCCAACCCCTCTGAAGCTACAGGTCAGAGAGTTGCAGTGGATGGCAATTTACATAACCTCTGGTTGTTTATTTAAAAATTCTGTTCAGTGCAGAATGGAAATGTCTTGCAAGGAATCTGCTGTACTTTAAGTTTGATCCTAGGAGCTGGAAATTTCCATGAAACTCTGTAGAGCTGGTAACTCTTACCAGTGAATCTGGGGCCAAGGGCACTAGTATTAAAAACCCAGATCCAGTTAGAGAAACTCACAAAAAGACCAAACTAGAAGGTCTGTGGTCCCCAGTGGACACTAGGAACAAGGGCAAACCCCTAAGCACAGGACTTTGGCATAATTCCTGAAACCTGGCTTCTGACTATATCCTGTCCTTGGTTACTACCAAGCTCTCAGGCCATCCTAGCAAGAACACAAGGAGAGAATCTTCTAAAAAAAAAAAAAAAAAGAGGGGCTGGAGAGATGGCTCAGAGGTTAAGAGCACCAACTGCTCTTCCAAAGGTCCCGAGTTCAAATCCCAGGTACCACATGGTGGCTCATAACCATCTATAATGGAATTTGACGCCCTCTTCTGGTGTGTCTGAAGACAACTACAGTGTACTTACTTATAATAAATAAATCTTAAAAAATACTTACTTTAAAAAAAAGAAAGAAAGAAAGAAAGGAAGGAAGGAAGGAAGGAAGAAAGAAAGATTGAGGAGATCACAGCTGAATGGAAACCCAGCTTCCAGTGAAGGAATTTCCTGGCCAAAGAGATATCACCAGGATACTGAATGCCATGAAGTCCTGGGTCTAATTGCAGCTGAAGCAGGAAGGATGGCTGAGAGACAAGAGCATGCTCCGGTCACCACATCACCACACTCTGAGAAACAAAGCCACTGAGGCAGAGCTCCATCCAGTAGTCACTGGGACCACTGCCTATCCAGCCCCAGGAGTTAGCCATCAAAGCCAGCACCATGCTGAGAAAGCAGGGACGGGGCCTGGGCACACAGGGTGACCTAGGACTATCTAGGTCTGCTCCTCTGCCAGGATTACCCTCTTTCTTCCCATTGGACAAGGCTGTTAATACCCACCCCAGCCCCACCCCCAGCCCCACCCCCAGCCCCTCCTCTGACTGATGTAATTGATACAGTCTAGGGACCTTGATTTTAGGTTTGTTTTCTCTGCCAGTTAGAGAATTAAGAGGCAAGAAAGACCTCACAGCTGGTAGCTGCAGAGAAATCCAATGCTGCAAACAGGAGCAGATAGACTGAATCGGCAATGGAAGAAACACATTTATGCAGGGTGAGGAAACACACACAGAAGCACACAGAGAAAAAATCCCTCTGTGAAAGAAAGTGGGGCAATTGGAAAACAGAAAAACCCAGTTTCTTCTTCTTTTTTTTTTTTTACATTAAACCATTCCCATATTTTATTTGCATAATCTTTATTAAACAAAATAAGATCTTATGTTACACATTCTTACTTCTCCTAAGGGTGCAGTCCTATTCTTTAACTTTTCTGTTGGCGACCTGCAATGGCCCATGCCTCAAATGCAGCATCTTCTCAAAGGGCAAAAGCTAATGCAGTCAATTCTAGAAAGCTCAGTATATCCTGCCCACATGGAGGCTCTTGGCATTATTTGAACAAGGGCTGCTGGGGACAAAATGACAGCATGTCATTGCAGTCACCAGTGACATCCTCTGACAGCACAGCCAGTCCTCCGAGTGGACACACGCCATCACAGCAACTTGGTAGCATCATACCCAGGCCTCCAATCATCCTGGTCTTTGGTCCCGCCTCGGCCAGGACCTTAGGGGATCTCTGTATCCATAGTACAAATCTGAATGAGATCAGACACAGTATCATCAATGATTGGCTTGGTAAGGTCATCACTAAATACCCGCCACCCTCTGCAGGCAACTCGACTCCATAGACCTGCAGGGTCAGACAGAGCACGGCCACGGCTAGGTGCTGAGCCTGGAAGCGGAGGCATAGCTCCCCATGGTAGCTATCTCGCAGCAGAGCCCAAGCTGTAACAGAGATGAGGGTTCGTTGCCAGCTGTAACGATTCAGCCAGTTCTTGAGGGAAATCGAGTAGTGTAACAGGTACTTGTGTAGATTCTGGAAAGAGACTTGGAAGCGCAGAACTCGCAGCGTAAGAAGCTCACACTGTACAATGCTGTCTCATAGCTCCCAGAAGCGGGAATCCAGCTCCAACGGCTCACTGCCTGGGTTAAAGTACCTGGGCGACATGTTGATGATGTCACGAGTGTGCAAGTGTTGCTCCTTCACTTTGCCAGCCAAGTTAATGGAAAACATGGCGACCAGATAGAGGTCATATGTGTCCAGGTTGATCTTGCAGAAGAACTTAGGGTAAATGGTACATGTGGTGGCGATGAGGATGGACTGCATGCCTAGCTTGACACCTGCTTCCATGATAAACAGGGTTACTTGGAAGTGCACCCTAGCCTCTAGAGCTGGTCTCTCCTCAGCTGGCTCACTGCACTGCCATCCCTCTTGGGCAGCTGTCTGGCAGAACAGCCTCCATGAGGCCCAGCAGGCCGCTCCGGAAAGAGAAATGCTCCGGTGCGCCAAGGTCGGCTCCGGGGACCCAGTTTCTTCTTAAGGGCTAGGGTTTTAAAGTCTCTGAAAAACTTTTCCTCTCTTGATTTAGGATAGATCAGTTTGAAAAAAAGATAGGCTAATTGGTTGTCAACTGCTATGTGACATGTCCTGTTCTGTCCTCGAGCTTGTTGAGGCAGTTCATCAGTTGGGTCCTGCTGGTGGGAGACATAAGCCAACAAGGCCTTTGTTTTTAGCAACCAGGCTTTTGTCTCAATTAGACAAGGCAAGGAAGAGGCTGACCATCTTGGAAATCTGCCACTTTTATTAGCTAGCCGCGGACTCTTTCCCTACCTGTCTGCATACCAGAGAGTCCATCTAACTCCTAGTATCTCATAATGAGCACTTGGCATAATTTTGCTGATGATATGTCTCTGCCTGGTCTCCTTCATCTGTGCCAAGAGTCTAACAGGGCCTTTTCCCAGTTCCTGGAGTGGCATGCCAGGTCAGAGACACATTACGCACATGTCAGGTGCTGAGCTTCTTGGGGATTCAACCCTTATCGCTTCTTATATCCAACGACATCCAATAGCAAATAGACAGAAGGCAAACGTGTGTCTGAAGATACCTGCTTGGTTTCAAGGCAACCCCATCCAGTCCCTGCAACATCTTCCCACACCTGACAATTACACACGTCCCTCAGTGTCCAAATGTGTGTGGGCCAAACAGTTAAATCCATTTAAAAACAAACAAACAAACAAACAAACAAACAAAATCAGCGATGATTCAAGGCTCTACTGGTTTAGACCCAGGGCCAAGGAAAACACTTAATTCACTTGTATCGCATCCACAAGGTGGAAATCTCATCTCTCGGGAGGGACCCTGAAACTGTCAGGTGTAACAAGTACCAGGAATGCCCCTCATCTGCAGAGCAGTGAAGGCCTGTTCTTTCTACCCACAAAGCATTTGTTTACGAATGAAGAGCCTCAGGCAAGGAGCCTGGATCTCTGAGGCTGGCGATGATTCCTGAGCCCTGTGACAGCTGGGGAGGGGGTGCAGACGGGGGGGGGAGAGGGAGGACTGAACTCCCAGATCCCCCCTAGGAGAATCTGTCCAGATGCCTTTCCAAAGTCTCTAAACATGGGCGGGTCCTCCGTCTGATGTGACTGAGTTTTGTCTGTTGTATCAACAATGATTGATGGTGCTCTCCTTCTTTCTCAGACTGCCGTGGTGTGAATGACAAGCTGTGCAGCCACTTGGCCATAGAGCGAGCAAGCCCATGGCTTCCATAGAGCTCATCGTGCCTTGGAAGGAGGACGGTCCCCACCCTCCCCGCTTTCCCAACTCATCTCCACATCCCTGTCTTCCTCTGGTTCCCAGAGCCGCAGGCCCTGCCGCTCCTCCTGCCCATTCCCAGAGTCTTCTATCTCTTTCCTTCACACAAAGCTAGGTTCACTTCCCAAGGGATCTGAATCTCAGCCAGATCGTGAACATCTTCTACTTTCTGGAAACCAAATATAAGTGTCATTTAGAAGTGTGGCATCTGAGAAGGAATGCTGGAAGTGTGTTGAGATGCAGAGGGGCAATATCCTTAGTCTAGAAAAATCACAGAGTTCACTGTGTACTGTCCGTGAGGATCCGGGTGCTCCAGCTTTCCTAGGAAAGGCAGTGCTGCAGCCACGTGTTCATGGCATGAGGGCCTCACCACAACCGGCTGAGTCGAAGTATTCTTGTTTATAAACTGGATCAGTGGCACCTCCAGGGCACATATTGGTCACAAGTGTTGTTCGGAATGGTTAGGATGAGGCACTGGTGTGAAAATACAGAACGGAGAAGTTCAGTGTAGCTACAAACATGACTATGGGCTTCTTTGGTTGGTTGTTTGACTGGTTTTTCAAAACAGGGTTTCTCTGTGCAGTCCTGCCAGGCCTGGAACTCACTCTGCAGACCAGGCTGGCCAGGAACTCATAGAGATCCTCCAATCTCTGCCTTCCAAGGGCCAGGAATAAAGGCTGTGCACTATTACCACCAGGCAAGACATGTGACCATGTTTTAAAGATTCTGAGATATTATCATTAGGAGAGAGAAATTAGCCTAAGAAATAGATTTCAACTATAAAGTGTATTCTGAGTCTAAAGTATTTCAAGTTCTCAAATTAGAAGATCTATCATCCATTGTCAGCCTCCACCTGTTCAGCCTTCCATCTGTCTGGGAAACATGAGCTGTGCCCATGTCTATGTGCACAAGGGTAGGGCTTTATTCGACACATCTGTAGTGGAAATGTGCTCTGATCCTCACAGCTGCACACACACACAGACTGCTCTTCCCTAGCAGGCATGAGATGTGTCAACAGCTTCCATTCTGTCCTATTCTTTCTCTTCTATTTGATGCTACAATCTTCTTCATTCTTTTTTTCTTCTTCCTCCTCCTAAGTTGTTGCTCCTGACAGGATACGTGCATTATTATACAGTTCAGGTTTTCCCAGTACTTCTAAAATAACACTCATTCCATCCCAGAAGCATCCTTAAACCCTGCACCCACATCTTCTGCCTGAAGCCCCTCACCAGTGCCTGCAGCACTGTGCAAACTACAAGGACAGACTGGAAATTGTTATCAAACAGTTCTGAACTGCTCCTTACCCCTGCCTATGAAGAACAGAACTTCTACTATGGGTGTGGAACTTGCTTTCTTTGTGTCCTTTACAATATACAGTGCTGAATGTCAGCTATGAGTATTTGAACAACTTTAGATGAAATCCCAAGTGCCATGGGTACAAGTTGTCCCTGGAAAAGTCAGTTGAAGAGAAAGCACCTGATCGAATGTCCTCTGCCCCTGGAAACTCAATCCTGCAGAACTATGTGAATGCATTAGCCTCCCATTCCCCTTGGCCCCCCTGAGCAAGGCTCCTGTGCAGCATGCTGGACAGGTATGCTCTGGAAGTAAGAACTGGAAAGAGCTGGTTCTTGTTGAGCCTCAATCCCAAGTGCTGAAGCACTTGGAAGGTTCTCATGGTGGTCAAAGGGAAAACTAATGCCCTGAGGCTCAGGAATGCCCAAAAAGGTTAGTCACTCATGATTTACAAGCCCACGTGGCCCGGGACCATAGTACCGTGTTAGGAATTCCCTGGAAAGAGGGAAGGACAAGGTCAGCCTGTGGCTGCATCTGAGGCCTCCCAGACTGACCACGTCCAGTCACTCATTCTGGCCCATTTCCATGGCTACTGTTCAGAAGATGGAGGTCACTGAGAGTACAGGGCACAGCCCTCTTTGCCAGCAACCCAATAACCCAAGCTCTCAGCTACTAACCTCTACTCCTCCCTCAACTGGCCATTCTTCAGCAGACAGTAAAAGTGTCACTCTGTAGTCCTGCCCAGAAATCCAAGACGTGAGACCTATACTTGGGCAGGGCTGTGAGAAAGGCCCAGAAAATTCCAGAACGAAAGTAGAAGGAACTCTTGGTGATAGGTTCATGGTAAGAGCCAAACAGGCTCAAACAGGTGTCAGAACTCCAGTGCACTGCTTCTTGGCTGTGCCCATCTGTAGGGAAAGTGGCTTTTAGCTGCTGATTCTCCATAATACCTTCTATTGGCTCTTTCTTTTTTCCTTTTTTTTTTTTTTTAAAGATTTATTTATTGTTATATGTAAGTACACTGTAGCTGTCTTCAGGGATACCAGAAGAGGGCGTCAGATCTCACTGCGGATGGTTGTGAGCCACCATGTGGTTGCTGGAATTTGAACTCAGGATCTTTGGAAGAGGAGTCAGTGCTCTTAACTGCTGAGCCATCTCACCAGCCCCTATTGGCTTTTTCTTTTCTGCTTGACATTATCTGTGGAATCATGCCTCTCTGGGCCTCCAGCTGCATCTTATGGGTCAGATCTGTGCAGAAGCAGTGGGGGCTGACCCATGACCTGAGGGATCTGCACTTGCAATGGTGGCTAGCCCTGACCATTCAGTTACTGGCTTCAGTCTAGATTGATAGGATCTCAGCCCAGCAGTGATCCCCACTGTGGCCACATGGTTGGCAAAAGCAGTGTGCACACAGCCTGAGGAGAGAAAGGAATGCTGGGAAGGAGATACCACTGGGAAACCAGATGACTTTTTAACTAGACTTACAGGACATAGGCTACTCCAGTTCCTCTTGTGCTAGAACCCTGGGGGAAGAGCCAGATGCCAGATTCTAGAGCTGGCATGGTATGTAATTTAATTTCTGAGAAATGCTCACATGAGCTGAATTTTAGCTCAAGGAACAATTTACCAGTGTGGACATGAGTGTACAAAGAAATGCTGAATCCTGAGAGGTAGCCATTGCTGCCTTTACTGTCAAAATGAACAAAGAACATGTGTAACATGTTCAAAACCCTGCTGATTTATCAGGCATTCTTCAAAATCTCTCTCTTCAGTACTTCCTGTGTCAGCCAAAAAGATCAATTAGTCAAAAAGACAAAGACCACGGCACGGGGCAGCTAACAATACAGCAGTACATCTGGTCAGGGAGAGCTGTGAGGACCAGTGGGACGAGGCAGCTGGGCATGCTAATGGGAGGGAACATCTGTTAGGGCTCACTTGGGAGGCTAGATGGGCAGAGATGGTAGGAAGGGATGAGTCATGTCTTATGAAGGCTACAGGAGCTGACCTGTTCAGGGAGAAAAAAATCAGAGTGATTGTGACAGAGAGGGATCAAGTTAGGGATGAAAAGAGATGGTGGTACAAGCCTTTATATACAAACTTTACATACATTACTTTATATACAAACCTATATATATATGCATGCATATGGATATATGTATATATCCATATGCATATAAACCTTATATGTATACAAACCTTTATATACTTATAAACCATATATGTATACAGACCTTTATATACTTATACACTGCATAAGCCAGGAGATCACTGGAGGGTTTGAGCTGAGATACTGCGGCCTGTTGACCACTGTGGCTTCTGTTGAAAAGTGAGCCACTCAGGAGGCCAGGAACACATGTGGCTTAGGCCAAGATGGGAATGGTAAGAAGACATTGGGTTCGGGAAGTGTTTTTTCAAGTAGCTCAGTAGGTTTATTCATGAGGCAACTCAGAGTTGAAAGGTGAAACAACCAATCAGGTGGCGGTATGTCTTTGTCAGAACCTTTGGAGGGATGGAGTGGTTGTTTGCAGAAACAGGCATGGTGGGTTGTGAGAGAGGGCAGAAGTGGGTTTTGAGTTATTGTTTTGCATAGGATATTGTTTACAAGGGAAGGTATGTGTGCAGGCTTAGAGCTCGAGAGAAAGTCTGAGCTGGGGTCAGCAGTCTGGGGTGAGTGTCTTCATAGCCTGTATGGTGTTCAAGACCACAACTGGAGGGGAATTTGGTGTTGCAGAAGAACAGTCTGAGGTAGTTCTAGATGTTTTGGGATTCAGATGTCAAGAAGGAAGAGGAAGCCGCTGAGAGTCATGAGAAAGTGAAACTCTGGAGAGGATGCCGAGTCCTGATGGCTAGGCAGAAAGTCTCCTTCCAGGCGGGCACAGGGTCACATGATGCTGATGGACCAATTAAGCTGGAAACTCATAAACTGGGTTATGGTTTATATATGCTCAGTCCAGGGAGTGGTGTTACTCGAAGGTGTGGCCCTGTTGGAGTAGGTGTGTCACTGTAGGGGTGGGATTTAAGACCCTCATCTGCCTGGAAGCCAGTATTCTGCTAGCAGCCTTCAGATAAAGATGTTGAACTCTCAGCACCACCTGCACCATGCCTGCCTGGATGATACTGAACTGAACCTCTGAACCAGTAAGCCAGCACCAATTAAATGTTGTCCTTATCAGAGTTGCCTTGGTCATGGTGTCTGTTCACAGCAGAAAAACCATAACTAAGACAAACAGATTTCCTGATGTGAGTTTCCTGATGCTCTTGCCAAAGAATATCCTCGTGATGTAGCTGAAACCAAGTCAGGGGAGATAAGATGGAAGAAAGCAAATATTTACATTATGAGAGAGAGCAGAATTAAAATGTAAACATTTTTGGAGATAGGGGTTGCCAAAGGAGTATATGCAAGAAACACTGAAGTGCTTTTTATTTTTGCTTTTGTTTTTCTCTTTGTAGATTTTGTAAAATTTTATAACGTTGGCTGTGGTTTCTTATACTAGGGAATGGGTTTCACTGTGACATTTTCATATGCACCTTTCACTGTTTGTTACCATTATTCCTCTTTCCACTGCCTGTCTTCGTGCCCCCTTCACCATTCCGCTGATTCCCTTCCTCAGCCCAGAGTCCCCGTTACCATGACAACAGGTACCCCCTGTTACCATGTATTACACTAACTACTCCTGTTCCTGCCTCCCACTCCACTTAGACCTCCCCATCCTGTCTCACAGACCTTGCATAGTTTGCTTTCTATTGCTGTGATAAGCACTGTGACCAACAGCAGCTTAGAGAGGATACAGTCTGCTTCATCTTACAGTAGACAGTCCAACATGGAGAAAAATCAGGGCAAGGTCTCAAAGCAAGACAGGAACATGGAGGCAGGAGCTGAAGTAGAGACCATGCAGGAGTGCTATTTACTGTCTTGTTCTCCACGGCTCTCTACAACCCAGAAACACTTGCCCATGGGTGCTGCAGCACACAGTAGGCTCTTCCACATCACTCATTGATCAAGAATGTCCCATGGATGTACCAACAGGCCAGTGTGATGGGGGCATTTTTCTCAGTGAGGTCCCCTCTTCCTAAATGACTCTAACTTATGTCCAGTTGACAAACAAAAAACTAACCAACACAGACTCTTCTCTACTTTCATATACACAGATGTACATATATGTGTACATAGATACAAGTACAAATAAATTTAAATTATGTAATATTGTTTTTACATCTCACTTTTTTTGTTTAATGTTGTCATCTCCAGTTCTATCTAGTTCCAAAAATCATGATTTCATTATCTATAGTCAAATGCAATCCTATTGAGTGTGTCTTTTTCTATCTGTTCTTTTGTGGAAGCACCGTAGGCTGATTCACCCTATCTGGGCACTAGTGTTATTCCTACAAGAAATGTGCAAGTGTTTCTCTTTTCCAACATCATCACTGCCAACATCTGTAGTTTTCTTGTTGGGGTCAGATAGAATCTCAATGCAGTTTTAATTTACATTTCTATGATGGCTACGAGTGTCAAAGGCACTTTTTAAAGTATATCTTGGTCATTTGTATTATTTTCTTTGAGTATTATCTATGTAACTTATCCTATATGTGGGTTGAATTAGTTGAGTTTTGTTTGTTTATTTTTACTGTTTCCCTCCTGTTTAAATTTCAGAGTTATTTATAGATTCTAGATACTAATCTCTTGCCAGATGCACAGTTGTCAAGCATTTTCTCCATTCTGTGTACTATCTCACCATTCTGCTGATCGCTCCCATTACTGGGCAGAAGTTATAAAAAATAGTTTCCACGGAATTCCGCTTGTTGATTTAATGATTTGCCGGTTATTTCCTGTGCTCTTTGAGTCCTTCGGAGGAAGCTTTCACCTATGCCTGTGCATTGAAGTGGTTAGCTCAAGTTTTCCTCTAGCAATTTCAGAGTCTCAGATTAAGATCTTGGGTCTATTTTGAATTGATCTCTTTGTGTGTGTGTGTGTGTGTGTGTGTGTGTGTGTGTGTGTGCCACTGAAGAGATGTATATCTAGTTTCATTCTTTTACATGTGGGCTCTCAGTTTCCCTAGCACTGTCTGTGAGCAGTCTCTGTTGCAGCATGGGTGGTTACAACCACGTGTGTTTAATTCTAGATCCTTCCTTCTGTTCCACCAGTTGAAAAGGGTTTTTTGTTATTGATTGATTGATTTATTGATTGATTGATTGTGCTGCCATGCTGCTTTTATTACTTTGGTTCTGTTACATAATTTGAGAATAATATTGTGATGCTCGCAGTTTTGCTTTATACTTAAGACTGCTTTGGTTATTCAGGGTCCTTTGTGACTTCACATGCATTTTAGGATTGAGTTTTCCTAGTCCTGTGTAGAAAATAATTGGAATTCTGATATGGCTCGCCTTGCATCTGTAGATTTCTTTAGACACTACAGCCATTTTCATCACCTCACTGCCATCATGTATAAGTGAAGGAAGTTCTGCTGTGTTCAACTGTCTTCTTCAGTTGTTGTATTCATCGTCTTAAAGTTTCCCTTGTACAAAAGTTCACCCTCAAAATTAGGTTTATTCCCAACTTTTTCGTTTTGATGAACCGGCCAGTGATGGGGTTTGAGTCGCGCGGCGGGAAGCGTCTGCAGACACCAGGCCCAGGCAGTTCCACGTGTAAGAGGTTTAATTGGAAGGGGGTAGGGGGGTAGCAGCGCAGGAAGAGAGAGGGGAGAGAGAGAAGAAAAGAGAGAGAGATGGAGGAAAGTACCCATATATATATATATATGTATATATATATGTATATATATATATATATATATATGTCGTGACGTAGCAGTCCAGGTAAAGGTGGGAGCTGAACCTAATGGATTCTGGGAATATGGTGGCCGTTGCCCTGGCGACAGGTCTGTGGACCCGCCCACATATCTGCCGCAGGTTCTGGATGCTAACAGCCAGCCTCCCTTTTGGGGTCTGAAAGTCATCTTATAATAAAGACAATGAAGTTTCATTCTTGTTTATAGTTAAATATCTGCTTCCTAAAGCCTGGGCTGTGCCCCACCTGTAATTCTAACTACAAACAGTACTGTATTGCCTGTTCCAGGACACAGCAACTATTTTTGTTTATTTGTTTGCTTCAAAAAGTTATTATGAATACCTGTCACTGTGCCTTTGTTTCTGGAGGTTGTTGTGACAGCCAGTTATTATGACTGACTTGTTATATTATACTTCTGTAATCCCTTGAATTTGCTTGCCAAGCCCCCCATTGTAAACCCCCTACCCCTGAGCTATAAAAACCTATCTTACTCAATCGAATGCTGACCTCTTGCACCCTGCCTTAGGGAGAGACAACCCATGTGCATGAATACAAAACAATTGCTTTAATTAATCTAGCCATGATAATTTGGGTCTGTGATCTTTTTCTTCACACCTTTGGGATTAGCAACTTTTTAAAAAAAACTATTGTGAATGGGAATTTTTCCTGATTTCTTTCTCAGCAAATTCATTTTAGGTATATGGGAAGATTGCTGATTTATTTTAAATACATGTGTGTATGTTCAGGCACACACATACATGCATACATGAGTGTGGAGTTCAGAGAACAACCTGGGCTGTCATCCTTAGGAACACCATCCACTCCATTTTAGACATCGTTTCTCCATTCACTCCATTTTAGACGTCGTTTCTCACAGGCATGATTACTTTAACACCCAGAGCTACATTTACCCACTCACCATAACTGTTTTCCAGGGCTGTTTCTCATATTGGGCTGTGGCAGGGTAAATTCAATTGTAACCCTCTCCCCTCTCTTCCTCTTTCATGTCCTTCCCCCTCCCCCTCCTGGAATGCTCCTGTTTCTGTTGGTGCCTGTTTCCCTGGTGCTGGAATTATACACAAGTACCACAATGCCCTGCATTTTTACCTGATTCCAGGAGCTTGAAGTCAGATCCTCACTCTTTCCAGGTAAGTATTTTAGCACTTAGCCATCTGCGGAGCCTGCTGATTTTAGTATGCTGACTTTCTATCTTGCTACTCTGTTAAAAGTTTTTCTTTTTAAATCAGATCTATATATTTGCTGGTACAGTCACTAAAGGTCTCTAAGGATAGAATACTATCATGTGGAAACAGGAATAATTTAACTTCTTTTCCTGTTTGCATCATCTGCTCCCAGCCCGCTAAAACACTCAACTTTTTCTTTCATTCATTCTTAGACTGTTTTTTTTTTCCCTGAGACAGGGTTTCTCTGTATATCCCTGGCTATCCTGGAACTCACTCTGTAGACCAGGCTGGCCTCGAACTCAGAAATCTGCCTGCCTCTGCCTCCCAAGTGCTGGGATTAAAGGCATACACCACCACTGCCTGGCTCTTAGACTGTTCTTTTAGCTTCTGCTTCTTTAATCTCTGCCCTGATCTTCATCATTTCTTTCCATCTACTGCTTTTAGGTTTAGTTTGTTCTTGTTTTTTTTTTTTTTTTTTAAACTGATGTATACCATTAAGTTACTTATTTGAGATACCTCTGATTTCAGAATGTAAACACTCACATTATAAACTTTCTTTTTAGAATTGCTTTAGCTGTATCCCAAAGTCTTGCTATAGATCATGAGAAAGAGAAGTGTAGACAAGCTCTACAGGCTGTGGAGTGGTCCTGTCTCTGTTGGACACATGTCTACTGTCACCCAGAGTGGTCCTTCCTGCAGCATCTTCCCTTCTGTACGCACAGAGATCCTTGCTGGACACATTTACCTGTAGACGAAACAGATTCTTGGACATTTAGGGCACTCCTCAGATCCTGTTCTCTCAGTTGGCTAATGTTGGGGGATGTCTTCCAAGTGTATTAGGAATGTGGGCGACAGAGACAGCCCTGAGATCTACACCAGCATTTCAAAGTAATATGCTGGAGCTGCTGGGACTCCAGAGCAGTAAAGGAAGATAAATGGCTTCAGAAGTGAACTCACTTGCTAGCCTCAGGCACAGGGCTAGGGAAGCTCTGAGTTACTCTCCCCTCGTGGGCTTACCTGTACTTACCACAATTTCTTTCCCTACTCAGAGACCAGGGCTGTTTCTCACATTGGGCTAGTTAAATTCAAGTACTGTGGCCTGTGATGTTTCCCAGTCCTTAGGACCCCAGAGTCCCTCAGTTTTAAATAGGTTCACGCTCAACACAGAGCCAAGGCACTGTCTTCTGAGTCACACAGAGTGATTAGAAAATAGAGATGGTTTAGAAGTGACCTTTGTTTTCCCCCAAGCCTGAGGGTTCAATCCCAACAATCAAGTAGTGGAGAGAACAGACTTCTTCAAGTTGTTCTTTGACTTCTCTGATACACACACACACACACACACACACACACACACACACACATGCACGCACGCGCGCTACTCTGTTTACCCCCACTGTTGCTGAAAGCTGAGAACAGTTTATGGCCTCGTAAGAGCACCAGCTCTTTGCTGTTGGTGTTGCCTTGTGGACACCAAGTCTCTCTTCATGTATGCTCTAAACATTCATGATCAGGTGCTGGGAATAAATCCTCATGCAAGACATTTGAAGCTTACATCTCAATAGATACTCTAGAATGGACTTCACCTGGAAATCTTCAGTTTATCTTTGGACGTCCAGGCTGAGATTGGATTGAGGCCCATTGTGCATGCACCTGTAGAGCTAAAGCTCTAGACAGGAAAGTGAAGGTCAACTGTCTCTCCACAGGCGATTCTGAGCCACTCAGTTTGGTGCAACTAGGTATCTTTAGGGAAGAATATCCAGGCTCTAAGTGGTCTCTGTGTATGTTCTATATGAGGAGAGACCGGGTAACACGTCTGAGACTTTAATCAATCTAGGGTGACAGCCATAGTCTAGAATGCTTCTATAGTCTCACTAATTTCTCCTTGGAGTTTCATCTAAAACCAGGAAGTGGGCTGTAAGGTAAGATCATCTCTGGGGAACCTTGGCAAAGAAATCAGGAGACCTCTAGCAACTTCCTGTGTAAGCACCAGCCTTTGGCATCCATACCTAATTCACTTGGCCTAACTGACTTAGAAATGGCCATTTTGGTGTTATTAGAAAAGTTCTTTTTTTTTTTTTTTTTTTTAAATCCTGGATAGAAGTGGATCTAACTGGAGTCCAGGGTAGGGAGTATGGACCAATGCTAATGCCTTCTGAGCCTCTTTGCTATGGGTTCCCTTGTCTGTTATCTACAACTCTCCCTGAATCCTGCTGATCAAGACTTTACCTTTCCTGCTTCTCCTCTGTCTACAGTCCTGTCTACAGTATCAAGTCCTCACTATGAACACAGAGAAAAAGAAACAGGTGAGACTGTTTACAACATGTCTCTGTACCCCTAGAACAAGATTGGCCCACAGCTGGCTAGGGTGTCCATGCATCTGATCATCTCCTGGTTTTCTCACACCTTTCCAGACTGCTGAGATCTTCTCACTGTGGGTGTCAGTACTTACTGCCTTTGTACAGTTTATTCCTCTCCTATCAGGGTACAGTGAGACCGAGGAGGCAGAATCCTAGCTTCCTTAACGGTGCCGGACTCCCCATGTGCAGCCCCTATAGAACAACTGTTGCTTCTAATTTACTAGGATACCTTCTGGGCACTTCAAAGTGCATACTTTCTCTCCTGCCCCAGACACCTTTTTGCTCTGAGCAGCTCTGACTCTGTGCCTTATGCAAATGCCCAGTCTGTGTCATGTGCACAGGGAAAGGGACATGATGGGTTGTGGACATAGATTGTTTAGAGTGAGAACTGCTGATCAGGTCCTGGTGCTGGGATAGCAGCTTACTGTTCTTGAAAGAATGCTGCCCCGAACCCAAGGAATCCACAGGGGCCAATGGGAGGGTTTTCTCCATCACTGGCCTGGAGTAGGCTCAACCTTGTCACCAGGCTTTGTTGTGGGCTGTGTGAGATGCAAATTCAACCTCTTTTCTTTTAGCTTTAAAACTTCATAGTACAGGAGGTATAAAGAGGGGACTCTCTGGAAGCATGGGGTGGACTTTTTCTCATTCTAGCCAATCCTATATTCTCTCTCAGCTTAACTCTGTTATGGATGATATATGACTGAGACCCCCAAAAGCAATTCGTATGTCTCAGGTCACGATGTGGGCAAAGCAGGAATGGGATCTAAGCTCTTGCCTGTTCCTTATATCTTCACACCCATGTGGTCACAAAGTCCCACATGGCCTCTCCTGAAGCTTCTGACCTTCCTAATTCTTGTGTGTTATGCAACTTAGAACTCACCAACTATCCTATAAGGAAGGGGAAAGCTGTGCGTATGGAGGAGATGCAGTGAGATCCGAAACATTGTAGATTTGGACATTTGGAGCTTGGTGCTAGCCTCTCTTTTGCAAAATGGCTGAATGTGGAATAAAGAGAATCAGAAGACCAAGCTGTAGGAGACAAAGGCTCTGTTTGTTGGAGAAGCAGGATTCTTGGAGGAAGCTGGCCAGCAGCAGTCAACAAATCACCCTTTGACTTCTATTCGCTCCCTCACTCAGGATAGGAACATGAGGAATAGTGTAGTTTTCAGCTGCCTTACAGGGTCAGAGTCCTTCCTCTGTCACCTTCTACCATGACCTACATGTGTAGTGTGGGCCTTCCTCTCCCAAATGCTTGCGACTGTAGGGAAAACTCCTGTGACTTTACACTAAGCCATCGCTTGTCTAGTGCAAGGCTGTCTGGCCTCTCAGGAGAAATCCAGGTCATGAGGAGAAAATGGAACACCTTTCCCTATAGAGATCTTCTCTGGCACAGGCAGTTAGACCAAGAAGAGTGAACTCCAGGGCCTGTTGCCTGCTAAGCTCTTCTGCTAAGACTGCACGGTCTTAGAGTCAGGGTGTGGAAAATTCCACGTGCTAACGTTCACTGAGGATGCTTGGCAGCTACATTTGAATACAGAACTTTATTAGGAAAATTGTAGGTGAAGATACATCATTTTCATTGATATGACTTCAAGGTAGAAATGGCTTCTCAAATAACTGTCATATATTAAAAACGAGAATAAGAAAGCATACACTGCATATAGGAAGCTGCCTTCTCCTGGACCATTTTCACATTATCTGGGAGACAGAACTGAAACAAAATACAGTATTCACCACATGCAATACTGAACCCATCACTGCTTAGACACTGCAAGCCCATCGAGGTTGGCAACTTTGCTGAGTAGGCTGTTGGGAATTTGGCAAGGGCAGAAGTCTGCTGGGGGAATTTGGAGGATTCAATGGAACATTTTGAAGAATGAGATTACCTTAAAATGGGCCAGGGAAGCTGTGTGGAGAGAACGGGTCCCCAGCTCTCACTCAGCTGCAAAAGGGGTGCACAGCCTGGGGATGACTGACTTCTGTGAGGTAATCACCCATGGGAAGATAAACAGAACCCATTGGAGAGGTTTACGGCCTCAGGCCAAGTCCCACAGAGGAATGCAGCCTTTGGCTTTCCAAACCCTCTCTCAAAGCCGACCAGGCAATGAATCAGAGGGCTCTTCCATCTCGGCTGCACTTCCATGCTAATGTCCCACTGTCCTCGGGAGCCAGCAGCAGTGTATAAACACAGGGTACAGATCTGGGTTTCAACACAAAGCAGACTAGGTGTCTCCAACCCCCTTTCCCTATCCAGATGCAAAGGCTGGTAACGGATGGACTGGCTGCCTGGCAGGTTACTTGGCGCCCGGCAGACCCAGGACCAGCAGGGACAGCTAGGTGTCCTGTGGTCAACAACCATTCAAGGGCTGCTGTGCTTGTATTTTGAAAGCAAGAGAATGGGGGATTAAGGTGGGGAGAGACTTTTCCGATGTAAATGTCCTATTTAAATGCGCGTTTGCTTTAAGGCAGGCTGTCTCCATCTAGAAACTGACTGTCAGCAGAGGAATTGATACACAAATACGGCTCCCTAAAGTTTCTTCTACCCTTCTCTTTTTCCTCCCTGTGAAGGAGACTTTGAAAGGATCCCTAACTGGAGTGAAGATAGAAGGCCTTCAAAGCTTGGATTAGATGTAAAGTGGCTATTTATTGCACAGCAATTGTTGTGTGGTTTCTATCCCAGGGGTCCCCAAATGTTCTAGTCAGGAGGGTTTAAAATAATTTAGTATCCTCGTGAGGATCCAGCTCTGCCACTAGCCCTATGCCCCTCATGCCAACTGGCTTAACATTTTTAGGGTTTTTGTTGTTGTTGTTGTTGTTCAAATTTGATCAAAATCTTTCTGGTTGGATTTTTCATCTGCTGTGAACTCAACTTAGAGGACTATTTACAGAAATGCCCCCCTCCACACACACACAACACTAACAATTCTACCGATTGTTCACTCTCAAACACCTGTTTTTGAAGATTATCTTTACTCCGGTGTCCAGCCAGCTGGCCTCGGCCCTCTTTCCTTTCTTCACCCCATTTCATTTGAGGAACTAGAGACTGGCTCTTAACTGGGTTTTTGTCAAAGTGGCAGTGGCAGAGGACACTTATGGGACCATGCTTCAAACAGTGGCACCAGTCCCACCCGATCAGCTGTCTCTGGAAAGGTAGTTCACCCACCTTTCCAGAGAAATGCCTGCCCATCAGGGCCCAAGGCTGATGCTCTTATCCACTGACTTTTAAAAATAAATGAAAAGAATTGAGACATGCTACTCCTCAACAGAAGAATACATTTGGTTCCAGAAAGCTAAAACCCCACAGTTTTAAGCTAACAGTTATGGAAATATGGAGGGTTTACAGTTCTTCGAGCTAAGCGCTGTTGCAAACCACCTTTCTTTGGGTTTTGGGTGTCCAAGATGGGCCAGTGAGCAGGGAGACAGCGGGGCTGTTTTTATGACCACAACCTGGACCTTGGGGCCATCACCTCATACTCAGCCTTTGCATTTGGGTTAGAGACAGTGCACCGACGAGACATTGGTCATGGGCGAGAACAAGACAAGCAGGGGGTTGAAGAGACAATATTCCAAACAAGACATAGATGCGCGCAGGGTTTGGGGGGGAACACCAGACATTTGCTTTTCCTTCTTGCTGTCCCATTTGAATAAAGGATTTCATCTTGAGAGTCCTTTTTCAGGGTCATGGAGACAGTCTTGCAGACACATGGCGATGGATGGATGGATGGATGAGACAGAGTGATGAGCATGGTGGGATGAGGAGGACAGCGTGGGATGAGGGTGGATCTCACTCTTCCCTGGCCTCACACTCCTGCCTCAGCTTGGGAGAGCCCTGCAGTCCTTGCGGGTGGGGACACCCAGTTCCTATTCAGAAATGGGGTGAGCCCCCTGCCTCAGCTCCAAGAGACAAACCTGGGGAGCCACTACTCAGAGAAGGTCCTCCATGGGAAAGACACTAGAACAAAGGAAATAACATAGTGGCCTTGGCCTGTCACCAATGATGTTGGAGAATCAGACTAAGTGAAAAAAAAAAAAAATCACCATGTATCTTGCTACATAATAAAAATGTGAAAGTACAGCAATATTGTGCAAAGCAAGTCCCTTGAAAAGGGCTTCAGCCCTGCTCAGGAGCAGAGGAAGTGGCTATGGGCCCTTCCCTAACACTGACTTCAGACCTAGGCTCCTTCAGTAAGTTCCTCAGGCGTCTGACTCACACCTCTCACATCTTGAGCCTCCTGTTGACAAGAACAGAGGAGACACATTAAGGCAGTTTCTCACCACATGCCTGGGAGTGCTGCGTGGCCTACCAGGAGCCACAGGCCCTACTCCTTAGTTCAGCTCGCAGCCACGGATCTTCCTTTGGAGGCCTGGGAGAGTGAGAGAGCAGGGAAGGGCACAGGCAGGGCTGACCCTGAGGGTCTGAATGGTGGCAGGAAGCAGAGAAGATGGGTGAACATGTCAAGCACAGAGTAAGGCAGACACACACTGGCACACATGGCATGGTAATAGGAGCACATGTCAAGGGACACCGCCTTAACCTTAGGACACTGGTGTTGAGACTCTGCATGGGCCCCAGCCACAGCAGGTGCCCTGCGTTCCTGAGCATCCCCAGGCCTCAGAACTCCAAGTGAAGAGGTCGTTCCCATAGCTTTCATCAAATAATGACTCTTCCTTGAAATCTCTTGGCTGGTCCCACACTGCCAGAAGAGGTCTTGGCACTCAGGAGGTGACCTCTGGAGCTGTGGATCCTTCCAGAAGGCCTAAACAGTGTAAAGGACTACCCCTCTCACCTGCCTGAGAAGTCACAGGAGCACATCCTACTTCAACCCATTCTTAGATGAAATCAGCTTCCCAGGCATTTCCATGAGGACTCTGTCCAGTAGGCTGCGGTTGCCCACCAAGCACAGACGGTTCCCAGGAGCTTGCTGTGGCTCCTAAGAAACGGTCCCTAGAGACAGCTCTCCTAGGAGTTAGAGATGGATGGTGGGAGGCAGAGTTTGTGGGCATTTCAGAAAGCGGTCTTCCAACTCAGGGCAGCCTCAGTGTGGCCTTTGGTTGTTAGGGACCAACAACAGCAGTGTCCCAGAAGGGCAGGACATCCCTTTCTGAGCAGAACTATGGCTTGGGCACAGATCTGGCCTTCAGAAGTGTTTTATTAATAATAGGAAGGATCCAGCTGAGGCCACTCAGACCAGACTGTAGCTGGCTGCCACAAGAAGGACAGACAGTAGCCCTGGGCTTAAAAGGCACCCACCAATAATTCAGTCTGCTGTGCTCAGATCTGAGGAGAGGTTATGGGCCAGGAGAGCTGTCTAGATAAAAGGTAAGAGTTGATAACACAGGTCTTCCCTAAATCTCCCTAGCAAGACCCTTCCCCACAAGGACCATGAAGGACTGGCTCTACCTATTTAATACTAGGACCTCTAAGGAACATAGAAGAGGGTGTGACACAGAGAGCCCCGGGCCTTCCTTCCCCAGCAATCCATTTGCTACATCTTCAGAACATTTCTTCCCTCTGCACCAATTATGAAAATTATACCCAGAGGTCTGGAGGTATGAGGTGTGTGTGTGTGCGTGTATGTGAGCGCATGTGTGTGTGTCTGTCTACATGAGGCAAAGAGGAGGGTGAAGAAAAAAAAAATCCTTCTCCAAAACACTACTAAAATCAGAGCCTTGCCCTCTATCCTTCTAATTCAATCTGGCAAAAGACAAAAACAAACAAACAAACAAACAAAAAACAGACAAAAATTGCCAGGTGAGGGTGGTGGGCTGGGGTAATAGATAATTCCAGAGCTTTAACCCAACTCACGGAAGGCAGACATCTCTCAGGAGTGAGGATGGAGGCTGAGGTGCCCAGACAGCACACCATCCCCAGGGATGTTGGGACCAAAGATGGGGAGGACAGACTAAGAGTCCCTGAAGCTGCTGGCCCTTCAGAAAGTTCCAGAGCACATCTATCCCCCCCCAATGTGGGACCTGTTTAAAGACTCTAAAATGGATTGTCCAAAGAAAAGATTCCCTGAGAAGCAGCTGGTATGTGTTCTCTGAGATTTCATCCTTCCTGCTTCTCACCCAACACAGGCTGCAGGTATTTGGAAAGGCTGCTGGTGGGCCTGAGAGCAAGTCGGTTACCTCATCATGTCCTGAGAAGGCCACAAAGAGCAGTGTGGCTGAGGGGAAGGCACATGCCCTTTCCTGGCTAAGCAGACCACCCTGGCCTTCATGGGATTGTAGGTGTGAGCCTTGTGAAGTCCTGGCCAAGGGGGCTCAGCTCGGGGCAATGCTGCCAGGCTAGGCAGGTCCTCTGTGCATTAGCGTCCACCCCAGTCTCTGCCCATCTTCCTTCATAGCTTAGCAGACTGAGCAGGGCCTTAAGAAGCATATAAATACAGCAGCTTGTGTGGCCACCAGGGCAGAAAAGCCTAGGCACCCGCCCCGGGGTGTGGGGTCTGCCCCAACAAGTGGGAAGAGTTTACCATCAGGTTTGAGCACCTGCCCGGAGTGTGGGGTCTGCCCCCAAAGAGGGAGGAGCAGCGAGTTACAAAGCGCTGGAGCAGAGTGCACTGCGGTCCATCTGCAGGAAGCGGGGAACTAGTTTTTCCTTTTCTGGGCAGCCTTTCTCTTCTTCTGTCGCTTCTTTTTTCCTATCTTTTCTTTTTTCCCCACTTTTTCTTCTCTGCGCCCCCTTAGATAAAATTAGTAGAACCATTAATCACATTGCAACATAGAGGAGTGTACCTATCTCAGGTCGCACAATATTTAGCATTGCCGTACGAGTCGATTTAACTCGGTCTTCAGTTTGAGGCCTGGAGGCCACTTGGCAAATGCGGCTCACAAGCAATTTATCAAAGTAAACCAGACACTTTCCCCACCCCTAACCCCATGACCCGGGAACTGCTTACAGGGACTGACAGTTTGTCTGATCCTGGTTTTTACCATGCCTACCAAAGCTCACCCTGAGACATAAATGCACATCTCAGAGGGCAGGGAAGGGAGCTCTGGGCCTGCCTTCCCTTTAAATGCAGAGGTGAACTGTGCCTTCACTACAAATATGCATTTCAAATTATACAAAGCAGGGGAGGTTGAGGCCCCAGGCTCAGGCAGCCCTCCAAGAGAGGCCTAGGAAGGCTGGATGATTGATCCCACTTCTCTTTTCTGGATGCTGGGGAGCATCCCCTAGGGATAACTGAGATTGTTCTAGAGAGCTAAGGAGAAGGATGGTTAGCAGGGTTTTTATTAGAGCAACTGGTTTGTGACTGTCACATTAAAATGATTCAAGCTGAATGGTATTTAATGATTTATGGGGTGAGGCCACCTGTTCCCACAAAAGCCTGATATTAACATGGCCCAGAGTCATGGGATTTTTACATGGGAAAATAGGAAAGCTTGATATTACTGGGGTTGAGTCTGGAGATTACATGAGGATGTTAAGAGAACTGAGGAGAAGGAGGGGGAGGGGGAATTAGTGAGTCAAATATTATTCATCAGAAAACTAGCTTAGGTTTAAAAAAAAAATACACAAGAACTTTAGCTGCAGACTCAGCCTGCTCATGAGACAGGTCTGCCGCAGTGTCTGTCACTCACCCTGGTTGCAGGGCAATCCACAGCACCCGATCGGCAGGTACACCTATTTTTTCAATCTTCAGAAATGTATGTGCACTCCATCTAACAACTAGTAGATTTTATTTCAGATAAATAAATTCCCACATACAGTAGGAGGTTTACAGCATGAAACAATTAGCATTTTATTGCTAGTGCATATAATGTCACAGTTGATACAATTTCATTACAAGTGGAAAAATACACCGTGGCTGACACTGGAAAGCTACAATACATTTATATGTCATATATATTTCTTTACAAGTTGCCAGTAGTTCAAGATCATAGAGATTACCTACTGACATTACTATGGCTCCACTTCAAATATATGAATTGACTACAAATATATTCTGAAATACATTTGTCTTCCAAAGAAACATAAAAAGTGCACAAAAATATATGTAAAAAATGCCTTGCGAATAGTTACCGAAACCACCAGGGCCGTCTGTGATTATAAGGTGTATACAAGTCTAATCTTGTCTCCACTTCTGATTGGAACCCAGAATCCCCAATGTGGCTTCATGGCAAGATTCTGGCTTATTCATTATTATTATTATTATTATTATTATTATTATTATTATTTTCATCTCTGATATTCGATCAGAGCTTATGGAGCCACTGTTGACATACATAGGTCTCAGGGACAATTACAAAAGTCCAATTCTTCAACGTTTTCAAATTTAAAATTCCGTTTATGATAATTCTCAGATTTGGGTTTTGTGGGTAATTCTAGGTATGTTCTCACATTATCCAGGAGGGGCTGGCTCCATTCTACAGAAGGCCAAGGAAAAATCTCACAAAGGGCCCAAGTGAGAGGAAAGCAAAGGGAAGAGAGGGATGGAGCACCCCACATCACTCTCCTTCCTTCCCATGCAGCATTGGTCAGGTCAGGCTACAAAGGTGAGAAGCGGAAGGAGATGAAGCATGCTTTTGGAGTCAAGCAGAGAGCAGGAATGGCTAGGAAAGGGTCTCTGAGCACAGCCCCAGGTATAACTTCTAAAGGAATCTTCCCTCCCCGGCACTGAACTGGATAAAGGAGCCTCTGTCCAATCTTGTGTTGAGTGACTCACAGCAAGGCATCTGTCCAGGAGCGCCCCCTGCAGGACAAGCCCTGCAGCATTTTTCGGACTCTGCTCTGGTGGAAGGTTACCCCCTCTAGGGCTCCCTGCAAAGCCACTACCTGTAACTGTGCCCAGAGGCCCCAGGGAAAAGAGAAGCTCCAAAGCAAACTGAATACAGACCTTGAAGTAATCACTGCTTTTAAAAATGAGGATGAGGGTGATGAGGAGGAAGAGGGTGGGGATGAAGCTAACTGGTTAGGGTAATACAATTTCTTAGAAAAACCCCAGTTATAAAAGCTCCATTGTGCACGGGCAAGGGCACAGATGAATATAAGCTGCAATATCGTACCATATGCTATGGCGGAGTGTCTTTGTGCTGGCAAACGTCAGCGTGACCCCAGTCAGTGCTGTCCCACTGGCCCTCCTCCCCACCACTGCCCTTCCATCTCCCGCGGATGTCAGCCTTCCTCGGGGGTCTACTGGAAAGTCCTTTGGGCTGTTGTGCTTACTTGTTTAAAGCTTTCTCCAGGTACTCTTGGATCCACTTTAATTTCGGGTCAATGCACACTTGTCTGTTGTTGCTCTTCAGCCGTGCACTGCCAAAACACAAGGGGAGAGACGCTATACAGCCGAGCCGGACAAAGCGATCACATGGGCTCACCCAGCACTCATAGCTGAAGGTCCTCACTGAAGGGCCCAGCTGCTGCTCCTGGAAGCCTTAGTTTTGGAAGACAGAGCACTTGAAGGGTGTTGAGACCACCACGGTTAGGGATGTGCTCAGGAGGCTTCCCAGAGGACACAGAGAAGAGACTACAGCGGAGGCATTTGAGCTTCTGGCCAAGCTGGATCTTAGAGCTTGGCAAGTGAGTAAAGATAAAGGAAAATGAAGTACAAATATCCCAAAGGAGTCAAAGTGCTTAAAAGAATGTGGAGGAAGAGCCACCCAGAAGGTGCTAATGACTGACATCATGGTGGGGGAAGGTCTTAGAAACTTCTGGAGAGTGCCAGAAGCAGCCTAAGAATTTTTGACAGATCACCTTGACAGCACATGGGACAAACTTCAGGGTAGCTCCAGGAGGAAGAGAGCAGGAGTCCAGAGGGGAGGAACAGGGCAGGTGAGGTGAGATTGTTCAGGTGGGCAAGGAGCAGTCTAGACAAACTGTCCAATGGTTGCCTGAGAATGTCTACAAGTTCACAGAACACCTCAAAGCCTTAACTTTGTGGATTTGTTAAAATTGACTCAGTGTTCTTTCTCCCATCCCTAGAACTTCCTGATGGGGAGATGAACTGATGAACTATCTCCAGGTTATTTTCCATTAAGTCCTGGATGCCAGATAAGTCAAAAAACAGAATCAACCAAACAAAACCCAAAACCAAACATACCTCCCCAGGCACTGAATTGTCTCTGGAAAAACAAGTGCCTACCCTGTGTCCTAGGGACAGGTAAACCTTTTTAAAAAGGCCTTTAGTTGGCCAGTCGTCCAGAAGGATGTAACTTCAGTAGGGATCAGGAGGGTCGGTCTGGATCCCGTCATTTATTAACTTAGTGTCAGCTAGAATCAATAGTCATATTTGACACTGTAAGTACAAGGGCCCTTACCAGGACAGTGCAGCGGCACAGCCTATTCAAAAGTAAATTCATCATTTTTAAGATACCTTTCTCAGGAGCGTATTGTATTTTAATCAAAACAGCAAAAATCATATTCACCCGCTAGGTCTCTAAAGCGTACTGTACATAACACAGCAGCGAAGGCTGGAAAGGAAGGTTGACAAAGCAAAGAAAGCCTAAAGCCGTCACTGTTGGGTGAAAAAGTCTCCGGGCTAGCACGGTGGTTTGTTCCAGCTGTTGTATCCAATACTGTTTTTAGTTGTTGAGTCATGTTTTTCCACTCTACACCTCCTCTAGGTAAGCTCTAAGGGAACCCCTGCTAGGAGGCTCTGAGCCCTCACCATCCTCAGGTATGGCAGGACAGACTAGCACATGACACATCTCTGCCAAGTCTACTATATGCTGAGTGAGACATTTACATCATTTATACGTTTTTGGGCTTTCTTATTTCCCAGGTAAATTTAAATCAAATATCGGCAGCTAACATCACCCTCCAGCTAACTCAAAAACTCTAAAACAAAATGACCTTAGAATGTTGACCTCTGAGCAAGTGAGTAAAATTGACCTCCATGCCATCCTGGATCTCTCTGTCTCTGTCTCTGTCTCTGCCTCTGTCTCTGCCTCTCTCTCTCTTTTCTATATGAGAAAGGTTTAATTTTGGACACCAGAGCCTTGAAACTGACAGGACAGATAGACAGACACAACTGTGCATAGCTGAGGGCTGACCTCCGTCAAGTCCATGGCTTTTTTCTGTAGAGAGGCAGCCCACTGTGCTTCAAGAAACAGCTTGGAAAGCAAGAGGGAGAAACACTGAGCACATCAGGGTTCGGGGAACAAAAGTAGCCTTTGAAACTCATGTCTGATGGCATATAAGTGTCCGCGCAGTGGTAACAGCTGCCCCTAATTATGCCAAGTCTGAGGCCTTCTCTACTGTGTTCCTCTTCGGGGGATGATGGTGGCTAAGACTTACACAATCTGAAGGGCACAGTTTGGAGTGTTGAGGATTTTCAGATGCTTCACGTTGGCTCTGGCGACATGGCTTTCAAAGAACCGGCAGGGGCATCTGTAGGTCAGGCTGACTGGCTTACCTAGAGGAGGTGTAGAGAGAACAACAGGACCAGTCATTATCTCCCTGGTGCTGGGGGTTTGAGAGTTTGAGGGTTTGATGGTGCTAGCGTGAAGAATCAGGAGCAACGGCAGGAATGGTTACAGAAAGATTCTTTTAAAGACCATCCCCTCGGCAAGGGAGCATGGTGAGATTTGACTGGGCTCAGCTTCTAACGGACAAAAAGACCCCAGAAAAGTGGGTGTTCTAGGCTCCCTCCTAGTCCCTCAGGTGCAGGCCTGGGGGTGGGGGGGCTTCCCCCTACCACCTGCAGTTTTTCCTCCTCCCACTCACCCTATCCTAAGCCCTGCAAATCACAAAAGAATCCAGAAGGGAGGCCCTGGATTTTTCTTCTATCCGGCTTTTCCCAAGAGCTGGGGTCAACTGTGTCTTTTATGGTCACTACCTGGATGCCTAGGCCTCCTGGATCCTATTACTAGTTTTGTTTGCCAATTTGCCAATTTGCAAAATGCTATAATTGACACTCATTAGTGTAAATTAGCAAGGGGCTCCTTTAGAACCCCTCTTAAGACCCACCTTTTAGGTCTAGAGTTGCAAACCCCGAGGACTGGATTTGTAGCTGCCCCTACCATCAGCAAGGTTTTATCCTAGCTCTACTTAACATCCCCAAATGTTTAAATTTATGGCTCTTTTCACCAAAGTTTCAAAGTATGGCTGAGAATAGTTAGTCCCAGGATTTTAAGTTTGCTTATTCAGAGTTCCAGGGGACTTGTGGGAATTCTGAAGTTCTCTACCTTTGGGAAGCAGCTGGAGAAGTGGACCAAATTAAATATGATGGGATTATCTTCTTCTGCAGGTGTCATTTAGCTGAGGGATGTGTAGACTAAAGCATAGGAAAAGCAGACTTCAGCTACAGACCGAAGTCCAAACCAGCTCTGCTGCCACCTGGACTTGGGAACCTAGAGAGCTTGGCTTAGGAAGCCAGGGCACACTCGCTCTCACGGGCCTGGGAAGCCTGCTGCCCTTGGGTTCAACCAAGGAAGCCTGCGATAGCTAATGTCTAGCTCCTGAGTTGTATCACAGCTGATGGGAAAGACATGAACCAGAGCAAGGTTAGGCATGCTGCAGCTTGAGGGCTGTGTAGGATCAGAGGGCTCACAGGCACTAGGAGGTAATAAAAGAAGTTCATTTGGGCAATGCAATGGGGTCCTGCCTAGAGAACAGGTCTGATCCAGGCACTTGGTTGTCAACAATCCAGCTCTTCCTAGGGTCAGAATATGTCTGAGGGTGAAGACACCCCCCTTACTCTGGACAATTGCACTCCAGCCTTGAAGACCTGAGTTCCTACATTCCTGCCCCAAACCTAACTTCCCAGAAATCAGTACTGTTTGCCAGAGGCTGCGACCCTGACAACATCACCAGCTCATTCAATTATTAATGCCCAAATCAATGTGCTCCATGACGGGGCACTGGGAGCCAGTGGGGAGTTGCAGCCTCCTGGGTGTTCTTAGTAACAGAAAAAAAAAATCTAAATTGATTTTCATTTCTTTTTCACTACTCCGATCAGCAACTATTTCTTTTACAGAACATTTCCTTCGGACTAGGCAAGTCCACCCTCTTCAAATACTTAGCCAAAACACAGGTTCCACTACTTTCTGTACCCCGTTGTTCACAGGCAAAGAACCCAAACCAACGCTTTGGTGCACTTGGGCAGCCTTTAGACCGCAGCCTCACCCCACCGTCCCTCAGTTCTCTCCAGGAAACGTCACAGCCGAGGAAGGCAGGAGCCCGACTGGTAGGGTTTTGTTTTGTGTTCAGAGGCAATGGTTTGTTTTGTTTTGCAGCAACGGTGTCTTGTAACAGCGCTGAGAGTTTTCTCTTCAGTGTCAAAAAAAGAAAACAAAATGAAAGCCCTTTCCCAGTGAAAGAAGACACCACCCTGGGTCTGGGAGACTGAACTCCGCCGCAGCTCTCATTCCAGAGCTGAGGACTCCGGGGCTGGCTACAAAAGCGCCCATTTGCAGGTGTGTTTGGGGGTTGGGAAGAGGTGTGCATATAGCTTGGGTAACTGCTGCGCCTTTGTCTAGTGACCCCGGTAAGAAGAAAAAGGGGGCAGCGAAGAGACGCGTGCTCAGGTCCGCGTCGCTACGGACCAACGAACTGTGCAGAAGCGCGACCCTGGCTGGCGGCTCGAGTTCAAGAGCTACGCTGCGCTGCGCTGCTCGTGGCCCCGATCCCCTCGAGGGTGCTGTAAGAGAACCCGCTACCCTCGGAGTGGAGGACATTCAGCTGCACCACTGAACCTATAGCCAAGGCAAGCACTTCGAGCTACTTGACCGCCCTTTAAGAGTTTGCTGACACACGCCGCACCACTCTCGAATGAGTCTCCTGCCTGGTCAACTCCGGGGCCACTCTGCCCTTCGCCTCTGGAAACATCTGGGCGCTGGTGGACACTAGCTGAGTGCAGCTGGTGCGCTCCGGGGCCCAAGCCCGGGACACCGTCGCCCACGCTTCCATTCCGTGCCCACCCCACACTTGCTCAACAGTCCTACCAGTCCTCCCCTGCAGCCCTCTCTAGGTCCTGCGTCCGTGCTTGGCAGAGCACAAAACCTCGGTGCGACCCTTGGGACGCGGGATAAGACACCCGAGGCAGTGCACCCTGCAAAGTGGGCTGCCCCAAGTTCGCTTGCAGTGAACGGCGCCGAACGAGTTCTTTCTCCCCCGACTCCAGCGCGGGCAGAGGAACCGCGGACCCGAAGGAGCCCCGGCGCAGAGCTGCGAGCCTTTCCCGGGCCCGGGCGCGGATTGCACACTCACCGTCACTGATGCAGAGAGCGGCCAGCACCAGGGCCAGCACGGCGACGACCTTGGCGTCCATGGCGTGGGCGGGAGGGCGCGCCGGAGGCTGCAGAGCTGGACGGCAAGAGGACACCGAGGTGGACCGAGAGTGAAAGTGCGGCAGCGGGAGGCGAGCGCTGGGCGCTTTAGAGGCGAAAACCAGGCGGGGCGGGGCGGGGCTCGTCAAGGGGCGGGCCTGGAGTGTGGCTGGGGTCTCTGACGCGCATCCCCTGCGGAGCGGCCGCCCTTCCAGTCCCCCACCTACCCACCCCCTTCTTGGCGCCCTCAGTGTCCCCAGCTCCGCTGGGTGCTGAGACCTTTGATCTTCCCAGTCTCCAACTTGGGCGGGCTCTTTGGACCTGAATTGCAAAGAGACTGGGTTGTAGAGCCTAATGCTCCCATCCTGCAGATAGAGAAACTAATGGGCTGCCGAAGGCGAAAGCCGTGAAATAAGAAGCAGAGAGACGAAACAGTCTGTTCCAGGCGCGAGGGTCTGTTGCGCAGCATCCAAAAGTTGCCAGAGAACCCTTTCATTGGTGCCAAGACCTCAAGCTGACCCACCTCACGCCCACAGTGTCTGTGCTGCAGGGGACAGCTAGGCTTAGGGCAACGTGGACCAATCTACAGTTAGAATAACTTAGACTCCTAGCCAAAGTCTCACTACAGTCACCCCCGGGAAGATGTATTCTAACGTAGGGCTGTGCTGCCGAGCATAGAGACCAAGCGGGTCTTCCAGAGATAGTACCGTGAATTTTCTTTGCTACCTCCCCTCTGTACCCCTATTCTATCGACTGGGGGTGGGGGTGATCACAGTTCTAACCCTACAAAATGGAAACGGAAGAGAAAAGACTGTGAGTCTCACTCCTGCGAAAAGTCTTGACTCTCAGGGCTTGGTTTTGATGGGCGTTCAGTTAATCGGAGCTGGAAACAACTTCGTTAAGAAAGTGTAGTGTTCTAAAAAGGACGAAGGAGTTCCCTACCGCCCCGCTCCCTAAAACCGTGCTTCCAAAGGTGGTCATTTGTGTCTTTACAAATACACTCATTAGTGTTCAGCCCTGCCGGTAGAACATTGTGCTCCACGCTGGTCAACTAAAACAACCCCAACCCGGGTGTGAGGAGACACGGGGGAGGGGGCAGGCCGCAGCCTGGAGGGCTAGAGGCTGGGGGCAGCGTCCTTTGGACCTTCCGCTGCCACGGGCAGTGTTGGCTATGCTCCGACCACCTTTCCCACAAAGCCAATTTAGCGATTTGGATTCTGTTATCAAGTCTACCCAAGGGAGTGCACAACAGAGACTTGCCTAGTCGCAGGGCAATCCTGTCTCAAGGCAATCTGGGAATCATTTTTGAAGAAGTGGCCAGGACCTTTGGGCCTGGGGCTCCACCTAGGGACTAAAGAAGGGTGGCCGAGGTCAAGAGGAAAATGTTCCAGCCACGAGAGTGTCTTAAACAATTCCGCCAAGCACTTTGCATCCATTCATTTGTCAGGCTCACTTTAGGGACTCAACTTCAAATCTGGAACCTCGCCGACTTGGTCCCTGTGTTTAAAAAGTAGCATTCCAGAGAAGGGGGCCATCCATTTCTACCGGCTTTTGCATTATCCTCAGCGTTCAGGATGCTAAACTCTGAACATGCTGGCCCTGTTATACTGCAGGATCGGCAGAGACTGGGCTCCGGCGCCCTCTGGTGGTCTCATCTCCTATGCTCCCGTAATCCGAGAGGCTAGGGTTTAGGCAGTTGGGATGGATACCTGATGCCTAGAAAGCACAGTTAAAAAAAAAAAAAAAAAAAAAAAAAAAAGTCAGATGCTCTTGGGCAAAAACTATGAACACAAAAACTTGTGCTCTATTCAGTACATCTCTGAGGCAAGGCGAACCTCTCCTGTAAGTTTGTCCAAAGCAGATAGGTGGGTGTCCAGCTCCTTGCTACTTGATGTTTGCTACGAAATCAGGAGGATTTCGTAGGACCCACTCACAGACAAGGAGTGAGGGTTGGGGGGAGGGGTGCCCTGTGCAGGCTAAGAGCAAAGCAGAGGCCAACAAAGGCTCTGGTCGGCTGAGGCTCCAGAACAGAAGCTGATGTAGGTCACATCTGTCCCTACTCTCCCTCAATCATTCATTAAAATACGTTCCGTACGTCCTCCTACTATGTGCTAGATATACAGTAAGAGTTCGAAATATTTAAAAGAAAAACATTGTTGGGGTAGGGAGTGAAGAAGGGTTGTGCAACACAAAAGCCAGCCATCAAGTATTTGTCACATAAATCGCCACTGAGTGCTCTGTGCAGCCGCCGCAGTAAGCCCTTAGGATTTCAAATAGGGTAGTCAAGGAACCGGATTTTACATTAAAAAAAAAAAACTATAATTTTACAGTTGATGAATGATTTTTATTTAATGTCCACTCTAGGGAACTCCAAGAAGAAACAGATGAGTGGGGTGGTCATAAGCCTTTTGAATTTTCTCTGTGTTCAGCCAAAGAAGTGTCTCCCAAGCTTGGGGCTACCTCTGTTTATGCAACAATCTCTACTCAGTTCCACCCAGTTCCTCTGTGGAAAGAGTTGATTCATCGGAAGGCACAAAACCAACTCATGTCTCTGTGAAGTCTGCAGCTCTCCTCCACACAGCAAGAGAACGGAGGGCTGGCGGCTCCCCCTTGGCCACTGCCCCTTGGCTTGTCGTGTAGACTATCCAGAAATCAAGATGGGAGCCTGGAGGCTGACTTCAGAGTTACAAAACAGGCGCGTCTGAATGGCCAGCCTCTGGATCCCTGGCACAAGCATCTGCTCCTTATCCCTCTGCTTGGCTAGGGCAGGTCACTCCAAAGTTCACTGGCTAGCCTTCCCAGGTTGGATTCTCAGGGCAAAGATGAAGATTTGTACTAAGTCCTCATCTGCAGTGTAACTGCCAAGATAACTTCAGTTGTCTCTGAAAACAACATTATTACGGTCTTTAAAAAAAAAATACAGCCATAGTGCACAGCAAGCAGTCACATCATGACACTTGCATGCATGGATGTAATGTACCTTGATGATATTCACCTCCCTATTAGTTTGATTCTCTTTTTTTCTCACTTCCTCTTCCTTCCACATGATCCCTAGTGTCATAGCTTCCTTTTCTTCTTTTTTCTATATTCTGCATATGAGGGAAACAGGCGATGTTTGTTTTTTTGAGGTTGAACATATGTTCCCTTGCAAATGACATAATTTCAACTGTCTTTATGGCTGAGTATAACTCCATTGTCCATATAAGCCAAATTACCCATTCATCCATTGGTGGCATCTAGACTATTTCCACAATTTGGTGGTGCAAATATTTCATAATAAAAATGAGCTCAGGAAGCACTGGTTTCAGATGTAGATTTATGTGTTTTTAATGTAATATAAAAATATGACCCATACAACAGTTCAAATATCAAGATTGGACCTATTTTTATATATGATTTTAGTTTTTGAAAGCGAGTTGATTTACGCTAACATATGTTAAAATAATCTAGGTGGTTGGGGACAGCAAATCTTGAAAATAATATAAAAATTTCAAATAGGGTGGCCGAAGTTTAATATTGCACACTGTCTTAGCCAGGCTCTCCATCTAAAGTGAAGTATTTGGCTTCAAAGTGGTGAAACATAAAATTGAAAAGGAATCCTCCTCACTCGAATCCCAGCTAGGCCGGAGAGAGATGATCAAGGAGTGTGCAGATTCCAAGAGGAGCATGAGTACATGTAAGATCCTTGGGCATCTTTGGTTCTCTCACCCCCGCAGTGCTCCTGGTCCCTTCTCCATGCAAGTCTCACAGGGCTCCATCAGCAGACAGAAGCTTATGCTGTCTCCCCTCTACTGTCTCTGCTCACACAGCTCTGACACCTTGTTTAGAGCCCAGTAGCAGATGGCCTACTCGTATGGTAGTAAAGCTGAAGAAGACGGATGCCCAGAGCCTTGCTCTTGCCTGTAGAACCATTTATATGCTCTCCACCAATGGTGGTGCTGGGTGGTTTACCAAGTGTCAACACACGTGGCCCAGAGAAATGAGTTCAGAAGATACTTGACAATTCTATTTCTGTAAGACTCTAGCTTGCCAAATTCTGGGTCTATCACATTGAGATTTCACCAAGACCACATTTTCAGGATAAGCCCTCCTACATCAGCTTCAAAGACGAGAAGCTTGGACCAACATGGGAGAATCATCCAGGGAAAATGTTGCAAGTGCATGTGACCACCAGTAAGTCATAGAAGCATATTTGGGGTCACAAGCCATTTCTGTGACAACGATCTAGAAGTCTCTTGAAGGTTTATAGTGAGGACTGAGGCTCAGCATGTACTGAGCTGGCCATATTTTCCTTGAATGGATCCCAAACTGAAGTTCTTAAAAATCCCGTGCCACCAGGTAGGGAAGGGTCCCAGGAAACCTGAGTCAGATACCACTGGATTTGGGATACATACATAGGCAGGACCACCTACAGGGAGCATGCATGACCATCTAACCAGGATATCTATCTAGCATGGTCCTGCTCAGGATGACCAGACACTCGAAGGCAGTTATTTGCCAATGCATAGCTAGAAGAACAGCATCCCAGATATAATGTGGAAGACCTGAGTGTCTCAGGGCCCAGGTCTGAGAGTAGCCCATACTAGCTCCCAAATATGGAGAACCAGGTCTGGATTTGTTCTACTTCTCCATGCCTAGCCACCTTGACTTCAGCTAACCTTCCTTTCAGCAGACAGGGCTCAGTAGCTAGGGCACCACTAAAGGATCTAAACTGGAATACAGCAGTTGCACCTCACCAGAGGTATTGCTTTCTGTGGTTCCAGTCACCGACAGTCAACCATGCTCTGAAAACACTCAGTAGAAAATTCCAGAAGCCAAAAATGTCACGTGCTAAATTATATGATGTTCGGAAGGTGATAAAGTCTCTTACCCTATTTGTCATATCCAGGATCCCAATCATCACTCTGCCCAGCGTATTCACAGAGCACACACTACCTACTTGTCTCTTAGTGCTGCCTCAGTTACAGATGAAAAGTCACAGGTGGCCCTTACAGGGATGGTGTTACTCATGGTTTCAGATATCCATGGTCGTTTTCAGAGCACACTCGCAAGAACTGTATGTACCATGTTCGGCTAACCACAAACCTGACTGACAGACTGTGAGCTTGGGAGCATGTGTACGCCCAGTCACTCAGCATCCTATTCTTGTTCCCTTTGTGTCCTCACACCTGCCCTGTGAGATTAGCTCCAGTGTTCACTGCCCAGCTTGCAGAGTCGGATCCCTCTCTTCCTTTAACTCGGAAGACCTGGGGTTTAAATGTAGTTTACAAGAGGGCTGTCCTGGTAAAGGATGAAAGGCAATTTGCTATGCAGAAATTCAAGACTCCTTTGAATATAACATATACTTGATAAATATATGTTGTGATTTTTGTTGTTGTTCTTGATTGAATATCCTACAATTTTTTGTGGGGCATGTTTGTGAAGAAAGGAATTATTCATTGTTTATGTGAGATGCAAGCATATCTATATCTTGTTTCTTTGGTAAGTCTGACAGACCTCCTTCAGGGTCTGTATTTTAAGAGACCTCCATCCCTTTGGGCTTTCTGCCCACTCAGAACGTATGGATAGGAAGAAATGAGAGGCATATTTTGCATTTCCCACTTTCTCATTGAGGGGATAGCTTGAGTTTTATCAAGACAGGGATGCTAATGGCAGTGTGCTGATACGATAGACGAGTGCCATTTCTCTGTTCCTTTTCTGAAGTTCAAGCAGACAGTTGCCCCAGCCCTGGTTCTCCCCCTGAGCATCGCCAGTGGCCCTCCTCCTCTAGCACAGATGCAAACAGCCCAGGGACTGACATCCTTTCTGACACAGGATGCATGAACTGAATGTGGGGAAGAAAAAGCTGATACCCAGAAAACAGCAGCACACGAAATATCCTGGATGAAAGCCAGGGAAGGGGACAAGAATTCCTGGGGGTTGTGAAGGACTAAGCCTGGTGCTTGCCCAGGCAGTCACTCCCCAGCCCCAAGTCAGATAAGTCAGAATACTGTCCTCACTTGTTGCTCTTGTTTAGAGGGGGATCCTGTTCTCTGTTCTTCACTCCATGCCACTTTGGCAGAACAGACTCTTCAGCGAACCTTTCAAGGCCAACTTTGAAGATAGGTAGGTACCACTGAGAGCCTGGCCCAGAAGATATGAGTGGAAGATGGACTCTTGGAAACGCTCCTTCTCAGCACCTCTCAATCATTCACCTACCTGACCATGCATCTTAGTCTTCTTTCATTTTGCTGAGACAAAATACTCCAATAAAATCCACTTAAAGGAGGAAGGGTCTATTTGGCTCGGGGTTCCAGGTTAGAGTCCACCATGGCAGGGACGTCCCAGCAGCAGTGGCTTGAGAAGTGGTTACATTATATCCAGGGTGAAGAACATCAAGCAATAGAATACCCATGTGTGTTCAGCTTTCTCTCCCGGTTTCATTCGCCCCAGGGCGGCCCAGCCCACAAAATGGTACTTTCAAAATTCAGAATGGTCCCTCCCATCCCAATTGAAACTTAATTCCAAAAATCTCTCATAGGCATGTTCATAACATAATGTGATGGAGACAACTCCATTAAGACTCCCTTCCCTGGTGCTTCTATATTGGGTTAGATTGACACCAGTGACTTTCACAACAGTGACACGACACCAGTGACGTTCATATACATCTATTCATCTAACCATCACCTGCCAATCTATCCTTTTACTCAACATCTGCCTGCCCATCTACCTACCCATCTATCATTTCTTCCACCTGTCATTTCTTTATTCATCCATACATAAATACCTTCTCCTTTTACACCTTCATCAATCCACCACCACGTACACCTCTACTTATCTGTCCACTCACTACTCTATTCTTCTATCCTTACACTCATTCATAGGCAGTCAATGATTCCACCTGGCTAACTTTCCATCACCAACTCTGTCTCCACTACCCTCCATTCATCCACTCACTTCATCTACCCATCTATTTGCCACTATCTGGTTCTTTCTCTCCAACTATTCCACACCAGTGACTTTTAAGTTGTTCTAAACTTAAAAAGGCTTTCTCCATTAATAAGATACATGTCTTCTGCAACCTGGACCCAAAGCAAAAAAATAAAATAAAATAAACAGGTCAGAGACTCCAAACATGAAGGTCATGCAGCAAGCCCCAGTCTTATGCATCTGCATACAGCCTTTCCCTTTCATCTCGCTGAGGGACTAGTCCTCTCTGAAGGGCAGGAAGCAAGGCAAGGGATACCCATCCAGTGAGAGGAACCTGGTATCTGAATATGTCTCCCTCCCTGGGTCCACTCCCTGAGTTTTCTCCATAAGTTAAAAATAAATAGAGAAAAAGGAAAGAAACAAACCTTTACATCTCTGTTTACCCTCTGCATTTAATGAACAGTTGTTAACATGACTGAAACCATCTGATGATTTTTACCAAATGGAAAAATCTCCCTACAGGGGCAATAAAATAAATATTCAGGACAGAGAGAGGCGGTCGTAAAAGGCATTACCCGGTTGTAAACAGAGGCGGGTTGTGGTGATCTATTACCCCTGCCTTGGCAGCTTTCAACAGTTCTGGGATTCCAGGAGGGGATCTGACCCAAGGCAATATTTACTTCTGTGGCTTTTTCGGCAGGTCATTGTGGGTATAATTCTGTCGACCAGTTGACTGGAGTTGAGGTTTTGAGCAGGAAGCCAGAGCCCTAAGCACTCATAATTCAGGAAGTGTAAGGCACCCTTTCCAGGGTGTGCCAAGAAAAGCACATGGTACTGTCCTGGCTGTCAAGGTGAGGGTCCCGCATAACCAGGCCATTGTCAGTGGGATATATAGCTTGTTTGTACTTGGGCAGACGGTACTGATGGCTGACACATCTGTGCGCTGTATTTCAGCCTGGAGGCCTGGCTGTGTTAGGTGTTCTACTGGGCAAAGGCATAGTCATTTCAAACATCTTCATGCACAATCTTGGACTCTTTAAGGATGCTGAACTCTAAGGGGAGTGAAGCTTAAACTCACGGGGACAAGAATCATTCGCCAAGGACCAAGAACTAAACTGATTCTTGAAGCGGCCACAGTTAGTAGTAGCCTCTGTAAAGGCGTCAGTGTGTCCAAATGTTGGACAGAGCAAGATGACCGGACGGATGGACCACACAGTGCTACATGCAGAAGCGTGTTTATGCTGCCTTCGGAGGCAACACTTAGGCTCAGAGTGGAAGCTGTGTCTCAGGAGTCAGACTCGTAGCCTGGCTCTACGCGTTGGCTTTAAGACCTTCCTCTCAGGTTAGCTTGCTACTAAGCCTGACGCACATGATGGGAAGAGAGGACTTCTGAAAGCTGTCTTCTGGCCACCACATGTACACTGTGACTGTGTACATGTGTACCCATAAATAAGTAAACGTAGCTTAATTTTGTTTAAAGTTCCCCATCCTGTTCCCTGGCCTGGCTGCTGAAATGTTTGGTCGTTGGTGGCTTTGGGTGCAGAAGGGTAGACACTTCCTGACGCTACAGCCCCGTTCAGGATACCCTTGTTGGTGTGGATATGGGTCAGTGTATCCCAGACAGCCTTGCTTGGTGGGCAAGAGGGTAGTTTAGTAAACTTAAAGGAGAATTGTCTATGAAGAATCGAGCCTGATGTTGCCTCAATCTGTTGAATAGTCAGTTGGCCATGGAGTCTGTAGGACATGGAAGCCCTAGTGGGCTGGTACTAAAGTATGGGACAGAGTGAGTACCCAGGTACGACGGTACCAGCTTCCACTGCTCTTTGACAGCCAGGGCCTTCCCAGAGCATCCTTGGCACAGTTTTCTAGGCTCCTGAAGACCGAGTCCCTCGCTCCTACCCTTGCAGACCTGAGATGTTTGTGTGTAAAGATCAGTATTGGAGAGTTACAGAGGCTGGAGATGGGGGTAGGGTCTGTTGTTCTTCCCCCCTGTGGTGGCTCTATAAGCTCTTGGTGTCTTGCAGAAGTGTGGGGATATCTGTTCTTGTTTACCAACTCTCAATTTAGAGCTGACTCAGGAGGCCGATCTTTTTGTGCATTTATCTCTTCTATGGGTGTGTGGTGAGGCAGAGTGCTCAACTCCATCTGTATATGAGAAATCTGGAACTCGAGACCGGACCCAAGGGTGGTTGCCTGAGTAGAGGGGGCAGAAGAGCGAATGGAGTATCTATCTGTGGTCTCTAAAGGCTGATGCACGGCTGGAGGTCTGTAAGTAGAGAATGTTTCTACCGCATCCTCCAGCATATCTGCCTTTAGAATGTTAGTCAGCTTTATGTGGCTGTAACAGATACCTGAGATAAGTACCTTATGAAGAAAAACAAAACAAAACAGGAAAACCCTTTGGAGCTGAAGCGATAGCTCAGCCATCAAGCGTACCTACTACTCTCACAAAGGACTCAAGTTTAATTCCTAGAACAATGTCAGGTGGCTCACAATAGAAATCGATATTTTTGCCTCTGTGGGTATCTGGCACACACATGTATATACATGTACACATAAACATACACATGTGAACATGAACACACACTAATATATATATAAAATGTACAATATATATTATACATGTATATAATATATACATATATAATATAATATACATATATACATATATATAATATACATATATATATATATATATATATACACACACACTAGAAAAAGAAAACCCTTCTTTGACTCAGTTTTGAAAGTTTCATTTCATGAGCTGCTCCCCCTGTCATTTTGAGGTGGTGAGGCAGCAGTGCATGGTGACAGACAATGCATTGTGGGGGAAGTTGTATATCTGGAAAGAGAAAGAGAGAGAAGAGACCCAAGTCTCCCAATTCCCTTTAGTGACTCACTAAATGCCGGAAGACCTCTCTCTGGGCCTCACTTCATATCCCTGCCTTAGAGGGAAGAATTTACACATGGGACGTAAGTGAGACATTTAAGAGGCACACTATAGCAGCAGGACATTGGTGGAAGATGAGGGGCAGCACAAGAGGAGGGGCAGACAGAAGAGAGGAGGGACAGCAGCCTAGGGAGCCACACTGAAGAGGCTGGGATGTGCACACAGCACAAGAGGAGGGGCAGACAGAAGAGAGGAGGGACAGCCACCTGTTTCCTTCTTTTCTAGGCTGTAGAAGTGAGATGCTCTTCTTGCTTTCCTCTACCTGGCCAGGCCGGGTGTGTGCTTGCCCTAGAACACGTCTGGGGCCAGGAGGAAGAGCAGACTGTGAACAGCTGGACCAGTTCTGGGAATGATGGAGGACTGAAGGAGAGAAAGGAACTTGTTTATTCAGGTGGAAATGTTCCTGTGTGCAGAATTTGACCTCCATTTCCAGGGTGCCAAATGGTCGATGAGCTTAGTTTTAAGATGAGAGAAAGGAAGAAGAAACTGGATGCAAAACCAATGATTGGGCTTCACAGTAGCCTGCTTCTCAACTTGGACTCAGGGCATAGTCTCTATTCAGCAGGGACATTCAGTGTGTCTGTGGGAGGAGCCTATCCCCATTAACCTGTACTGGGCAGCAGTATCCTGGCAGGACCAGGTGGCTCTTTAGTAGATGCTCAGTCAAGAATAGAGGAGCACAGAGGAGAAAGAGTTACATTGGGAATCACGGCCAGCCTGAATTTCTTCAGAAGACTCAGGCCCTGAAGATAGAGTTTGTGTGGTCTAGAGTTACAGTTCAGAGTTATTTCAAGTTCAGAATGGGTGTGGGTCTGGCACTCCCCACTCTTGGCAGGCTGGTTTCAGGAAAGGAGGCCAGTACTGAGCCACTCTGCCTCCTGGCTTTGGACTCTGGGCTCCCGTAGATTATGTATTTTCTTCCATTGCGTGTCTATTTCTGCCAAGTCATAAAAGCCATGTCTTACATCCAAGAAATGGGGCATCAGAGCCTCTTGCCTTGTGTCATGTGCTCTGGACACATAGGGCTGTCACCAGGGGTTGACAGTGTCCTTACCTCCAACTTCCCTTTCTACGGTGAGTGTCTTAGTCTGTAGAGTTCTATGGCTGTGAAAAGACACCAAGATGATTCTTATCAAAGAAAGCATTTAATTAGGAACTTGCCTACAGTTTCAGAGGTTTAGACCATTATCAGTCATGGGGCGGGGGTGGATTAGCAGGAGTTACATCCTGAGAGGAGAGAGAGAAACTACATCTGGTTTGGGCTTTTGAAACCTCAAAGCCCACCCCTGGTGACACACTTCCTCCAGCAAAACCACACCTCCTAATCCTTCTACCAAAGAGTTCCACTCCCTTGTGACTAAGCATTCAAATATATGAGCAGATGGGGCCATTCTTATTCAAACCACCATAGAAAAAGTATACTCCCTACTCAGAGGTGTCTTGAAATATTTGTTCTGCCCTTCGAAAAGATTCTATGGCTTGGAGCTTGAATGTCTCCCTAAAAGCCTATATATTAAAGGGCTGATTCCCAAAGTGGTCCCTCTGGGAGGTGGAACGTCTAGGAAGAGGGGATTAGGTCACTGGGGTCATTGCAGAGTTACTGGAACCCTGGTCCTTCCTTTTCTTTTTGCTTTCCAGGTGCATGAGGTGAAGTCTTTTTCCATCATAATATCCTCTGTTCATAGACCCAAAAGTAACAGAACCAAACGTTCACAGATTGAAGCCTTTGAGATCATGGACCAGATAAACCTTTTCTCCTTATAAACTGTCATTGAGATCATGGACCACATAAACCTTTTCTCCTTATAAACTGTCATGGATATTTTGCCATAGTGACAAATGTTGATGAACATATGAGGCAACTAGAAGTTCTGGCGACAACACATCTGATACAGCTTTTGTGCAAAAGTCCAAATGCACACCTCAAGTAGTCAGAATCCTTTCCCCGCCTCTGGGAGTGGAAAGGGAGCCCATCACAAGGCAGAAGACGGGACTCATCTGACAACCAGAGGTGTACAAATCATCTCACCTCCTTTTGACAAGAAAAGTAGTGAGGGTCAGAAACTTTGTTATTAGGAGGCAGAAAGGGAGATTTTGGCTTTATTAGGAACTAATGCCTTCCCCATTTCTTCCAGCTGCCTGCATAACTGTCAGGCAGGACAGAAGAGGCCTTTTGACATGACTGGCTGCCTCTCAGGCAAAGACCCAGGATCTTGAACTATGCCAACACATGCACGCTCGCCAGAGAGGAGACCGGGCTGTAGGGCCAGCATCAAGAACATGCTATCTCAGCTTGAAAGGCTTGTTTGAGGAGGTTTATTTCAGTTCATTGTCAGAGGCTAAGGATTTTAAAAGTAGAGTTGAAATAGATTAAGGCAGATATTTGGGGAGCATAGAAATGAGGATAAAACCTGGGGTCATGTTGGATACAATAGAGAGCATATCTGGGGGAGCATGAGAAGTAACCGTAAGGCCAAATGGGGAGTAGGTGATCAGAGAACGGTCACACTAGAGAACAAAGAGGCACTTTCTAGTCCTGGCTTCACTGTTTCCCTGATCTGGATGGTGCCTTAGGAGGACCTAGGTGTCCAGTCTATCCTTTCCTATTTGGCCCAGACGGTCACTGGCTTTACTGATGAGGATGAACCCCCAGAGCACTGCTAGCCTCACTGTGCTCCGGCTACACAGTAGGCGCTGCAATCTTCTCTGTGCTGTGGGCATGACCACTTTCTTATCCGAGTTGCTCTCAGAGACAGCATAAGCGTCCTATAAGTTCTTGCTCATGGTAGCTGGACTCTAATGCCGCCATCCTGTTCTCTCCAGATGCCCTTCCTAGCTCATCCCAATCAACCGAACCTAGGGAAGATGCCTAGGATGCTAAGGCTGGCCTGCTGGACTGCGTCTGGGAAGGTGGCTTAATTCTGGAGAGACTTGGCAGTCTATCAGTTTTAACATGTGGCATGTTTATTTGTGATTTTTTTCCTGGGGTCACTCAAGAGGAAGGAAGGAAGGAAACAAGATCAGGCAGAAGAGACCTTGGTATGTGACAGAGTCTTGAAAATTGCTCTAGCTTACCCTGAGAGAGCTCCAGCTCCTAGGAATCTATGATTATATATACTCTAGCAGCTAGAATAGGATAGAGGAGCAAGGACCTCACTCCCATTGACATCAAGGCAGGGTCACACCATCCAGGTCTGCTGTGCCCCCAGAAGGATGCTAGTGGGCAGCCTCTTGGGATGCACAGCTTCTGTACCCACTCTGATGGGTTGGTTGCTGTCCAGTGATGACCAACGATCTTAGGCAAGATTGCTTTCAGGTTAAGGGACATCTGATAGAGCAGTGAATACTGGCTTCAAGATGATGGTCAGCCAGAGGCATGCCCGGGCGTTTTGAAGAAACAGGTCTTTCAGGTCAGTAGAAACCTTGATGAACATCCATCCCTTTTCTTTTATCTCCACTTTGCCTAACCAGATCATGCCTTAACAGGGATCTGTGCTAGTAGAGATGACCGGATAGTGAAAACACCAGAGGATTTGGAAAAATTCTTGCATATAGTAGGTTCGCATATGTAGGGCTGGCCAGCTTGGTAGGGCTTCAGTGACATCTCAGGATGTTCAATGAAATTTCATGGGACATTGTGGATTGGCCAGGCTTAAGTGACTTTTGAGAAACTTTTATCATGGAAACAGTCATAAAAATTCCACCAGCTTGCTGGAGCAGAGTGTGTACAAACCTTTTGCAAGGCGTTTTGTATTAGCCAAACATTTTTACAGTCAGAAGTGACTAAAACTCAACCAAATTAACTCAGGCCATGGTTGAGAGAGGAATTTATTAGTTCTCATAAATAGACCAGAGAAAGAAAGGCAGGGGAGGGAGGGCTGGCCTTGGGGGAATCCAGATCGCCCACTCCTCCATCATGCAAGGGGAGATGGAAAACCATTGCAGCTGGTGTCTGTGTCTGAGGAAGGGATAGCCCAGTAGCATCCTTCTGGGGCACAGCAGACCTGGGGAGTGCAACTCTGCCTTGGTCTCAATGGGAGGGAGGCCCTTGCTCCCCTCTCCTGCTGGAGCTGCTGGATTGTGTATAATCACAGTCAGACATAAGACTTGACTGCTCACTGACACATGTTAGACAACTTGACAAAGGCATAGAGAGTTGATAGACAACAGTTGGTAGGTAACTCCATGTTACAGTATGGTTCTGTTGTATCCCTAACCAGTCAGGTAGGCTGGTCTCTCTGGGGAAGATTCTTAGAGAAAGAAAGGAGTCAGTGACATTTTTCTAGGCCCTGGCATTTGGGCTCCTTCTCAAATTTAACCCATTTCTCTTCAGTACGGACTTGAAAGTAAAATGCCCGAGTGTTACATTTTTTTTTTCTTTTGAAAGACCAGGTTTCTTGAAAATTCCTGAGTGAGTTGACGCTCAAAATTCCACAAAATTAAAAACACACACTCATCAGTATGAAATGTGCAAAACCTCCCTACTCCACTTAACAGAGAACTCGGGGGAATTGGCAAGTGTAGGGGCTGGCGCCTGGCCAGCTCCAGAATCCCACCCAAGCACTCACAGCTGGCCATCAGCGGCTTCAGGACAGTGCCACCGGTCCCCTGCCCCTCACTGCGCTTTCCCCACACCTTAGCCAGTTACCTGGGGCACTGGCAGAGGCAGTGTTGCCTTTTCTCTGATTCCAAAGCCTAGCAAGGCCCAGCATGAGTCAGGTAGCACTGGGTGGCTCACATAGGTGCTCTGTGGGTTCTGGAATTCCAACCCCTCTCTCCCAGATCTCATAGTAAACCCTACAATCAGATCTAGAGTCACTGGTGTTCATGGCCACTCTCCCAAGTCCACAATGGACCATCATCTTCCAAACCTTTGTGGTATCTTAAGTGTATGAAACCCTGAACCACAGAAGGGGCTGAAGTTAGGAAAATTGAACATGTACTAGGTACTAGCATGCTCCATGGAAATAGCCCTTATTTACTGCAAGAGACATATAACATAGTCTGGCAGGCAGGCAACTGCATCATCATTTGTTAATCTAAGGAAAAAGCAGGCTCAGGAGACATCTGAGATATGGATGAGGCCTGTAAGGCCTGCTGCCTGTCTGTCAGGCAGCTTTTCCTGCTGAGTCATTTCACACCTTGAGCAAGCATCCATCATTTGCCAATGTGGCTGAGGGAAGCCTTTGGCTGCAAGAAGATTATACCAGTGTGAAACTGAGTGTAAACTGAGAAGTGGTTGCCCTTGGAGGTGTCCTGATTCTTACTGTTGAAGCTGGTCGCTCTCCAGGGACCACAGGTGACAAGGGCACGCATGTGAAGGACATCCCTCCAGGATAGAGAAGCACAGGAGTTCCTGGCTTTTTCTCCGGTGCTCCTAAAGTAGTTGCTATTTTTAATCAGCAGGCAAGCGTGCATTTTCCAAACAAGACTCTGACCCTGAAGCTCAGCAGCATCAAGGAGACCTCATCCTATCCCCCAACCCCTCCAGGACTCACAATCCAAATGCAAAGCAGACTCAATCCTCAGAGGCAACACTAGGACCTGGTGCTCACTAAATTAACCTGGAAGGGCCACGAGGAGAGAGATTAGTAACCTGGGACAAGTCAGAGATGAGACATGACCTGATTTATTCATTGTTGTCAGCCTTGACCCGGAGGGCTATAAAAATAGGAAAGGCTGGTCCCTAAGCCTTGGTCTTGGCTGTAATGGACAGCGTGAGTCCCAGTGGCAAAAAGACCAGACTCTTTGGCCTACAAAGATCTCAAAAGCGCCCCCCACCCCCACCCCCGCCTTGTGGACTTGTAAACAGAGATTGCGGGGGGGGGGGGCGGGGGGGAGGAGAGACTACGCAGGTGCCAGACTAGTCTCCATCCCTAGTGTCAGATGCTCTCTTAAGGAAAGCCTGGCTCACTAGCACTTCAAGGTAGATATTTCTGTTTGTTTCCTCCCCAAAGACAAAGCAAGGAAAGTCCCGCCCCCTTCTGTGTTCACGGGACTCTTTGGCTACAAAGATCTCAAAAGCCCCTCTCCCTTGTGGACCTGTAAACAGAAATTGCCGGGAGACAACGCAGGTGCCAGACTAGTCTCCATTCCTAGTGTCAGATGCTCTTTCGAGGAAGGTCTGGCTCACTAGCACTTCAAGGTAGGTATTTCTGTTTGTTTCCTCCCCAAAGACAAAGCAAGGAAAGCCCCGCCCCCTTCTGTGTGCCACACTTTTCAAGGCCTGTTAGGAAGGAGCCCAGGGCCAGGCCTGAAAGCATAGCCCACCCGACTGCGCACCAGGGCCAGAGAGCTGTGTTAGGGGGCGTTTCAGCCGTTCGTTTCCTAAATTCATACCAGATGAGTTCCACAAGATTAAAGTTATTGCAATAAGCCCCAGGGAGCCAATCACGCTCTGCCTTATAACCTTCTTGGTTTACGGTGTCATTCACACAAATCGCTTTCTACAGGGTCTTGAGGAGACACGGAGCCTGTGGAGTTAACAAGGAGTTCAGATGATTCCTGAGTGAAGCCTTTCGCTGCCTAGGGATTAAGGTCAACTAGGTCCCAAGAAAACAGTTTAGAGAGCTGACAGCAAGGTAGGCCTGGTTGGAGTGCTGGGTCTGGCCTGTATCTCCTTGTATGTCTGTCACAGCTAGGACAAGCATCCAGGAACGAAGATGTAGCTCCCCAGTATTGTAGCTCCCTGAAGTCCCCAATTTGCCCAAGGTATGATGCTCTTGGGGTGGTGATCATTGTCTAAAGCTTGATTAAAAAATAAAGAGAGAGATTAAATGTTAGCATTTTCTCTAGGATCCGCCCAACAGTTACCTAGCAACAGCCAGGTACAGCATGGCTCACCTATAAAAGGATTGTTAAGTCTCTCTCTCTCTCTCTGTCTCTCTGTCTCTCTGTCTCTCTGTCTCTCTGTCTCTCTGTCTCTCTGTCTCTCTCTCTCTCTCTCTCTCTCTCCCTCTCCCTCTCCCTCTCCCTCTTCCTCTCCCTCTCTCCCCCTTCCTCCCCCTTCTCCTCCCCTCCCCCTCCCCTTCCCCCTTCTCTCCCCCCCCCATTCCCTCTCTGTCTTCCTCACACGTCCCCAGCTGACCATTCCCTTCCTAAATAAACTCCCTTTTATACTAAGCCTGTTGTTTGATTGTTGGGGGCAGGGAGGGCAGGCCGGGATGCCCTATCTCAAGTTATGTTTTACAAAACACAACACTAAATGCCAGAAAGCACACACTGGATAAGCCATAAACTGGGAGCTCTGGTAAAGGATTTTTGTTTTTGTTTTGCCCTTTGATGCTGCTCTCATGTTTTTGAACTCCCCCCCCCCTTTTTTTTCTCCAAGTGCCCCTGGGAAACAGAGCATAAATCTTCTCAGTTCTCACTTCCTGCATTCAGTGTCCTCAGGACCTGGACAGTCTCCAGTGACTCCCTGGGTGACCCAGGGAAAGTTCTCTCTCTGACACACTGGAGGACACCCTCAACCTCCAGAATTCCAGAGCTCCAGTTTCTTAACACCTGAGAGGAGGCAGCCCTTTCCTCTACTCTCTAGAAAATTCCCAAGTGAGTTGGGAACACACCAAAGAGCATGCAGTGTCTCATCCTTACCCTGGCCTCTCTGTTTGAGCATTCTACGCTCTGAGACTCTGAAACTCGGGGTGCTGCACGCTGGTATCCACTCTAAGCTTGGAGACACACCGGGTGCCCCACACTGGTGTCCACACCCCTCCCCAGGAGGCTCCACTGTGCTTGTGAGCCAGAGAGGTACCATCATTCTCCCTCTGCGAAGATCTCAGCCTCATTTGGGTCAATGACAGAATAGGATGCTGAAGGCATCCAGCAACAGCAGAACAGCTCTTGTAAGGGCCCAAGAATCGCTGAAGGAAGACCCAGACTCAAACAGTATTCAAAAACAAAACGTTCATTCTGTGGAAATAGCCAGTAGGTAAGATAAACTATCCAAGCCAAATGTAGGCAACTTTTTAGGGCTTTTCCAGTTGTGGTTAGGTCACCTTCATCAGGATTGGTTGAGCTTATGGTATGGAATATTTGTACACTTCTAATTGGTTTGTACCCTGAGGGAGGGCGGGTTACTTTATAGGGATGTTTTCATCTCTGCAAGCCCCTGGCCTGATGTCAGGGCAGTTGCTGATTGGCTGCCCTTTTTGTGCAGTTTGTCTGAGAAGCCTGGGCTGTCCTTCTGGAAAATTGAAGCTTAAGGCCAAATATGGCTGCGTGTTCTACATTGTAGAATAATTGTTCTACAATGTAAGAGTAAGTTACGTCCTCTGACTCTCAACCCTCAGTTCTTACTTTGGCCTTCTTTTCAATGCTAATATTTAGGCCAATGCACTGGAAAAGTGTCTACTGCTTTCCTGATTTTGATTTCTGGATCAGACCTGCCGAACTGAAGCAATGCAGGGTCCTTATCCCTCACCTCCACCCCAATGTACCATGCTGTGGGGCAGCTTTTGAATGTTCAGGAAGGCTGAGCAGGCTGTGTGGTCTGTGGCTCTCACCTTTGGTTCTCACTTCAGGGGCTTCCTGGGGCCTTTTGCCTGTTCTTAAAAAGTGGCCACTTCAAGTTTGTGCTCATGAGTTTATTTGCATGATTATATTTCTCTTTTGTTATGCCTGTTTGGATATGGATATTTGTGGTTTCTCTCTGTCTCCCTTTTTGTCTCCTTTGTCTGTCTGTCTTTCCTTCCTCTACTTTTCTTGCTCTTATAGCTTTTCTACCTAATGGTTCTTATCTATCTATTCATCTATCTGTCTGTCTATCTATCTATCTATCTATCTATCTATCTATCTATCTATCTATCTTTCTATCACTATCACTTGTCTATTAGCTATCATTATCTATCAATCTATCATTCATCTAGCATATCTATCATCTATAATTATCTATCATTATCTATTTATCTATTATCTAAATCAATTAATGTCATTAATCATATCTATCTATCATCTGCCATATCTACCAATCATCTATGTGTCTATCTGTCATCTATCTATCTATCTATCTATCTATCTATCTATCTCTCTATCCATCCATCCATTTATCTATCTTCTTCTCTCCCCTGTCTTCCATATCTTGTCCCTGTTGTCATGTTACTGGCTCATTTTGTTTTTCTTGAATGAGCTGATGGATATTTCTTCTCTCCTTTACAACCAAAGGACACATATCATACACTGCTCTTCTCTTTCCACTTCTGACACAATTTTTACCGTTTTGCCCCCACTGGCACTAATTTTAAAAATACTTATAATTCTGTAATTAATTTTTACACACTTGTGTTCATGAGAATACATCATATGTGGAGGTCCTAGTACAACTTTCAAAGGCTGGATCTATTCTTCTACCACGTGGGCTCCGGGGATACAATTAAGGTCATCAGGGTTTACAAAGAGCACCATTACAGGCTGGGCTATCTTGCCAGGCCAGAATTCTTCATTCATTTCCGTGTGTGTGTGTGTGTGTGTGTGTGTGTGTGTGTGTGTGTGTGTATGTGTTCATATTCATGACCAAAATTAGGAAGAACAGTTTTTCTACAGAAAAAGCAGTTTTAACAATATCTAAAGGTGCTGTTGGGTGTGCTTCTAAGAAAGCATCATGAATAGTTTAATATTTTCTTTTTGACCAAAGCATTGCTTAGGAAAGGATTTCTAACATTCCAAATATTATTCTTTGCAATTATTGTGATGATTAAACTGTAATTTATTGTTTAGTATATTGATGTTAAACATGGCACTTTCTGTTCTTTTTTTGTCTCTCTTTTGAACTTAATGTTTCCTACATGAAGTAAAACAAATACAGTGGACGGAAGAAAAGAATGCAAACATTTTGGCATGGTGTGGAGATACTTTGGCATATAGACAATCATGACTGTATAAAAGTGTGTGTCTGCTGTATATGGTATAAATTCAGTTAACAGTTTTATTTAAGTTGTCGATGTTAAATTCGGCATGGGTGCCCCACTCTTGAAGACACAGGGACGGATATCGATGCAATCAGCAAGAGGTTTTTATTGATCCAGTATACTGGGGTCGTCTAGCATTCAGGCAAAGGCAACCCCGAGGAACAAAAGCACATACTTTTTATGCCTTCCCAGTACATAGATTTACAGCATGAGTTGGTTATCTCTCATTGGTGGAGCTCATTGTTCTTTGTTTCCATTGACCTCTGTGCCCCAGGTGAGGAGGAGAAACCGATTGCATGTAGGAGGGGTTAGAGGAGATCCACCCCTTACTGAAGATGTTTCCTGGAATGGGACATTACTCCCCACAATCTGGGCATCTCCTGGGGACTGATGTTTGCTCGGTAAACCCTTCTGAAGCTCTGTCTTTAGGCTTAATGGACATACCTTGCTCCTTGGTAATTTTATGAGGTATCCCTGTTTGCTCAATTTTTACATCTCTATTTTACCTTTGATTGCCTTTTAAAAGGAGAAGTATACATGGTTGAGTGAGAGATTAAGATCCTTCAGAGTTGTATGCCTTGTCAAATATGTTGAATGCTGTTCTTCTTACTTAGTGGGTAAAGGCTCTTGAAAACTGCCTATTTGAGTCAATATTCATATTTGGGTAGAATATTTTTTGTGTTAAATACAGCTGGATGCAGTCTAGTCACCCTCTTGGTCCCAAACAATTATGTAAGCCACTTAGCTCCAGCTTTGTGTTTATGTAGAGTGAGCTTGAGTGCATTTTACTCTTCATTCTGCTTCCAAACTCCAGAAGTTCCTTTACTTTAATAGCATATTTTTTTAGGGTGCAGATGACTAAAATGAGGTTGGATCTGTTTAGTTCTGACCAATAGCCTTACCTTTATGAATTAGATTCCTACATTGGCAGCTATTGTGTGAAGAATGTGGTGTTAGAGTCCCAGCTTCCTGGTTTTTATGTGAGGCTTGCTCGTTTTTCTCAGGTTTCTATCTTTTGAAGTATGGTCTGAGTTTTTTCACATCAAAACCCCAAACCTGTCACCAGTAATGTAGAAAACTGGAAATGTGTGTGTGTATGTGTGTGTGTGTGTGTGTGTGTGTGTGTGTGTGTGATATTTTTGCAGTGTTGAGACCAAACTCAGTTCCTTGCAGATGCTAGACAAATACTCTACTATCAAGCTATGCTTTCTCTCTCTCTCTCTTTCTCTTCCTCCCTCCCTCCTCTTTTTCCCTCCCTCCCTCCTTCCCTTCCTCCCTTTCCTCCCTCCCTCCTTCTCCCCCCTCCCTCCCTCCCTCCTCTTCTCCCTCTCTGCCCAGAGCTGTTAGGTAAGATCTCACATTATACCCAGGCTAGGCTCTATGAGATTCTTCTGCCTCTGCCTCCTGTGCTTTGAGATTTCAGTATTGTTGGACTTTTATATTCATATATAACTTCAAACGATGAAATTAGACATATTACAGAGCTGTAACATCTGGGATGTTATTGAGACTTCAGATTGGAGAACTGCTTTGGGTCAAGAACTTTTGGCTTCAGCGTTCTGTTTGTTTTTGTTTTTCCTCAGTAGTTTCCTGTGACCTCTTGCTATGGCCAAGCAACAGCTTCTCACATGGGAATCTGGACCAGGGAGAGAAGATGCTCCATGGTGAGAGGTGCTGCTTTTGTCCTTTGGCTCACTCTGACCAGGGATGGGTGGAAAAGCTGATGGGATTTGCTGTCTGCCCAACTTAATAAATAGGCTTCACTAGGACACACTGAGTGCCCTCCTTCAGCTAATACTATTGTACTGGCTGACTTCTTTTCAACTCTGATTCCCAACGTGAAAATGTTAGGAGACAGTTGCCTGAGTTCAGCCACCTCAGGAACAGCCTCCATCTTGCTGGCAGGGCCAAAATGGAGTACATGTTCCCAGGCTGAGGAACTAACTCCTAGCCTGCGTCTTCAGGGGTTTCATGTTCGTCATTTAACCAGTAAAGAATGTAAAGAAGGACGTTGTTGCTGATTATCTAAAATAAGCCACACAAGTCATAAATGTATTGCCTGTCATGACTTCAATTAACAGCATGAAGCTTGCCTACTCCTTTGTACCCTTATCATTCTGAATTCCAGGCCAGAAGTCCAATAGGGGACCTAATAGCAAAAGCTGAATCAAGGACCTTGAAACCAGTTGATCTGGATAAGGCCTAGTCACCAACATTTATTTCCTTGTCAACCCCTTGGGTCAAAATATGATTGGACAGTGCTACAGCCCACCCTGCTCCCTCTCGCTTTAAGGGTTCCATCCTTTCAAACTGCTGGACGATTTCTCCTCAGGGTTTCAATTCTGCAGCTCCGATTCATTAGTAGCAGCCTGTGTACAATAACATTTTGCTGTCTGCTTAAATACTTATTAAGACAAATGTCCGAAGACACAGTAGGCTCCCAGGTCTATGCTGCTGTCCCTGACTGGTCAGTTTTTGCTGCCTAGTTCAAATAAAGATCTTGCTTTGCTGGACTCTTGTGACTGTTTGGGGAGTTTTGGTTTTTCGAACCCAACACAGTCTCAGCTGCAGTCTACAGCCAAGGGTTAGTTTTCACAGACAATCTAGGATGCTCCTACTTCCACATAGAAAGTTCTTATTTCTAGTTGTGGTGAGAACCTTGGTACATATGAGAACTTACTGGATAGGAGGCTTGTTATTATTTACTTAAAATACCGTCTTCCCTTCCCTCCAGATCTGTCTGTCGATACAGGAAATGAGCTCCTTGAAACAGGGGTATACAGACTCCCTGTTCTTTTTTCTGTGGTTTGGCTTTCAAGTACCTGTAGTTAACTGTAGTCCAGAAATATCAAGTGGAAGATCCCGAAAGTCAGGAGCAGAAGGAGGTCTCATGCAGGCTGGCTCTGTCTTATGGGGGAAGTGAGACATCTAACTGTCTGTTATCTATCCTATGCCCATGATCTGGCAGTTTAACACTTAGCAGGCTTCTTATTTGTTGTATTGATTTTAAAACCACAGTGCTTATTTTCATGTAGTCTAAGTCTATGTCACAATAACTATGTCCTTTACAGCAGAATGAGAAGGAGAAGAAAGCTAACATACAAAGATACAGTATACTAAGAGATAACATATAACATACTAAGAGACACATTCACATTTGTACTAAACTATCTTGCTATAATTATTCTATATTCTTACTGGTTATTATGTTTATCTTTTACTGTGTCCAATTCATAAATTAGGCTTCATAATAGATATGGGTATATAGGAGAGACATGGTATATACAGGAAGTCTTGGCATATATTTCCCTCAGACAAAGGGAAATGACTGTTCTTTTTCATAGTAAGAAATCTTTGCAATTTGCCCAGTGCCTGTCATGGGTGGCAGTTCCTGTTTGTGGAGACCCTCCCCAGCAGCAGAGTGGCTGGACCAGGAAGTGGAAGCTCCAACAGCAATGGTGAACATCACCAGAGTTACCTGAGTGTGGTATTTTGGAGGGGTCGTTTGGCTCTTCGGGTTTATGCTCATTAGTGATGTATTAGAGGGATTGCATGGATTACCAATGTGTTTCTCTAACTCATACAGTTTGATGTTGCTATCACAAATATAACTTCATTCTTCTGCTTGTTACTGAGAATTGGGCCCAGAGGAGTAAATCAATAAGACCCCCAAATAAAACCTGAAAAGATTTAACAATTATCTGTTAACAATTAACAGATGTGTCTGGCCAAGATTCACAAGAAAATAGAAACAAAAATCAAAAAAACAAGGCCATGGTCCCTCCAAAATACCACAATGCCTCCAATATCAAATTCAAGTCTGAGATTCATAAAGATTTCAAAGCTGTATTCAGTGACGTCAAATAGGATATAGAAAGGCAGGTGAAATCAATCCAAACGCTACAGAGAAAGGCCAGAGGCAGGAAAGGCAAGCACATGGGTGAGAAGGTCAGTAATACATGATCTGGGTGAAAGGTCAGCGATATGGGAAAATTCAGCAAGAAAACTGAGGTTTTAGATTAAAAAAAAAAACAGAAAAATGTTGAAAAGAGAAACAATGGATTAAATACAAAGCACAGAGGCAAGCATCGTCAGTAATACAATTGACCAAATAGAAGAAAGAGTGTTAGGGAGGTGGAGGAGATCAATGAGATGCCTTCAACTGCCAAGAAAGGATAAAAAGCATCCAATCACCAGCAAGCCTAAGAATCCTCAGAATAGAAGGTGGAGCTGAGATGAAAAGCTAAAGGTTTGGAGAATCAATTCAATGAAAGTAGAGTGGAAAGTTTAAAAAGGATAATTAAAAACTCAAACCAATGAAGCTCCAATCCCCCAAACATGCACCACCAGAGAAGAAGCTTTCTGTAGACCTTAACGATGTCAAACATACAAAGAAAAGAAGCAATACTACAGTCTGTAGAGAAAAACAGCAACTCTTCTACAAAGGCAAGTACATGATAAGTTCAGATCTATGGCCAGAAACCCTAAGAGCCAGGAAAGCATGAGACAGTATACTTTAAGCCTTGAAAGCAAATATCTGACAGTCAAGATTTCTGCGTCTGGTAAATTTACCTTTCAAAACTGACAGAAAAATGAGACAGGAACAAAGTAACATAGCTTATAGTCATCATGCCAGCAGCTGCAAAATAATTAAAGAACTAAAGACAGTCTTAACCACAAGAAAGGACACATTTTGACAGAAATAGGCTAACGAGAGTCAGGAAAGAATTCATCATGTCTAATTCAAGAAGCCAACACATCTCTAATACTACTAAGGAAGAAATAAAAGAACAAACAACTATCTTACCACACAGGAAAATAACCAACAAAATCATGGCAAATAGTTAAAAAAAAAACTTTCAATAATAAATGTAAATATAAATGACTTTAACACATACATAAAGAGATACAGCTTAGGTTGTTAGGGTTGGTCTAGTACTTTGTATCCAAAGTCTAAATACTGTATCCCAAGACCAGATTGCTTCAATACAAGCGAATTCTCACATACACCAACTTTTGTTGTGCAAACCTTGCCCTGATTGGTTAATAAAGATGCCAACAGTGTGGGCTGGGCAGAAGAGAGGAGGCAGAGCAAAGGTTTCTGGGCTTGGGAGTCTGAGGCAGGGATGAGGAGGAGGAAGAGGGTTGAAAGTCGCCATGGGGTAGGTTGATGGAGAGTGCATGGCCATGAGGGCTGTCCTGATGGAGTATCTCAGGGCACACCAAAGGGAAGTAGACAAAAGAGCATAGAGAGCTGATAGCTGCTCAGCTCGGATGCTTATAAGCTTATCATATGTCTAGAGGATTCAGTGTTTTTTATCTGGGAACAATACAGTCTGAAGTGGGGTAGAAACCCCTAATAGATATTTAAAGGCCAAAGGGGTATAACGACTCCAAAATAGTAATCCCTGCAACACTAGGTGACTGTTAAAACAAAAATAATCACAACAACAAAACCCAAGAACCAACTGTCTGTTGTTTCCAAAGAACACAACTTGCTTAGAAAGACACCTACAGAGTGACAGTGGTGACACAGAGTGACAAAGAAAGAAAACGATCTATTAAAAGAATGGAAGCCAAAAGGTAGCTGGTAGTTATTCTCATCTCTGACAAAATAGATCTCAAAGCAAAATCTGAAGATGTAAAAAGGGCCACTGTATATTAGTAACAGGAACGAATCATTGAGATGTTACAATTATATAAGATATGTAACTATATGAGATGATATAATTATAATTTTACAATAATTGTATAATTGTATGTTGTATGCACTGCTGTCAGCATTCCTAATTTTACAAATAGAACCCAATTGGCTTAAAATATCAGATAGGTCCTGATGCACTATCAGTAGGTGAGTTCAATACCCCACTCTAATCTTTAGATGGGCCATAAGGACTAAAAAGTAACACGTTTCAGAGTTAAAGTGTATCACAGATCAATGGATGTAACAACTGTGTACAAAATATTCTGTCCAATGGATACAGGATACACATTCTTCTCAGCAGGGCTATTCTCAAAACCATGTTCTAGGCCAGTAATTCTTAACAAATACAAGAGAACATAAAATTAGAACAACAACATGAACTAACTAGTACCCTCGGAGCTCCCAGGGTCTCAACCACCAACCAAGGACTGCACATAGAGGGGTCTGATTGTTCAAGCAGCATGTGTATGGTAGAGGATTGCAAAATCAATCATCAATAGGAGGAGAGGACCTCGGCCCTGTGAAGGTTCTGTGCCCCAGTGTAGGGGAATGCCAGGGCCAAAAAGTGGGAGAGGGCGGGGTGGCAGGCATGGGGAGGGGGGAGGCAACAGGGGTTTGTTTTTCTTTGTTTTTTGGAGGGGAAACTGGGAAGGGAGAAATTCGCATGTAAATAAAGAAAATATCTAAAATAATAAAAAAAAAAAGAAATCAACATAAAATGCTTTCTCTGAGTAGAACTGAGGCTTGTGCCTTCGAGAGTAGATGTGATGCTTCACATTCGCCTTCAATTTGGCAGGGAGATTGGGAGAGAGAGGGTGAGATGGACGAGATGGAGTATTGTTTCTTGTATCTGATGAGATGCATGAGAAAGGCAGTGCAGGTTCTGTCTCTGCTAACTTGGGACCACTGGGAAGAATCAGCCAATAAAGAAGAGAAAGGTGAGGCTGAAGTTCAGGAGATAGCCCTCAGCTCTAGCTTTAATTCAGGAGAGAAGGAACCCATGGTTCAGCATGGAGATGGAACCTTAGTAATAGCTGAGTGAAGGAAACTATGTGGCTTAGTTATCCTAAGTCAGAGACACCATGACCAATAAAAGAAAGCATTTAATTTGGGAGCTCTCAGTTTTCAAGTGTTAAGACATTGTGGCAGGGAGCATGGCGCAGCAGGCAGGCAGCAGGCAGGCAGGC
>NW_022196903.1:110205071-110334737 GCF_008632895.1 Mastomys coucha | reverse complement strand
GAGAGAGAGAGAGGAGAGAGAGAGAGAGAGAGAGAGAGAGCGCACAGAGACAGAGAGACACAGAGAGACAGAGACAGAGACAGGGACACAGAGAGAGACAGAGAGAGACAGAGAGAGAACTTAGAAAGACTTGGATTTCTAAAATCTCAAAGCCCACCCCCAGCTACAGGTTCTCCAACAAAGCCATACTTTCCAGTCCTTTCCAAACAATTCTATCAACTAGGGACCAAGCATTAACATATACGAGTCTATGGAGGCCATTCTCACTTAAACCACCACGCTATGCTCATTTAAGGAATGTTCTGCTTTTGAGCTGCCTGAATTGGAAAAGATCTTTAAACAAAGAATGTAAGATCCTTATAAAGGCTTGCTCAAGAGACTGTGAAATATGGCGACACATGGTTTCAGTCTGAGTGACAGAAGCAAAGAAACTGAGTGTGTAACTTCCTTCCCTTCTCAGTACAAAGAAAGTCGCTCTGATGAATTGGCTCGTGTGCACAACTGGAAACAATCGGGTCCATTGCCTTAGCTCTCCATGAATGTTGAGGACTGGAAGACAACAGCGATAGGGCAGGTATTACTGAGAGAATTGAGTATGAGAAGGGCAATCTTTGACATTGGTCCAGACATATTTAACTAATTATGTTCACAGGAGAATATATCTCAGGAGAGTTACTAAAGTGGTTAATTCAGCAAGGACCTTAGAATTGATATCGAGCTTTAGTGGTACGGTCAAGTCCCATGATGGTCTGTCATCCTAATGAGGTAAGTGAGGCTCTGGCAAATATAAATAACTTAGGTCATGAAAATGTAAGGCAAATCAAGAGGGGGTGAGAGAAAGGCAAAACAGACGAACGGTCCTTTCCAGGCTACTTGAAGGCAAATGTGGCAAGACTTGTGTTGAGCTAGAGTTTCTGGGAAAGAAATGAACAGAGTAAATTCTGTTCAAGTTAGCTTTTGGAAGGTTCTAAAGCCACCCCCTCCCCCCCCAAAAAAAAACAGTTCACCGAAGATAAATAATAAAACAGTACAGATTTTTAAAAAGTCAAGCTTGACCTGGAGTTGATGCATTCTTACCAACCACTGTTTCTCTCCTTCCATTGACTGTGCTGGAATGGAGAGCGTTTGTTCTGCTCAGGGAATCTTTAGCAGCCAAGTATGGCCAAAGGAAAGCCAAGGATCATGATGCTAACTCAGAGGCTCCAGAACAGGGGAAGAGCTCTAGCAACAGACATGGCAAGCCACAGCATAACTCTGTTCCCCCTTGGGCCTGAGCCAGGCCCAACAATGCAAACAGGTCCTATAGAGATCATTAGAGCTGAGGAGATGCTTAGCAGTTCCACGCCAGCAACAAGACCCCAGCATGAGGAGACTTGGTAGCCTGTAGGAAATGACTGTGGATTGTGGAGAAGTAGATGGAGTAGACGGATTTCTCATCTTACAGCACTGTTCCCAATATTACTGCTTTGATGAAGCAATCAATACAAGTCATGTGATAGTTTTGTGCTGTCTCGGATCTTGGCAACATTTCTGTCATTTGGTATCCCTTCAGTTGTCCAAGAGCAACTGACATTTGCTTAGAGCAAACAATGGGGACCATTCAGAGATCATGCTGACTGTGATGGTTTCTATATGCTCAGCTTGGGAGTGGCACTATTAGAAGGTGTGGTCCTGTTAGAGTAGTCATGGCCTTATGGAGTAGGTGTGTCACTGTGGGCATGGGCTTAAGACACTCGCTCTAGCTGCCTGGAAGTCAGTATTCTGCTAGCAGTCTTCAGATGAAGATGTAGAACTCTCAGCACTACCTGTACCCAGCCAGCCTGGATGCTGCCATGTTCCAGCCTTGATGATAATGGACTGAACCTCTGAACCTGTAAGCCCTCAGTAAAACCCTATCTAAGACACTGACCCTATGTAAAGTGTGTCTTTCTAGAAGATACTAACTCTTGAGTCTCACAGATTTGTACAGAGAGTTGAAGGAACAGTAAAAGAGCAGTTAAGAAATTTCAGTGGAGGCATTCTGCACAAAAGGCCACACCCACAAGACACAAGAGTTTTTTCTTTTTTCTAAAAAATCATTTGTTTATTTTATGTATATGAATACACTATAGCTGTCTTTAGACACACCAGAAGAGGGCATCAGATCCCACTACAGATGGCTGTGAGCCACCATATGGTTGCTGGGAATTGAACTCAGGACCTCTTGAAGAGCAGTCAGTGCTCTTAACCACTGAGCCATCTCTCCAGCCCAAGACACAAGAGTTTTATGTGAAAAGCCCAGTAGTAGAGATGGGCTATTGCCTTATGAGTTAATGGCCAGAGAAGTCTCAGAGGCCTCTCAAACCATAGACCTTTGTCCCAGCTGTTGGCTAAATGCCACAATTAGACAGCAAGACCCTATTGCTGAAAACTGTATGTTTTGGTTTGAAAACATGGAAAAATCAAAGTGGGGTTGGGCTGTAAGATCCTTCCTTCTTGGCTAGCTTTCATGGTGCTGGAAGATGCCATTTAGACTGTTGAGGGAGAATTCTCATCAAAAGTTCTGCTCAGTTATAAAGCCTGTGTGTTCTAGTATCAACATATCAGGCAAGATATACCCACATGTAAAATGGTGACATAACTCTTAGGGGTGCAACCAATTGTTTTCTCATTAGAAAAGAGTTTAAGGCCTAATCTAGCCAGGAGAACTCATGCTTAACACTTCAAGTCACTGTAAGTCAAAGAGCTCATAAATGCAGTGGGGATACCACTGCTGTTGTTTTGTTAAATGGGTATGATATGTTAAATTGTCCTCTCAGCTTTTGTGTTTATGACTATCGATTACTGCTTCTGTTTTCTGTCAGTAATGAAGGAAAAATTATTTGTAAGAGGCAATGCATTATAGGGATTAATAACTGGTCAGTCACCTGGGAATATGTGACTTCTTATGGCATAGTAGCCCAGTACTCAGCTATAAGTGGAAGAAGATAATCAGACACCTATATTACTCCCCCTGAGAGTCAGGGAATATTTTAGAATAGGCAGAAAAAATAGCCAGAGGAAGGGATGGGATATTGTGTATCTCTCTCCTACTAGAAGGAGGATCTTAAGACTTAGATAATTAGTAGAGGTTATAAGGTGCAGGAAGCTCCTGAAACTTACAGGATTCATAGGGCTTCTCCCCAAGGTCATAAACCAGCAAACAAGTACTGAGCAGAGGATGGTTGTCAAAGTTGCCAGCAAGGTGGGAAAGGAGCTACTGGGACCAGTTTCTGTGAACTGTGGTACAGCTACTTTTGAGCAAGTCATTGATTCACTAAGATAGAGATTTGGGTAGAAACATTTCTTTGTTCTCTCATTAATGTCCTATCTGGAGTGAACACACATTTATTTTTATTTCCTAAAAAGTCACACAACAGTGGCCACAAAGGGAAGTTATGAAAAAGGGTCCTACTTTTTGTAAGCTTGTCTCTTCACACTAGCTTACCTGTGGTATTTATCAAATTATTAAAATTAACTTTTCCCAGGTACTAACTCACCTATGGCATTTATCTACTTATTAAAATGGCTTAACCACAAACTCTTTTACTAGCTTCTCTGTCACTTGGAGATAGCAGCCCTGGGTAAGTGCTATTTAAACCCCACTTAAGCAATAGTTTCTCCCTGCAGGAACTTGTTATTAACTAGATTTTGGGTTATTTGGTTGACCTGTGACCACATTTCTCGGATGAGTTTAAACAAACTTATTCATGTGAAGTTTGTCTTCATTTCTGTGTTCCCCTTCGCCTACCCCAACCCTGTGCAAGGGCAATGCTTTGCTTCCTGAGCTGACAAAGGAAGTCCGTCCCTCAGCCTTGAACACGCAGAAGGAGATGCGCTCTCAGCCAGATATGTGATTCTGAACTGCCGGCCCTCCTTCGTGGAGAGACGACCTATGTAAACTAGTTCACAAGGCCTGCTCTTGTTTGGAGAGGCACATCTGCATGGAGTTGAGCTTGCCAAGAAACCCCAAGCTGCTCAGCCAGTCTCCAGAGCATGGCAGCATTCCCATTTCTCACGCTGGAAAGGACTTTGGAAAATAGGAATGAGGACTAAGCTGTGCTTCAGCCCAGGCTTTATGTCCCCCAACATGAGAGGAGTCAGCTGGGGGTGTCATGGTTGGAATGAAACCTTACCGGAACCCAAATCCTAGGCATTGGGATTGCTAGCCTAAGCCATGGTCAGTATGCCAGTGTGGTGTGTAGCATCCAGAGCTTGCAGCTCACTGGACCAGGGCTTGGAATGATGGCTCCAGAGTGGAAGTAAAAACTTCTTGTTTTAAACCAGAATATATCTTCCCTTGGCATAGTTGTTCTAGGAAATGGTAGACCAGTTTTATTTAAGGAGGTTTACGGACCTTGGGATGTGTCTAGATAAGGACTTTACTCTTACCTGAGGGAAGTAAGTACGTCTGCTGCTGAAGGACAAGTCAGCCCTACCTCCAGAACCCGGGGAGAGGAGAATCCAGGCACCGTGGAGATGCCCCTTCCATTGAATGAGCTTGTCCATTCGGCACTGGCAGTCAACCACAGGTTGCTTGCCTTTGGCACCAGGATTTACAGCCCTGTAATTCTGGAGGCCAGGAGTAGAACCTGAGGTAGTGGCAGGGCCAGTTCTTCCTCTAAGGGCACGAGGAAGAAGTGTTTCAGACCTATCTCCATATATATATATATATTTCTCCTTTGTCTTGGCATTGCCTTCACCCTCTGTGCAAATACTCCCATGTTCAAAATTCTCCTTTTTGTAAGGACTTACCAGCATCACCTCATGTCAACCAATTTCCTTTGCACAACATTGTTTCCAAATAAGGTGCTTTGCTGAGGTGCTAGAGGTTAGGAGCACATGTCACCCTAGAGGGTGGCCACAATTCCTCCTATACCATTCCTGATGTTAGACGTGGGCTATTGAGACCTGAAGAGAAAAAGGAAGAAATGATGAACATTTCACCACAGACACTCATTGAGGGCTAGCCAACTGCACCGTCTGCAACTAAAGCCATTGATTGAATCTAGCCAGATTCTTGGTCATGTGAAGTTGCCATTGAAATGAGTTGACCTCTTAGTGACAACCTCCCCAGGAAAGAGTCCTACTGGAGGCACACTGGTTTTTGAGGAACAGGAGAGAAAGTGACAAATTGAAATCGGACAGAGCCTACATCACAAGCCAGGAAACGGTCTAACAGAGAAGTATTCCAAAGCTGGGGCCCTTAGTTACTCAGAGGCCCATGGTGCTGCAGAGGTGGGGAAGGGGAAAATAGGCAGAGGTGAATTTGGGGAAGGAGTCTGTTCCTCTGGACCACAGGGGCTGTAGGTGCCATATTAAGGTTAAAGGAAGCACGTGGAGGGATTAGAACTCTGTGCCTAACTTGTTCTTCCTTAAATTTGAAGAGGACAGCTCTTAAAGTTGGTGACACATGATGGACAAAGAGGCCCACAAAGCCTTCCTCAGTCTCAGACTTCATGGCTTTGCCATGGCTCCATGTTCAGCACAGAGGAACGCTGTCTGTCACTTTCTGTTTCGATGTGTTGCATTAGGTTCTCCCTCCATGGAAGTGCTGGCTTAGGGCTAGGTTGGTAGATCTTCTCTCATCCTAATGGGGGGGGGTGGTCAGTGTTTGAGAAAAACAGGAAGAGAAAGAAGGGAGGACGAAGGGAGAGAGGACAAAGACTGTAAGACAATACATGCATGTGTGCACACAACACAGCAGACATCTGGCAGCATCCCCCTCCTACATGGTGACCTGCATATGGGATGCTTGGCATATTAGGGGCACAAATAAGTCACATGGGCTCTGAATCTCAGCTGCCTAAGACATCCGCCACACAGACTTAGTGAATCCCCTGGGGCATCTGCCACACAGACTTAGTGAATCCCCTGGGGCTTGTTTCTATCCTGTGCTTTCCCCCACCCACTATTGTTGCTGGCTTGTGGTGCTGGAAATGGTATTGAGTGCTGTCCCCTCTGAGTTACACCCTAGCCCTGAATCAGACTACAGTGTGCTTCCATAGACATTGCCAGAGATGTTATATGCCTGTGAGGAACAGATCCCAATGGTCATGTCCAACCAGGGTCAAGCCAGTACTGAGTCTCCCTTGTCTTTGGCCTTTTTCTTTTTTTTCTGCTTTAGACAGCGATTATCAGATCTCTCCATGGAGCTGCCTATGAGCACATATCTTTTCTTCTTCCACTGGTACCCTTCAGATATTATTTCCTGTAGGCAGGAAGACCACAGAAAGCCTCATTCCCTCTGTCTCCCTGTACTAGCTGGTTTTGTGTCAACTTGACACAAGGTAAGAGTCTTCAGAGAAGAACTTCAGTTGAGGGAATGCCTCCATGAGATCTAGCTGGCAGCCATTTTCTCAAATAGTAATCAATGGGAGAGGGCCCAGCCCATTGTGGGTGTGCCATCCCTGGGCTAGTGGTCTAGGATTTTATAAGACAGCAGATACAGAAAGCCAGGGGAAGCAAGTCAGCAAGCAGCTTGGACATTGGTTGGCAAGTTATTGCCTCTCAGGGTCCCACATTTGCTTTCACAGTGGCTCTCTGTAAGCCATGCAGTGATGATGGGGGTTCAGAGCCCTTGGGGACACAAGTGGATAGCAGGGTGAGACTCTGAGATATTGCTTAGACCACATGAAGATCCAAGACTTTGACTCATGGGAAACTTGGCCCGTGGCAAATGAGCTCGGCTGCCTGTTGTTCCCTTGTTTGAGCACCCACTTTTCTCACTGGGAAGCATTCATGTCTTTGAATATTGCACAGCTCTGTTTCCAGACTGAGCCTTGTTGAGATATGGATATCTGGCTTGCCTGAGCATGCCTGCAAGCCTACGCAACCCTGTTCCAGAGCTCCTGTAGACCTATGCTCTCTGCTAGTCTCAATGAAGCCAGGGGCTTGTGAAGAGATGGGAAGGGTCATCTATTTATAGCTCCAGTTAAGTCCCAGCTGCATAGCTAGGATACTGTGGTAGGAATTTTCCATTGAGTATGGAGAAGGCTGTTTTTTTCCATGGCTGGGAAAAACATATCTGAGTGCACATCTGAGTACACTTGTTCTGGGGCTCCAGGCATGCGCAGCTAGGTCAAGATCAAGCCAGGGAATCATCTCTTCTCTAGAGGAGCGTGCAATGGAGTTCTTGCCACTCTTCAGCCACCCTCAGGAGCTGAGAGGCGAGCCTGGGTTTGGCTGGAGGCATTCCGATGGCTACAAACAGGTCAATAGCCCACCTGTCTAAAGACCCTCTCCAAGAGCTGAGGGGCAGTTTTTTCTTGGGTCTGAATTTGCTGGACAAGGAGTAGGGTGGGGGTTGTCTATTCCACAAAGCTCCTGTTCACTCAAATTTAAGATCCTGATTCGGAAAGGTACACATGATTTTCAGGGGCCATGAGTGCATTTCGCTGACTGAAGTTGCCTGGAGGCATTTATTTACTGTAGTGTTTGCTCTTTGTGTTAGGTAGAAGTTACTCCTTAGGGAGTTATGCAGCTTTGAAGGAAGTATCTTGATCTTGGTGCCAGGGTATCCTGAGAATTTCCTGCAACATATGGGATTATGGGAATGTGATTCCATATATTTTGCACTCTTGTATAAAATAGTTGTAAAGGGGTGGGTGGTTTAAAAGAATTGCATTCACTGCCCTGGCTCACATAGTATTCCCCAATTCAGGAGGATCCCAACCCATGATAGTTTCATTTAATGTGACCAATCTCACTTTTCCTTAATTGCTAGAAACTGTCTTTGAGACGTAAGACAATTGTTCCCCACAACTGTGTGCACCATGACACCTTTGTGATAGAGCCCAAGCCCTGTACTGTGTCGTGCTTTGGTGACTGAGGGTAATTTGTTCCCAGAGTTTCTGCAGATACCAAAGCTTGCAGATGCTCAAATCTCTTACATAGAATGGACCAGTGTTTACATATAAACTATGCCTTCCTTCCGTATATGTTAAATCATCTCCAGAATATTTTTGATACTTAATAGGGTGTAAATGATGTGCACATAGTTGCTATACTGTTTAATTATGGAATGATGGGAAGGAAAATGTCTATCCACGTTTAGTAAACACACCATTCCCCCCCCCTCGCCTCTTGTCATCCTTGGGCACTGGATGCCAAGAGTGCCTTATGAACAGAAATGCACTCAGGTAGGTGTTACCTCCTTATATTTGGTGGAACCCGAGGGTGGGGAGCTCAGGAATATAAAGTGACCATAATTTCCTGAATGCTATCACATGGTGGGCACTGGGCCAAGGGTTTTGCAGAAGTCATCTTACTTTGCAGAATTACAACAAGTCAACTGTTACTAATCCACATGAGAGCTGTTGAAAACTGGCACAAAATTGATCTCACTAAGAGGAACTATTGTGGGCTGGGATCCCCTGGATTTGGGGAAGATTATGTGTGCCGGAACAGGGAATACAATACAATAGTGCAAAATATATGGGATCGAATTCCCATGATAACATAGACAGGACAAGTAGTCCAAGATCACACAGCTGTTACTAAGGAAATAGCAGAACCAGGATCATACTTATGCTTGGTCCTCTCTGTTAGCCACCCTAGCGTGACAGAACTCAGTGCTCAGAGGAGCTACTGACAGGCTTGGTGTGATGCAGACTGATGCTGGTCTTCTTGAAGGGAGAGGTCACCAGTCAGACTCCAAGGGATGTGCAAGGGAGTATAGAACACAGGCCCATGACAAAACCAGATGATGTGTGGCTGGGAGGAAGGGGTTCAGAGATCCGATTACCTAAATGTAAAAACTAGTACTCAGATTGTGCCTCTACACACAGCCAGGGGAGGCATGCTGGGGGAGACACGCTGGGAGGCGACAGGAGTCTTTTGAAGCTGTGTGTTTGATGTTGCATTTTAGTCTGCGGGGGCTTTGGAGCTATGAACATCTGCCTGCCACCGCCTTCCGTTTATGAAAGGCAGTATCATTCTCCCGTCTCAGAGTCAGAGGGCTGCTTGCCCGGGGCTTTTGACCCGGCTCCAGATTCCTCTGTATGCTCTGTTCGGGGTCCAGGTGGAAACACTGAGCAAAACAGGACTATTGTTTTTCTATAGAAATCAGAACAAGAAACTAATTGTACAATCAGAAAACAGGAAGAGAAATGCAGAGGTCAAGGCCACGGGCAGAAGCAGTTGTCCTGGGCTATCTTGGCCAGGACATCTGAGACATCAGGAATGCACAAGGTTTCTTCCTTAGCTCCAGGGAACCCTATATCAGAAATGAAGTCACAAGCCCAGAGCAGTAAGAGGTAGAGAGGGAATGTCTTCGATCAACTGTGGGCTTCCACGTTATGCGGGCACAAGACCCTTGCTGGGGAGGCACGTGAACTCTGCACTGACTTTACGTGGATGAGTTCAAACGGGCCATGACCAGGTGGGACCACTGCTGTTGATAGTCAAGCTATGGTTTTAAACTGTTCACATGCTTTATTTCTCTATTAGCGATTATGGATTTGGAGAGGAGAAAGTCAACTTTGGACTGATCCAAATTGATCCAGGGTGCCCAGGAAAAGCATGAATCCTGCCATGTCAGAAGATTAAGGTTAAGATGTAATTGGACCAGACATCCCCAGACTTAGTGTGCTTAGCCATCACTTTCCCTTGCAAAGCAAGCCCAGGCTCAACCTGCCTCAGGGTATCCTGCTCAGAGCATCTTCCCAGAACCTGACTTCATTCATTCCTCACTGGGTTAACCTCTGAGTCTCAGGCTCACATCCTCTGTTCCACTCATTTCCCTGAGTCTCTCTCTGGACGCTCTCCTTGGGGAGAGACTACCCATTATTGCCCCAGACAGCGTTGAGTTCCATCTGATGACTGGCTGGGATTTTGTGCCATAGGGTTTGTCACAAGGATGGTGACACTCCTGTTTATGTATCCCTCTTCCTGTGGGTGTGATCCAGTCCAGGCAGCTGCCCATGGTACCATCATCTTATTGCCTGAGAATCCCAAGAAGAGAACAGAGGCACAAACATATATCCTGTCTGCCTCGGCTGCACATAGAATTTCTGAGAGCAATTCTGCCCGCTTACTGTTGCTTCCGAATCAGATACACAAATAGATCTGCATTTGTGTGGGTCACAGACCATAGCCTTTCAAAGGAAGAGAAAACATGATGGAGAAAGTAGGAGGGCCGTGACTAATGTCAGCCTTATAACCAACAAGTGGGGTGGTTCAAAGCACTCCAGAGCTGTTTATAGTTGGGAGACATCTGTTGGATGCTTCTCTAGTGTGTGGAACTTAAAACTCATCTAGCTTGCAATTGTCTTGGGCTTCAGTGCCTCCCGACCTCCTCAAGCATTTGTGTGTGCAGAGGGTTGGAGAGGGCCTTCACCAAGGCAGGGGAGATGTGCGGGCTCTGACCAATGCATAGGTCAAATCCATCACACGTTCATGCAGAGAAACAATGTCGTGTCTCAAACAGTCGTTGAAATTTCATGTTCTCAGGGCAAGTTGTTCTCCTTCCTTTCAAGCCTCAGTCAGCCTCAAGTTCACTGCAAGCAAAGCTTTCCTTCAGAATGAGTGGGCTCGAATGCATTGTGGGAGCTGTCCGGAAACCGCAGGGAAGTCTATTGTAGATTTGTGCTGGAAAGAAAGCACAGACTGGGGAAGATGCAGTGGTGGTGAACAGAGGAGTTTTTGGTGTCACAATAGTGTGTAAATCAGATCTAAGGGTGGATGGACACATCTGGTGGTGTCGCCCCCACTGAATTCTCCACATTCTCAGGGAGACACGAAGTCTGCTTGCATATCCAAGGAGTCTGTTAAGCAGCCAAGGACAGTGTTTACACCAGAGCCTGGAAGTTTTCATTTTCGTTTTTCTTCTCAAGTTTACAGACTGTAGCAGGGGCATCCCATGGTAGCCATACATAAATCAAAGCCCAGGCTCTTTTCTGCTGTGCTTTGAGGCCAGTTCCAGCCACTGATGCTTCTTTCTCATTCATTCATCCATTCGGCAAGCATAAAGGAGCACGTCTGGCTCCTGCTGTGTGCCTAATGCATAAATTCCCAGGAGCTCCACCCCTGCTCACAAGGATCTGTCAGGAGCCCAGGAGACAGAGCTGGTCATTGCAAAATGCAGGTGCTCAAGGTGTTCAAGGTGAAGCTTGACCCAAGGTGCAAAAGACGAAGGGAGTGTGTATCTGGGGACTTCCCGGAGTATGAACCCAGTGTCAGTCTAACGAAGGGTGTGAGGAAGGTCCTTCTAGGTAGAAGGGCAGTGTGACCAGAAGCATAGCCTGGCTCTAATATACTACAGTAATTGGAGGCCATGAAGGAGCCACCCCTCCTGTACCCCCTCTTCATACATCCCAGAGAGGTTGAGATGTTCAACTGGTGTGTAGGCTCCGACTGCTCTCACCCAGTCCCAGGGCACATGTGGAAGCATGTCACAGACAGGTAAACGCTGCCCCTCAGGTTCCCCAGCTGTCCACTTGTCTCTCCCCCAGCCTGCCCCACAGCCACTCATGCTTTCCTGATGCTCTATGCTCGCTCCAAGCTCCTAGAATTTCATTGCTTTTTATTTATTTTTTTTTATTGCTGATTTTGAAGTTCACCTTCAGTTTCTGCCTTCTGAGAATCTCTGTAAACCCACCTTCCCACTCTGAGAAGCCCATAATGCCCATGACACGGGATCTGTAACACACATGATGCAAATCAAAATGGAATCTGTAACACGCATGATGCAAATCAAAGAGGGGAAGAGTCTTTGCTTTGGGAACCCCTTCCCCGGTGCCCTCTTCTCTGGCAAGCCGTCAAAGGCTCTGCTAAATTCAGCCCAGCCTCAGGAGCAATAAAGAAGAGTCTCGATGCTGGTTCTGTTCCCCAGACAGCTTTCAGATTTTGACACTAAAAACTCCCTAAGACGGCTGACCCTGAAGTTTACCAGAGACCCATTTCTGCCACCTCATTGCTTATTAAGAAAACAAGGTGCAACATCTACTTGGGAGTCCCTGGGCGCCCACTCAGGATGGAACATTTGTCAGGCCTCGTGCTGATGGATGGGCCCACGGAAGAATTCCTCCTCACCCCGCCCCCACTGCCTTGGTGGCCCTTGCTGCTCCTCTGCACAGGGTCAGTCTTAACAAATGATTATTGCTTTGGCCATAAGCCCAGTGACAAATATGGCTTCTGTCCAAGAGCCTCAGGCAGGAGTCTGCTATTTCTTCACCCTGATGCTGTAACTTGATAAAGGGACAGAGGGGATGCAGCAGAGAATCGTTTCAGGCCTCAGGCCCACAGTCTTCTTCCATAAGTTGGCAAATGACACTCAAGAGACATGGTGGAACTATCTGCACCGTGTCCATAGGCCCAGAAACTGAATAAGGCCAGGGATGTTGATGGAATGGAAGGGCGAGGGTCACTGAGTCTCTTAGGAAAGTCACACATGAGGGGTGAATCTGCTTTTTAGGGTATGTGATGGTAAGCCATGGCCTAGCCCTTACCAAGTGTGGGATCCTGGGTGAACACTCCAGCATTAGGTGACAGGCACCCCCCGCCTCTGTGACTAGCATATGGTCAGTGCCCATGTGACACTTGTCATGCCTGGGAAGTCCCACAAATGCTGACAAGCAGGACATGAAGGCAGTCTTTACCAATAATCAGCTCATCTGTGTCCTCAGGACGCCCAGCCTTGCACTGGCCCCATTCCAGTGTCTTATGTGAAAAGTACAGACTCGCATCCATCAGCTTCTTCTGGCAGTGGCCATTCCCAGACTGGACCTCCCAACCTCACAAGTTCCTCATGAGGAACAGAAGTTCTGGGGACTCAGGGTCACGCTCGAGGATGAAGTCTGGCATGGTCCTGTGGTATGGGACGCATTGAGCAGGTGTAGCACACTTCGAGCCTGCACAGAAAGACGAGCAAGGTGAGCTATGGAAAGAGAAGCCAAGTGTGAACCAGGAAAGAGAAGCCAGTGTGAACCAGGATCTGGTTTTACTCCTCTTTCCATATCTCATCTCCCTTCACCAAGAACAAGGGGACCTCCTGAGAGAGCTGGCAAATGCTTTGTGAGTTGTCACAGTACCAAAGACAGAGACCTGTCTCCCCACGGGGAAGCTGAGTCCAGTGTGGAGAAAGGTGACATCTACTGGAGGGCTAAAGGTGTCAGGCTAGGGCCGCTCAGTTTAGGGGGCGGGGGGCATTGAGCTAATATCAGACCTGTGGAAAGTGTCACTGGGCCTCCAGGTCAGCCCTGAGATTGTAGGGAGATCGGGAGTGAGTTCTTTTCCTGTGCACCATAAAAACTGCTTGGTGGATTTGGGATGTCCAGGCTGTAGTAGTGTTCATGACAATAGTGGAGGCTAATTGGGTACCAGCAAAGGTCTGGGCTGGAGGTGGGGCTGTAAATGGCCATCACTTGCTTCCCCTGGTTATTTACTGCCTTAATGATCTGGCTCCAGCAGCAGGTGACCAACATTTATTTATCTCGTGATACCCATTGGTGGAGTGGACAGTCAGGCTCTGAGAAAGTCAGTCTCCTCTGGAAAGTTCTGAGTCCAGGCCAAGGCCCTGTAGGCCTTCTTGCATTTGGGACTCCGATTCAAGGTATGCCATCAGGATCCTGGTGGTCTGCGAAGCTGACAGAAGTCGGGGATGTGGTTGGGACCTTTCCCTGAAAGGCAGTTTGGGAACGACAGAGTTTCCTGAGACATCTTATCTCTGGGATAGATGTCATAATGTCAACTTTCCTCTCTATTCTGTATGGCTCGCACTAGGGCACAGGCTGCCATTCTTCTCTGCCTGAAGTACTGCGCTGCCACCTTCTAGGTTTCCAACTCTGGCAAGTCCCATCCATCTCTGGAGACAGCAATCTTCCTGGGAGCAGAAGATGGTTGTAATGTCTGCAGCCGTGGCTGACTCATTATGGGGTATGAAATAAGAGAGGGCCTTGTTGAGTATACACAGCACGTTGTAAATGTTGACAGGACTCAAGACACACGCTTCCTATGTTGCCTTGCTGTGGTCCTGGTGCCACAGCCATGAGCTTCTGTACTTGGCCATGGTCTTTGCAGAAACCCAGGCCAGGGAAGAGACTCTGGAAGGAGCCTCAGGCTGAAGGTTTGTGCACAAGTGTGAGGAAGCAGGTTGCCTGGCCTTAGTGAGGAGAGATGCTTCTTCTCACAGACGGTTTTTGGAGCATGTGCCATAGTACATGGTGCAGGTGAGAGTGTAGCAGTGTCCCTTTATTTGTAGTTTGTTACCTGTGGCAAATCACAGTTTGAAATATCACAGGGAAATTCCAGAAATCAGTTGTTTATATGATTTTAATAACTTTTGTAGTGTTATTATTATTATATCACAGAGAAATTCTGGAAATCAGTTCTTTATGTGATTTTAATAACTTCTATAGTGTTATTATTATTATAATTATCCTATTTGGTTAGTATTGATCTCTTTCATTTTGTAACTTGTAAGTTAAGTTTTCCCATAGGTCTATGTCAGGAAAAACCTAGCACCTATAAGCTTAGATTCTGTTTGAACATCTGGGCATCTTTGGAATGAGATTCCTGTCGATAAGTGGAGGTATCTGTCCAGGGGTAGCATATTGAGCCCAAAGGTCAGAGCACAGCAATGGAAAGCCAGATGTATGATTCAGGCTTAGGCAAATGTTCCTGGAACATCTCTCTCTTCTCTCTCTCTCTCTCTCTCTCTCTCTCTCTCTCTCTCTCTCTCTCTGTCTCTCTCTCTCTGTGTGTGTGTGTGTGTGTGTGTGTATCTGGTGATATGTAGAATATTTTTGCCTTCCATCTCCTATATTGCTGTTAGCTTAAATCTTGGCCCTTCACCCCACCTATCTGTTAGGCACATTCCTGAGGCAGGACCGGAGTTGCTGTGTTCTGGATTTTACCAGATTTGCCTTAGGGCATACCTGGGCTTTCCCATAATCTGTCCAGACTTTCAGAGCAAACCCCAACATGCCTGGGGATTCATAAAATGATGCTCTTCTCCATAAAGAGCAGCATGGTTTCAGGGCCCCAAGCTGGATCTCCGGTGTGTTTGGGCTTCTTCACTTGGTAGCCCACCTCCCAATGCTTACCCATGGTGTGCCCGATAACTGCAGTGTGAGTTCTACAGGCCCAGAGGCTGCCTTCTATTCAACCCACTCAGCTGGGGCTCTGCCTCTGTCCCATGCTCTCTGCCAGCTAGTTTTCTCTTTAACCACGTGGAGTACCTTATCTCATATATACCCTGTCTCCTACACATAGATCTTTGTATGGGTGGTATCCTGAAGACTTCAAATATCTCTAGTTTTGTCCACTGCTTCTCTGCTCTGGATCTACTCACCAACAGGGATACATCTTGAGGCAAGAGCATATTCTTCAACCTTGCCAGACATTCTCATAGACCCAGGAATAGTTTCCTCATGGCTCTGACCTCTAAGCATCCTGTTCAGGATGTCTGGCAGACTCCAGGCACAGTGCCTGCACCCTGTGGCCAGTGTTTTTCTGGAAGGATACAACACAGTTCTGCTGAGCAGGGTTCCCTAGATCTTTGTGGGACTCATCCACTAGGACAGGCCCACCTGTCTCTCTGCAAGGACCCAAGTTCCTCTGCTTTGTGGCACCAGGGGTCTGTTCTTAGCACCACTGAGGCAGTCCTGGAGGAAGGGCTTCATACCTGCCTCTGCTTCCTGGATGGGAAATCAACCCAAGGGAGACAAGAGAACCGAACTGGTTTCTTCCCACTGAGGATGCTGCTGAGCCCTGGCAGACAGTCAGCAGGTCCAGGAGGAGGATTGTCATGGCTAAGGAAGGCAGCTTCTCACCTTTGCTCCCACGAGACGGGACACCACCAGCCCTTGCAGCTCCGTCCAGAGTCTGCCTTCTCAGCAGCCATGGGACTCTTCTCTGCTTTAGTGAACCAAAGCTCAAATGACTGAGGCTCACTATGCATCATAACATCCCGCCTTCTGGCACCACACATAAGACTCTGGGATTTTCCTTTTCCTAACAATCATGTTTGTCTAGACACTGCTGTCTTCCAGAGTGGAGCCGCTTGTCTCCTTTGCTGTCCACAGCACCTCGGCACCCAGGTTGGATGCCTCCTGGTCTCTCGCATCTCTAAGCAAGTGCCTAAGGATTCCTGGCCTCTGGGATTCTTGCTGAAAGGCTCCCTTTCCTCTCCAGCCAGAAAGTCCTTCCTAAAGAATAGCAAAGGTCTCCACTTTCTAGAAGAGAACACACTCTTAGCTTACTCTTGTTAGACCTTAGCAGCTCTCAAGAGAGAAGTGAGACCCTGCACATGCCATTTCCTTTATGGACAGAGAAGGAGCTGTGTACAATCTATAATTTGCAAAGATACTGGGTGAAAGCTGGCTGAGACCCCCTAGCCTACTCTTCTGGCTTCTGGTGCAGGGTGTTTAGGGTGTCCACTCTGTCATCAGCATCTTGGGCCCCAGCAGCCTTGCTCTCCAGCATCTTTCCTTTCTCACTGAAGAACCCGCTCATTATTTAAGTACTAATTCAGCCACCTACCTAAGCAAAAGACAAAGTCCCTTCCTCCACCAACTTGCTAAACTCTGAAGTTCAGTTAGCTCACTTCCTAGGGCCTCGTTGGACCTGAATCGGTCTCCTGACCTACCATCACCTTTGTGTTACAAAGCTGCTTCTTAATATCTTTCCTCCCCACCAGTGTTTACCCTGCCTGAGCTTCAGGAAGAACCACTGGAGACAGTCATTTTAAGCATCTGACCAGGTAGGCCCACCCTAGAGCTGCTGCTATAGTTATCCTTCCTAATTCTATGGCCAACAACCCAATGTTCTCCTCCCTAGCAGGGGCTCTGCCCCTGGAGCTGCCCTGACCCCTTTCTGTCTCTCAGTTACTACTGTGAAGCAAGGCTAGTCTGAGATGGCAGGTGTGGCCTCCAAAGGATCTTCCTAGCAGGTCCAGCTTCACGGGTGGTCTGATAAATTGCTCCTGGCTGCTGTTCGGACCAACTGCACCCAACCAACTGATGATTCTAAAACGGAATTTTCCAGGGTATGGATCTCATTAGCTATCAAATAGGACCCCGGAGGCCCAAACATGGGTCATTCCTTGGATCTGGGCACTAGTTGCTGCGGCCTTGGGACCTTGTCCAGGTGACTTAGCTATAAGAAGCTTAGAAGTCTTACTCAGAAACACTGGCTTGGTGTTCTCTATTCGACCATTATGGGAGGGGATGTGGAAGCAACTATTTCAGGCCTGAGGCATGAGGGGAGCCAGAGGGATAGAAATTTGTAGGTCATAACTTCAGGGTTTTTTTTTTTTCTAAGCTGTTTGTGGTCCTGAGTAAGATGCTGGTTCTGTGAGTCCAAGTGTGCTGTATCCTGAGAACTCACCCACCACAGTGCCTGGCAACAATCGACCCAGTAAGTAAGAACTAACAAATGGCCACAGTGAACAGCAAACACACAGGAAATAGGACAGACTTCTTGGTTAATTTGCATTTAGCAAAATAGAAAAAAATAGATTTTAAATAACTCTACTCCAGTTGCCATACTCCTTGTCAGATATGTGGGTCCTTTGGTAAACTCTAGTGTCTAGTTCCTCCATGGGCCTACCTGCATGCAGCAGGCATGGGTCATGTTCATCTTTCTGGCTGAGCACACCTTGTCAGCTCTGCATGAGCACTTTGGGGGCTCCCTTCAGCTTGAGGTGCTGTAGTTCTGACAGTCAGGGGCTGTCTTAGTTATGTGGTTGTGGAGAATACTGAACTCTTCTAAGCCTCAAGTGTTTCTTCTGTAGGAAGGGTATGATTGGCTCCCAGACCCGCTGGGAGAATCTGCAGGCTCTGATGGCATCCGGGCATTACGCTCCTTAAAGGGCTGAGCACACGGCCAACCTTCAGCAGGTTTCCGGTAAGGGGAGAGATTCAGGAGCTGGGAACTGGCCATTATCCTGAATATAAATAAATATGCAGGTATGAAAATAGTGTGTATCTGTGGTTTATAAAGAACAGATTTAACATGGAATCTTGTAAAATGTGTGATTGAAATCAGAGAAGGAAAACTAAGAAGAAAAGGTTACAAAGGAGATTTATGTTAAAACAACTGTCCAGATCAACTTTAAACACCAGTGGTCTAAGCACACCAATTAAAGAAGACTATCAACATGTTTTAACAAGACAAAAAAAAAAAGAGGAGGAGGGGGGAGGAGGAGGAGGAGGAGGAGGGGGAGGAGGAGGGGAGGGGGACAGACATGGTGGTGCATGGCTGTATCATCAGAATTCCAAAAGGGAGGCAGAAGAATGATGTGTTCAAGGTCAGCCTCAGCCACAGAGGGAGACCCTGTCTCAATAAACCAAGAGTTAAGGGCACTGCCCAGAGCTAGAGTGTATGCCTAAAGTATTCTAGGCCTTCAGCTGGAGTCTCAGCACACGCAGAAGAAAAATAAAAGTATCAACTGCAGTTATATACAGAAAACAGTAAATATAAGATCTCATATCAGCGAAAAGTGAAGGAGTGAGAAAAAACACACTATGCTAATATTAATCAAGAGATACCCAGAGCAGCTTAAATATGGACTCTAGACAAAGCGAGCAGCAGCAATGCACGATGGTTTTACAGCCATATGCTAGACCATAATTTAAAAGCACAAAAATGAAAATTATTTTCTAATGCTATAACTAAACTAGAAATCAATGCCAAAAAATAGTTGAAAAGTCTCCAATTATTTAAAAATTATAAAGCATATCTTTGAGTAGTCCATAGGTACAATAAGTTTCAAACATTTGAAAATTAGTCTACAAAAGTCCAATTAAAATACTTTTCAAAATTGTGTAAAGGCTAAATTACAGTTTTTTGAAAAGTTATCTTCATGTAGATAAAGCAATTTTGAAAGGAAAATTTTATAGTATTAGATAGATTTATTTGAAAAAACCATTTAAATATGTAAACCCAATGAACTAAGTTTCTACCTTAGGAGAAAGTTTGAGCAGCCATACCTAATGCATGAAGGAAAATAAAAATCAAAGGAAACGTGTGATTTTGAAAAGTGGGAGGCAGTTTGGAAAAAGTATCAAAAGCTGGCTCTGAGAAGACAGAGAAAATTCATGTCTTCAACCAAGGAAACCACTTCTCTTCCACAATGTACCTCCCCTAAGCCTTTGGTGTAGGTAGGTGCGACATCGTGGATTCATCCACTGGAGCTGTGCACCCCACCGTCAGTTGTTCTCTCTTTGCGTCTTGGACAGCTCTGGCCTTCTGTGATGGTTTCCATCTGCTGCAAAACGAAGCTTCTTTGAGGAGGGAGTGAAGGGGATGCTTACTTTGCTGTGGGTTTAGCGGTAAGTGTTAAGAATGCAGTTAGAAATGATGGTGGTTTAGAAAAGGGCAGTTGTTCTCCTCTGATATCTATGACCCATCCTCTATCAGTGCCAAGCATGAGTTCCCTCCTGCTGAATGTGCTTTATGTCTAATTAGACCACTGTTGATTACCGCCAAGATAAAAACCCACCACTATTGTAATTTTAGGGATATCTTGCTATGCTGCTCACTGTTGTGGTTCATAGACATCACAGCTGGCTAGAAGTATTGGATGTTCCCTTCCCTTGACGGCTGCTCACGTAGAACCTTCTAGCATCACAAAAGCTAGTTTTAAGGGAGACTTTTAGATCAAATCCAGGGGAATTTTTCTGAATCTTGTGATATTCTCCAATGAAAGGAACCAGGGTTCCTTAGGGGCCATTGGTTATGGAGCTGGACAGAATACACAGAAACAAGAGCTGGCGCTTCTCCCCCACAGCAGTGGGTATGTCCAGGCATAGTAGCTAATGATAGCGCCCCCCCCCCCCCCCCCCCCCCGCTGCCATGGAGAATCAGTAAAACCAGAATAACAAAATGAAGTAGATTTGCATCACACAAGATCAAGCAGATATCAACACACAATTGAGCTCATAATGAAATTGATGGAGAAGAGATAGTCCTTATATGTAATTAGCTCCTGCCCTCTTAGAAAGACACATCAAGATTCCATGGATCTTGTGTGTGGGTATTGTGCAATGACTACTTTCAAATTGTACAGAGAAAGAAATGGAGACAAAACAGTCACTTTATAGCAGTCTGAGTCATCCAAGCCAGCAAGCACAGCACGGTCACTACATATGTTAGAAGAATCTGCCTTTATAAGGTGGAATGAGCCACATTTTATCAGTGTTTGTCCATAGTGTGTGAGAGGAAGATGAGAAAAGACCCTTCTGAGGATGCTTCCTGGCTGGTGGAAGCTGAGTCTCCATGGCTGGAGGGGGTCTGGAAACAGGATATGTTTGTTATTTGTTACCAGCCAAGCCCCAAGGGCCACTATACCTCTGAGTACCTCTTTATCAGCTGACCAAAACCTTCCCCACTTCACCAGCACCCCACTGTACTCTTTACAGTTAAAATGCCCTTAAAGTTTTATAATTAAAAATTATTTTTGTTTGAGTTCTTTGAGGAGTTTGTATGGTGTATTTTGGTCCTATTTACCTTCCAGCTCATTCCAGATCTACCTTCTAGCCTTCTCACACAATGTTGTGTCCTTTCCCCCTCCAAAGCCAATTTATGCTTCCCAGATCTTCTGGGAAGTGTGGAGTGTGGCAGACTTTTCAGGGCACTCTTAGAGAAAACTGACCCTTCATTTCCCGGAAGCTAACAGTTGCTAGGAGCCCCTCTACTAGAGGTGGAAGTTCACGCCCAACTCCCCTCTCATGCTGGGCTTGGTCTGACTTGGTTTTATCTTTAGGATTTTCTATTAACCAAAAGCTGTTTTAAAATTAGAGGTCTAATTTGGAAAAGGTTGTGAAGGGGAAGAGAAAGGGACAGGAATACATTGGAGGTTGGAGAAAGCGTGTATGTAAAGATTCCCAGGTGAGAGAGACAGGGAGAGCAGTGGAAGCATTGCCCTTGCTCTGTTAGAAGGAATTTCATAGAAATGCTTCAAAAACATGGATGAAGGCACTGACTAGGTGGCTCAGGGGTTAAGAGTATTTGTTGCTCTTCCGGAAATCCGGGTTCGATTCCCAGCACCCACATAGCAGTTCACAGTTGTCTTTAAGTTCCTGGGGGATCTTACACTTTCCTCTGAAACCTCTGCAGGCACCAGGCAAGCACATGGCACAAGACATACATGCAGAAAAAACACCCCGGCACAAAAACGAAATAATAAAAAAATCAAATCAAGCTAAAACTGTAGACTTAAGGGCTGCTGCAGGAATGGTTTCAGTATCACATTCGGTTAGCATTGTTTAAAGGGGAAATAATTAAAGGGGAAGTCTTCCCTACCAATATCCAACCGGGCAAGAATAATTATTATGATTTTAAATGGAGACATCGGCATTGTCTCTTGTCAACGGCAACTGAAGTTATCTTAATGAGGCAAAGGAAAGACGTTAGATAGAGGCAGTGTCCCAGTGGAAGATGCATTAGGTAAGAAGTTTATGGGAGTGGGGAGTGTGGGGAACTGAAGAGACTGTCTGTTCCATCCTACTGTTTCCTGTGTACTAAGAACTAATTGTCAGGACCCCAGCCTCAAGCACAGACATCAGGAAACGTAATGAGTGAATTAGACTGTTTTCTGTTAGTGTAATAAAATAGCTAGGGATGCGGAATTCACTAAGAAAAGACATTGGCGGCTGGTGAGATGGTTCAGTGTATGACATAGGTGGTCGCACAAGCATGTAGACCCAGTTTTGGGACCTAGCACCCAAGGAAAAGCTGACCATAGCATGCTCTTCCATGTAACACTAAAACTATGGAAGGCAGGGACATGAGGACCAATCATTGAGTTTTTTTGGGCACCACCCTCCTTCTGGATCATTCTTTCAAAGGGAGAGAGCAGGGAACCTGCTGGTCTCTCCTGGACACCCCCACTTCCCACCCCCTACCCCTTAGAGAGAGGAGGAAGGAGGGAGGGAGGAAGAGAAAGAAAGTGGGAAGGGAGGGAGGGAGGGAAAGAAAGAGGGAGGGAAGGTGGGAGGGAAGAGGAGGGAGAGGGAGGGAGGGAGGAGGAGGAGGAGAGAGAGAGAGAAAGAGAGAGGGAGAGAGAGAGAGAGAGAGAGAGAGAGAGAGAGAGAGAGAGAGAGAGAGAGAGAGAGAGAGAGATCATGTTGGGGGCATCTGGTGAAAACTGTACAGATGGCATCAAGCTAGCCAGGTGAGGGATGATGAGCCAGTGAGACAGGAAGCCAGAGTGCAGACAGGCCCAGACTCCCTCGTGTCTAACAACTCACTCTTGTGAAACTCACTAGGGTCCACAACAGTTACCCAATCCTTCCAAAGCCATGCCCCTAATGACATAATCATTCTGCAGTAGCTTTCACTTCTTAAAAAATTCCTACTATTAATTAATTAACATTGTTACAATGAAGATCAGATCCCCCACACTGGAAACCCTCAGGGACATGCTGTATCTAACATCTGTAACAAGGGCTGGCTGCACATTGGCCTCTGCTAGATCGTGGGGGCCCGTAAAGGAGGCCAACAAAACTTGAGCATCTGTCTTCTGTCCACCTGTGAACTCCAGCGATCCGTCCACCACAGTACTTTGTTTCTGGGTGGCCATGAGCAATAGTTTCTCTACGGCAAGCAGTTAGTGTTGCTCCGGCTCCCAGTCACAGAATAGCCAGATTCTAGATAACTGTTGGTCATCTGCCTATGGACACTGTAGAATGGCAGTGGTTGTAGCTCTTGTAAAATACATCCAAGTGAATACCAAAATCCCAAACAAGGACTGTCTGGGCTGTAGAGTAGATAAGAAGTCAGATCAACATGTCTCGTATTGAGTATTGGTGCAAGACCTTAGGTCACTGGGCATACCCTATAGATGCCAGCGCCCAAATACCCATCTCAGTCTCTGAGATTTAAAAGCACCCAGAGGCTCCGCTGGAGAAGGCTGGTGGTCATCATCATGTGCACTTGGAGTCTTGGCTTCAGCTCTCCATCAATGACCTTGGCTTGAAGATACTCTTTTTAAGAGCAGAATCATTAGGTTTTCACCAGCTGTTTTATGAGGTTATATTTTCAGGCTGCTTAGGCTAATTATGGTGTAATCATAAAAAATCACCTACAGAGCTTGTTAAACTTACAGATGTTCCTGCGTCCCATCCCAAAGGAGGGTCCCGAGGTTAAGTATTTCCACTGTGTTTGCAGGGAGCCTTTGTGGTACAGCCTTAAGTCTAGGGAAAGGCACAGAGCGCTCACTCAGAAGTAAGCTTTCCCTGAATCCTAGTTCCCACACTTCTTTAAAAACGAGTATGACGATGAAGGAAGGCTTGGGAATTTGAAAACCAAATGTTACCAAATGCTTTTTGGAAGGAACCCAGCCTAAAATGTCAAGTTCTTCAGCCCCGTCTCTAAGGAAGACAGCTGGTTCCAGCATGTGAAAGGGGATAACCAAAGTCACTCCACCACAGTGCCTGAGCCACACTGGAAGCTGTACCCTTTAGCCTCTAGTCCGTGGCACCATGGCTACCTGATCTCCCTGGGCAAAGAACACTCTTTATGTGAATTAAAATATGGACATTTGACTGGACAACATGTGTTAATTTACAGAGAGCCCCTCGAATGCTCTTGAAGGTTCCCTCCCCACCCTCAAACTGAAAGCTGTTGGTTAGGACACTCTGGATGTGTCTTTCTTGTACTCTCTGGTGCCATATAGGTGTGCCTCCTCCAGTTGCTGAGTGGCTGCCTCTTGGGCACTGCGTAGTTTGGTTCTAGCTTGGAGCAGGGCCTTCTGTCAGGGCCAGGGGAGTTTCCTGCAAGGAGAATCAAGGGGGCAGTTTCAGTCACTGCACTCTCTCCTATGCTTTGGGATCTCCTCTTGTGTCAGAAGGAGGTTGAGGCTGTGTGAGAGAACAGGTTTGTCCCTGCGGTGCTCCAGAGCCCCGCTTCCATCTGCCACCTTCTCAGCGATGATTATTCTGTGATTTCACGGTGACCATGGAGAAAGACAGTAAGGGGAAGGCTAGGATTAGAGAGGCTCACCTCCTCTAGTCTGTCCTTATAAAGGATGGCCTGTTGGAAGGGACTAAGGCTTCTTGGGGATGACTGTGGTATTCACCCTTATTCAGAAGCCACAGTGTGTTAGATCCTGTCTGAACATGACTTCATGAAAACACCACAGCAGTCTTACAGTGTGATCCCCAATTTCAGATGAATCCTACATAGGTTAACATAGATGCTTGCATAACATCTCCATGCACACGCAGGTCTGCTGGCTCCAGAGCCTGTTCAGTTCACCTGTTTGGACTTAGTAATGCTACTCAGAATGCTTTTGTTCAACAGATTTTTTTTTTCTGAGCTAGATTCTCACTGTGTAGCCCAGGGGCTTTGAACTCACATTTCTCCTGTCTCAGCCTCCTAAATGCTGAGATCATAGGTGTGTACTGTCCCTGAAATAGAAGATGCTCATTAAATGCACTGTCCCTGGAATAGAAGATGCTCATTAAATGCGGTGTGTCATCACTGCATGCACATTATAGTCAACACACTATACAAGTAGAGAGGCAAGTTCTCCATCTTTGTCCCCAAGATGAAATGTAAAGGAATGAGGGACAAGAAATGAATAGGTAGAGACACACCATGGGCAGGGCTACCCCTTCTCCAACACTGCACATCTCTACCACAGTTTCTTCATCAGGTAGACTCAGCCATGGACAGGCTGTCCCATAGAATCACCCAGATCCTGATGTCTTCAGTATGGATGTGTGGGCAAATGGAATGAATGACTTCACAGCCTATGTGTATGTATGCTCTGCCAGGAAAAGCAAGGGTGTGGGTGATGAGACTGGAGAGAGCTGGAGGCCAGATTAGCATGATTTTACTGTCACAGAAAAAATTGGCATTCTGCACTGTAGACAAGAGTTACACATTTGTGGGGGAATTGAAAATATTTCTGCAGATACATTTTCTTCAGGTTTGAAAGACGGAGCCCTCTCCCTATGCCCCATCTCTGCCCAGCTTCACCTCCAGCCCTCTCAGGCAGGCTGCCTCCTAGCTCACTGCTTTGCTCCTTATCTGTGGTATTGGCTATGTCCTTATTGCTTCTCAGCCAATCGGATCCAATTTGTCTCTGTTTTACGTTGCTTTGAAAAGACTCCTCCAACTCCCAACCCTTGTGAGTGTGACCTCTTTTAGAAATTCAGCCTTTGTAGATGTGAGCAAGTTGCAATGCAGAGGCAAGGTGGTAGGGGGTGGGGTGGAGGGGGGGGGGAAGGCGAGGTACTGCGAGCAACACTGAGGGTAACGCCAGGAGCTCAGAGAAAAGCTGGGGACAGATTTTCCTCAAGAACTTTCCAAGACAACATGACCTTGACACTGGCCTCTCTCCACCTAAAACTGCCAAAGAATAAATGATGTTGCTTTTAGCCACTCTGCTGTGGTGATTGGTTAAGGCAGCCATGGAGATGAATGGAGTCTCTTCCCCCTCTGTGCTTGCCCTCCACTCCCACACCTCAGCCTCCGGGAAGTTTCGCAGTGACCTTTCAAAGCACGTGTTTGTTTCGGCTCCTCTCCTCCCTAGCTGTTGTTTTCCTTAGGAGGAAACCGAAGACTTCTGTGCCCCTGACCCTGCAGGCAGCATGCATGCACCACATGCCTCAAGTGTCCTGGGTGCTGTCAGTGTGACTAAATGTGAACTCTTCACTTTGTTGCTTTTTCTCTCCTCCACATCCTTATCTTGTGGCCATAGTGGCCTGATCATCCCACTGCGGCCCTTCACACTCTTGCTAGCCTCTGCAGAGGCAACAAAACTGCAGCTTCTTACCCAAATCTCCTGGTCAGGAAGGCCGATTCTCTAGCACCAGCACCAACGTAGTTGAAGCCCGTGTTCACAGAGCCTGTCGCTGTGTCTGGAACATAGGAAGAGAAGAACACGTTTGTTACTGGAATTAAAAAAATATAGAAATGAACAGCTCAGATTTGGGGGCAGCCCCAGTTTCCAATGCCTGTCACCAAGTAGAGGGCGGAAGACCCTGAGGTGAGTGGCCAGCAGAGCAGGAGAGACACCAACTGTGCAGTTCTGGAAGAACGCTTAAGCCTTACTGAGATTCATCAATAAGGCCACAAAAGTACCATGCACAGAATGAGTGAGAAGAACAAGGGGTGTGAATGGATAGGGAGGAGGAGTGCGCTCATTAGGTGCTGGGGTTAGAGTACTGCAAGCCTGAAGTCTCCTAGACACTGAGCAGAAGTGGCCCCTCCATTTTCCCTTCACCAGAGCGTGCACAGGAATGACCTTGGCAGTGGAAGCCATCCTAATTACTTGTGCAGAACAATAGCCAAGGTAGAGCAGAGGGCCATTTAAACACAAGAGAAGCAATTAATCACAGCTCGCTGGAATATTGATTTTAGTCCTGACCTCGGCTTGCTTTATAAGCAGGAAATGAAATGCTGTAATTATGGCAGTCACTTGAGACTCTGAGTCCTGGCTTCACTCCCCCAATTCTCCATCTCTGCATTGTGGCTATGTCAATGTGATGCCTGAACATCTGGCTAAAGAGCAAAAATGCCATCTATTTTCTACCTATGACTCACGGTGCACGCACCTCTTCTCTTATGGTGGTAAGACACAGATGACTTTTACTACTTCATGCTTTTAAGTGTCTATTTCAAGAGTGTTCGGGATAGTCCCATTTTTTATTACCATCACCATCCTCCATCCCCAGTAATATTTCTTAATTCCCAATGTCAGTTAAATAGTAACATAACCATTCTCCCTCCCCAACCTCTGCAGTCCACTGGTATACATTTAATTACGCTTGGTACTCTATATAAGTGAAGTCTTGATGCTTTCAAACTCAACCCACACTGCAGTGTATGCTTTCTTCCCCTTTTAAGGCCTAGTAATATTCCTGCTTATTATTAATACTTTTTATCACGGTGGCATGGAGAAAACCCAGGTGCTGAGCATCCAGAGCTCTACCCTCAGGCTCCTTTCTCTTGTTTATAACTCATACTTTATCTCCCGTTGCTGAATATTTGGTTGTTTACAACTTTCTGTCATTATGAGTAGAACTTCAGTGAACAGTGTCATGTCAGTATTTGCTCAAGTCCTTGAGTTCTTTGTGATGTGTCTGGATGTGGAACTGCAAGATCGTGTGACCATTCTATGTCATATTACTTTCAAGGAACTATCATGCTTGGACACTTAGAAGGTATTTGTGGACATTTGTAGAACATAGCATCAAAGAAAGAAAGGACAGTGGCAGGCAGGGTGGACCCAAAGGCCAGGAGAAGAGAATTGACCCACGCCTGAGATGGGCTGGGCCTGTACCTCTAACTCTGACACTTCCTGCTCCCTCCATGACAGCTATCCCCACCCCCCATCCCAACCCCAGGCTTCCTAAGGAGGTACTGGTCACTCTCCTTGGCTTCTCTCTGGAAGTCTTTCTGTCTCTAGGTCTCACTCATAACTAACTCATATTTTCAAATTGAATGCCCAGTGGTTTCCTTCCTAGTAAATTTTATCTAACCCAAATCCAATGGAGTAGCAAATCGTTAATATTCCTATGTAAGCAGAGGGCACAGTAAGGGGAACAAACTGATGTTTCCCTTACAAACTGTTGTCAGCATAAGAGTAGTCAGCTCATAGGATTTTACAGCTAGCAGCCTGCTGGGTCTCCCAGGTTATGGAAACTCTCATGACAACGTTTTAAATGTTGATTTGAATCTAAACACCTAATTACTGGTACCTGCCTGGAGATGTGACTCCAGAGGCTGCTTGTGTGTCTGCCCCAGCCAGGGCCTGCTGTCAGTGATGCCTGGAACAGCTCCCTGTCCTGTGAAACAGGGGCCCGTAACAGCCCACAAGAGCACCCTGTGGGAGGAATATTCATTCCTAAGCTTATTGCCCTGTGTTTGTACTAGGCACATTTTGTTATTTCTGATGTGATAGCGGAGGCAGGAAGGCCAAGTTCATCCCTCAGTGACACAGCCTGGCTCCGGGCTTCCACTGCTCATTCCTTCTCATCAAGAATGGGGCACTTCTGAACTCCCACCCGATTGCAGTCTGAGTTCTTATTTCTGTTGGAGATACTTTTCATACTCCGGGTGAATGGCGTAAACAGCTGATTTTTTCCCCCCAGATTGACCTTTAAGTAAATGCACATAGCCTCGGCAGAGTGAAGGACAGGCTTGGTTATTGTCTAGTAAAATAAAGCATGATGTCTCACCCCTCTAGTGAGGTACAGTCAGGGTTGCTTATAAAATACTTGGGTTTCTTAGCTGTGATGCAAACGCACCTTGCATGGTTTCTCTGGTAATGCTATTTTTCTTCCTCACCTCCCTGTGTGTGTGCATGCATGTGTGTGTGTGTCTGTGCCTGTGGGTGTGTTGTGTGCATGTATGTGTGTCTCTGTGTGTGTATGTCTGTATACATGAGTTAGACATGATTCCTTAGTGAAGCGGAAACTTAAGGGCTGGGGCAAACACATGGAGTGTTTTTCTGAAGTGGACACAGGTGACCGATGAAGGTAGACTCCTGAGGGAACGTTTAGCTGGAACAGACACAAGAGAGAGGGTGTTCTGCTAAAACAAGCATGTGAAAGGACATGTGATGGATTCTTTGCTAACAACACACACGTATCTGTCCCACCTTAAGTTTCCTAGTTGAGCTGCATTTGTCAGGACTCCATAGAAAGAAACGAACCAAAGAAACTTCTGGTGGTTGTGCTAAAGTTTGTAGCTGCTTCTGAGGACTCAGGCTGATTGGCCGAGTGATGTCAGCTGAGACATGTGCTGAGGCAAGGCACATTCTGAGGCAAGACCTGTGGAGAACACACCATGCTTGGAGAGAGTATAAATAGGACTCGATGAACAGTAATGGAGGCTGAGGTAGGGTTGCTTATAGAGTCAGCTGTGCAATGCTTGTGAGTCTTGGTTCTTCACTGATCTTCGTTTCCCTGAGAGAGGCACAGCCAAGAGAACATCTTCTGGTGTTCCTCCTGGTCCCTCCGGCTGACTCTAGCCAACCTGAGGCCTGGCTGTCTCTGCTAGGTAGTGTTACCACTGCGCATTCTTGTTTGCTATCCTGACTCTACTGAACTGGACTGCTGGTGTATCTGTGAAGTGTTTGCTCCCTATCAGTGGCAAGTCTCCAGTCAAATATTGTCTATATTTGGCCTTGTTGGAGATGGCCTCCCAGCTCATGGGAGTGATCCGCATTTAGAGGTGTGATTTCCTCGATACACCTATCACCCTCTGAACGCACCGTGGGTTTTCCTAGTTTCTCTGTCTTTCTGTTGCCACCATACTAGAGACTTTATTCTGTTTGCTTCTTGGTTGTTATGACTCTTTTTGCAACTGTTAAATAATTGCTTGGTAACTGTTTGCAGAATGAATACATGGCCTCAGAAGGCTTCTGAGAGAAGCTTTATCTTGGTCACTGCTGCTGGCATTAGTTCAGGCAGAGAGCGCCTGATGGTTGCTAGCCAGAGATCTGAGCAGCACTCCTGGCCTCCGCAGCCCAGGCCAGAAGCTCCCAGCTGCATGTGAAGTGTGGCATGAACCATTTTAATGCTGAATCTGGAATATCACCAGTAGGCTCATGATCGGAACATCTGGTCCCCAGCTACTGATGATATTTTGAAGGTTATGGAGTCTTAAGGACACAGGGTTGGTCTTTTCAATGATACCCCTGTCCCTGTTCCTGGGCCAGCTCTCTGCCTCCTGTTCCACCAGCATACAGGAGGATCCATCACATAATTCTGCTATTAGGGACTCTACAGTGCCTTCCCAATACCACGATGAGATGAAGTCCCTCTAAATCCTGAACCAAGACCTCTTCCTCATGTACTTGAAATAAACTATTTTTTTTCAAGACAGGGTTTCTCTGTGTAGCCATGGCTGTCCTGGAACTCACTCTGTAGACTAGGCTGGCTGCGAACTCAGAAATCCACCTGTCTCTGTCTCCCAAGTGCTGGGATTGAAGGTGTGTGCCACCACTGCCCGGCTTCCTCCTGTACTTTATCATTCATTCTCAAGTGTTTTGTTAACACTCTAGGGTATAGATGAGAGGACACTGAGGGCCACAGTGGATAGTCCTCTTTCTAATGGGGGAGCAGTCAAGACTTCCAGGGCTTCTATATATCCACAAAAGCTGGAGCAGAGCTCCCCTAAATATCTCTACTTTAAATGGTTTATACTTAAGAGCTTTTACATGACCCTGTGGATTAAAAATTCAGGTACTCTTAAAGAGGCCAGTTCTTATAGTCAAGCAAGATCCCCAGTAGAGGAATAAGGTACACCATCCCACCCACAAGTTTATGCTGTTGAAAAAAAAATACAGGGACAAAGATACAGCAGAGGTTAAAGGGATGGTCAACCAATAACTGGCCCAACTTGAAACCAATCTCATGAGCAAACACCAGTCCCTGACACTATTAATGATACTCTATTATGCCTGCAGACTGGAGCCTAGCCTGACTGTTCTTTGCGAGGCTCCACCCAGCAGCTGACTGAAACAGATGCAGATACCCATAGCTAAACATTGGCCGGAGGTTGGGTACTCTTATGGAAGAGTTGGGGGAAGGATTGAAGGCCTTGAAGGGGATAGAAACTCCACTGGAAGACCAACAAAATCAACTAACCTGGACCCCTGGGGGTTCTCAGAAAATGAGCCACCAACCAAAGAGCATAAACAGGCTGGACTGAGGACCTTAACTCATATGTAACAGACATGGAGTTCAATCTCCATGTGGGTCCCCCAAGGACTGGAGCTGAGGCTGTTGGGGATTGGTTCTTCTGTTTTGCCTTAATTTGGCTCCCCAAGTCACACAGAAATCTGCATGTCCAGATGCTGAGGGTCCCTGTCTTCAATTGATTTTTAATGAATCAATGAAGCCAACAGCCAATGGCTGGGGAGGGTGAAAGAGGTGGGATTTTTAGGATTCTCAGGCAAGTAACTTGGGGGAGAGAAGGAACAGAATGGCCATGACTCAGAATCAATGAGATCAGATTTAAGAGCTGCAGGAGAGAAATCATCCTGCAATGTAGGTGTAAAAGGAAAGCGTCTCCATGGGAGTGCTGCCCAGAAACAGGGCGGCAAAGATAAAATATAGATTTATAAAGTGTTAACTCAGGAATACTGGAGGGGAGTATGTGCGGGCTGCTGGGAGGTTTGGAAGTGCCCAGCCATTGAGTTAGTCAAGGCATATTAAAAATATTACTGTGTGCATGTGTCTTTCATTGGTGAATCTAGAGCTCTAGGGTGGGTGCAGACTGCTCTAGATCTACAAGGAGCTCAATGCAGATTAACAATTCACTGCTACAGGAGACTGTTGCCTGACTGTGGAATCTGTTCCCCAACAGGGCTCCTTGTGAGAGGATGTGCCTAACCCTGCAGAAACTTGATGTGCCAGATACCCAGGAGGTTTTGGAGGAGGCTCAACCTTCTCAGAGAAAAAGGGAAGGGGAAATGGGGAGAGACTGTGAGTGGGCAGTGTTTGGGATGTAAGTAGATAATTTAATTAATTAAAAAATAAAAATTCGGGTTCTCAGGTTTGGAGGCACGTGCCCACCCACTGAGCCATCTCATGTACCCTTCCTTGATCAATTTGTCAATCAAGATCAGCCATGGCACATATAGTTCCTTATTCTGTATTAATTTATTTGAAGGGAGTAATAATTTCAGTATTTATTGGGAGCCATATGCGGTCCAAGGTGCGAGGAAGAGAGTGAGTCAGGAGGGTAGAAGAGGCATGTGTAAAACCCTGCATGTCTCTGGAGTTTCTCTAGCGCACATCTGGTGTGTGACTCCACACCACAGGATATGTAGTATGCACAGCACTTCCAGACTCGACCCCTAAATGCCCAGAGGTTATAGGGATTCAGAGAAAGGCCACCATTTCCAGGCTGCCCAAGGCTTATCCAGAAAAGCCAGGAAGTTATTCTTTCCAGATGGATGTACATTTCTCCCTGCTTGGCTCACCATGACTTTACCTGGCTTAGTCAGGTGCACAGCCTGTGCTGTGACAATATCAGCTCCCAAAGTCAGGACTCAGGGACAAAGGCTGAATGTTCCACAAACCTGGTGCCAGTGTTTGCCCAGAAACACATGCTGTGAACTGACTGGGTCAGGGCATTTGACAAGAATCTATATGGAGCAATGTGGACTTTTTATTTCCTACTTATAATGAAGCCACACATGTGGAGAATCAATTAATCTGATCAATTAATCTATTTTCATTTCATTAGGGGAAATTACTGGTCTGTGGGTGGTCTTCAGAGTAGCTTAGGGAGCAAAGAATGAGGCTGTAGCCACCCTTTAGTGTTCCCAGAAAGATGAGTTTGGGGACCCTCTGTGTTCTTTCAGGGCATGGGCAGCATGTGTGGGAACTTGCAGAAGCTTTGGAGGGAAATAGTCATAGTAGTGTAATATGAAGCTTAAGATACATGTGTGGATCTGAGGACCACATTTTTTCACTGCTGGTTTCCATGGAGATTCAGAAGAAACCATCCTTTTCCCAAGTTAGGAAAAGAGGAAGTGTGGTTCTCAAGGGCTCTCTCCTTCAGGTTTTCTGTTTTTGTTTTCCAAAATCAGAACATTTTTCAAAGCTGGACACAGCAGCTTTTGGAGTCTGGAGATAACACTGCATCAGTGGGAAGCCCTCTCCCCATTGCCCTCTGCATCCCCAGCTTAGAGGCTAAGGTCAGTGCTCATCCATTGTCACAGCCGAATTCTTTCCTAAGCAGAGAAATAGTTCTGTATGTATACTTCTATTAAAAGTGGCAAATTCAACAAAGCATGTGCTTTCCAAGAAATGGCAAGGCTCTCTTCTTGGTAGAGAGAGGTGTCCCTAGAGTTTTGGGGCATGTTTTTCTTAGAGTTGGGCCCAGTTTTCTTCCTGTGCTGCTGGTCCCCAGCATAGGTGATATTGGGCCACTGGCTCTGGGAGGCCAAAGGTTTTAGTGGACACTTTCAGACCATTGAGTATATCGCTCATGAGTAGCACCCAGACCTTTTGCTAAGTTGCTGAGTGCCCAAAAGAAGTGGGAATACAGTCTTAACTGAGAGGAGATCTGGGGGTGCTCAATGCCTCCCGAGTGGCATAGGCAGTGGCTTCAGCTTGAGGATAGAGGGGGCTGAGCCTCCTGAGAAGCTGCTGAATGTAGCCATTTCTGCGGAATGTGGGCATTTCTGAGCCTTAGTTTCCCCTTTGTTATCTCTTTACCTCAGTCTCCCATCTTACTGTTCTGTGATTCCGTGCATGAGGATTTTGAGAATTGCTCGGTCAGAGTTATTCCTAAAGAATCAAGATTTTGATTGTGTGGTTCTTTGGAAGTCAGGGCTGAAGGAAGTGGCGCAGCTTTCGGACTTCATTGGCTTCCTTCCAGGGAGTGAAGGACCAGAAAAGGGGTTGACTTCTTTGAGATGTCCCAGAGGGCATCCTAAGCGAGGGATACCCAAAATATTCCCCAAAGAGAACGTTTTCCCACCTCAGTTCATGGGATGGCAATCAGAGAAAGCAAGGAGTCTGAAGCCACTTCTGTTAGACTGAAAACCATTACCACGGTTTCCTGGCCCTCTATGGTAGTGGTGCATCCCTCTTCTGATCAATTTCTTTAAATGATGTATCTGTTCTGCTGCCCTAGTTTATCTGATGAGTGTTAGATGTTATGGGCAGATCCTTAAGTCTTCAGGATTCCTTCCCGAGTTCTGAGAGTTCTGGCATCCCAGCCCATACCTATGGGCCCCTGTGGGTTCTGTGTGGGTTCAGTGGGACAGACATTCTCTCCACCAAGGAAGAACCTCCTCATCATCGTGAGGTCAATTGCTTCCCTCTGATGGTAGATACAAACCACCAGGATGGATGGGGGCTGTAGAAAAGGCATCCCTGACCCTAGCCTTCCTCTCCAGCCTAAGGCACCTGGCTGGAGAGCTTTGCCTGGTCTTGCTTTTCTGTTACAGGGTTCCACCATTTCCTATTGGAGACTAACCTCCAATTTATCATCCGTGACATTTATAGTGGGGAGATTGGGGTTGTTGAGATTCTTGGGCTAGGAAGTGGGGCTTCCTGGCTCTGGCAACAGAGTTCTAAGTAAATCAATACCCAGAAGGTGTCTAAGGATCACTAAAGCAGGAGTCATGTCTCCTAGTCTGTGTGGAGACAGCATACCTGAGGCAGGTGAGCTGCTTGTTTAAAGACACATTCCTCTCAGTGATTTAGGGCAGATCTTGCTCAGAAGTGCTGATGAAGAACCTTGTGGCCCCCAGGGACAATAACAAGTGACTCTGGGAGAAGTGGCCACGGCAACTCTGGCTCCCTATTCCAACTCTCTTAATCCATCCTCTCTTCCCCTATTCTTTATAAATAACAACTTTGTCCATATGTAATTCACACACTGAGCAATTTACCGATTTCAAGCCAACACGTGACATCATCACCATCATCCATCTCAGGGCACTTACATCGCTCCCTGGGGGGGGGGGAACCCCATTAACAATCACTCTTCCTGAGCCCTGGGGTCATTTCTAGGTGGTCCCTTTTTGTCTCTGTAGATTTGTCCATTTGGAATAGTTCATATAAATGGAACCATATACAACATTTGTGGTTGATTTTTGTGCCTTAGCATAGTGTTATCAAAGTCTTAGTAGGCATGAAGAAAATCATGGCCTTTAATATGGCTATATAGCTCTAACCATTCATGTATTCAACATTTGCCAAGCACCTTTGGTGCACTGGGCTAAAGGGCACATGGTCCAAAGGTGATGAATGTCTATTCTTTACAGGAATGTGACTAAGTAGTACCCACCCACTAAATGTGACAGGAAGAATGAGGCAGTGATTTGGAGAAGGGATGTATTCTAAGGAGAAAGACTAGTTACGAATGTGCTGTGCACAGAACAATGTTGATATTTGTAAGAATCCTTATCTACACATGAAGATACAGACTCTGGAAGAATATAATGATAATGTTGATGAACACACAAATCCATCCTCTCTTTCTTGCATATATCTTTGAGTAGTAGGAGCATGATTGCTTCTAAGGTTGTTAGACATTTCATTCATCTCCATCTGGCCTAATAAAGATTCAAGGACCCACATCCAGGCTAATGGAAAAATCATGGCTTCCATATTTATGTTTTCTATGAAGAGGTTCAACTGTGGTCCTTTAGGTCCCACAAGAAAAGAAAGCCACGCCCCTTGTTCCCTAAAGGCTTCATGCAAGGCTCTTTCCCTTCTTAACATCACCCCAACTCCTCCTTGCACCTCCAGGCTGTTCTACATGTGTTCATATTGTCATCTGTCTGAAAAATGTGGCCTTGCATCTGTCTCATTCCTTAGACTGCAGACTCCCAGCCACTGGGCCTCCATCCTCCACAGTGCTGTCGGGAGGAGTAACTGGAAGGGCAGGATCAGCCTGGCTTTGCAGAGGTGCAAAGCATGCCACGCCCAGGAGCAGCTGACCCCACAGCAGCTGGGGGGGGGGGTGCAGCAGAGTGTGCAATGGCAGCTGCCCGGATGGGGGTGGCGTCCCGAGGGAGCATTTGCCCTCTCCTCGCCTTGTCTGGGATGCCAGCAAGTTGCCCAAGCAGGGAGAAGACAAGATCCCTTGGCAGGCTTCCTGGCCTTGTTTATGAAAGGGAAAGTCATCGTTATTACATTTCATTTAGAGGGGAGTTATAAGAGCTTCATCTGGTGCTCACTTCAGAGCAGCTGTTCAGCATTACCCAGGAGAAAGACAAGTGACTGGAGCCTCTGCTTCATGCCAGAGAATCTGAACAAATAGACTGAAGGGCGTCTCTCATGACAAGCAGAGTTCCTGAAGCTAGGAGGGTCCTTCCAGATCCTCCAACTTTAAGGCACAACATCCCAAATATAAATGTATACACACACATATACATATGAACAAACGCATACGTACCTACATATATACATACATACACATACACACACACATACACACACACACACATATATATATATATATACACAGATACACAGATACACAGATACACACACACACACACACACACACATACACACACACACACACACACACACTTTACACTGGGACACCATTTAGTCAATAGCTCTTTGTTGGTTCTGATTCTGAGCCTGGTCCAGGAGTGAGCTCAGAGGTGAGACTGACAGGACCTGCCAGGTTGCTATGGATTTTCCATTCCAGGAGAGGGCTCAGGGCTGAAGTTTAGTTGCCAAAGCCAAATCCAGGTCCTGGATAACTTAAGCAGCAGAGGAATGTCCTGGACTCACAGGGGCATACCCAAAGTTCATGGGGAGGTGGGCAGGCAAGACTGGAGAACTGACTGGAACCAGGTGAGATTGGGCAATGGGAAAACAGCCCAGATAAGCAACCACAGAAATGGCTTTCTGGATGTGATTGCTGCGCCTTTCTTTGGCTGCCTTGGGTATTTTCTCAGTTCTAAATGTATGCATCTCTTTCCAGTTTCAACATACTGAATTCAAGTACTTGGCCAAATCCAGGTCACCTGCCTGCTCTCCAGCTGGAATGCAAACAGCACTAGATGGTTCCCAGGAAAGAGGACAAGGCCAGACAGAGCTTCTCCTTTACTCCCCCACGGAAGCTGGGTGTGACCCCCAGTGTGTAGAGCCTCTCACCCACAGTTGAGCAGTTGCTTCCGCCACAGACAGCAGCCGGGTACCCTCTAACACCACCCGGGCAGGGCTGCCACTGTCAGAGTCACAGGTTGACTCCTCTGATCCCCTTCTCACCTCAAATGTCAATCACGAACCTCAGGATATTTTTCTGCCTTGCTGGGGACCTGCTGGCAGAATTCTCATGCTATACCATTGACTCACAGAATTCAGGGTAACATGATTACTAATTTATTTGGACTGGAAGGTTGATTGATGATATATTGTTGTATGACATTATTCCTGGAGAGATTTGAAGAAATGACAGCTCGTCCCACATAGGAAACTACTAAGAGGCCAAAGGAAGGACACCACCGAAGCCTGACTTGGTCAGCCCATGAGTTTCCTGTGGTTACTTAGGGGAGAAGGAACAAGGGGCTACTTATGGTAGACGACTCAACAGTAGCTGTATCCTCAAAGCCCATTATGGGCTACAACTCATGAAAGTCGGGGCCCTAAGAGCATAACTTAAAGACATCTTAATGAGTCAGTGTGTCCTTCCCAAGCAGGTCAGTAGGCCAAAGTCTCCCCTCTTGGCTACTGTTTACTCCTCCATAACCTTGGGAAGGGGCCTTGGGACCCTTGCAACTTTCAGCTTTCCCAGACTTATGAAGTTCATTTACTTCTTGAGTCTCATGAGCCTCCTCCCTGAACGCCATATTTCAACTGAGGAAATTGCTATGGGAGTCTCCCTTCCTCTGCTTCTTAGAGTCATCCTACCCTGTCTTTCATGCTCCCTGAGCCTTAGATGGGTGACACAGATGTCATCTATGGCTCAGTGTTGGGCTTGTATGCCCAGCAACCATCATAAATTGCCAGAAGCTTCCAATGGTTATAAATCTGTGGCCCGGCACCCATTACAAAAGAGATGTCTCCTTCCACGACCCATCACTGCCACCAACAACAGTAATCTCTAGTCATAAGTGTTTAAAAGGCAGTTTGAGGCACACTGTGTCATACCCAATAGCAGTGGCCACCTTACTGAGATCACTGAGCTCCTAGATTCAGGTTTTTGTCTCGCTTTACAGTGTTAGGCCGGAGTTCTAATCCTCAGACATTCTCATGAGCTGTTTCATTTTCTTCACACCACCATACTGCCATGGGCCTCCTGATTTCCCTACCCCTTAAGGGATAGGAGACTTTGCCTCACACTGCTCTGATTGGCCTGGGGCCAAGAGGAGCAGAGCCCTGGCAATGGCCAGCTTCCTCCATTCTGAGGGCTCTGGGCTGAAGTCAGGCTGCTGTGTCTCCTTCAGCAGCAGTTGGTTGCACTGATGGTCCTTGGTCTGGCAGGATGTGAGGAACAGTGCTACAGTTGTAGCCACTCCCATTTTCTCCCCCTCAACCACATCTGGCCTGAGTGAATGAGTTCCAACATCAGCATATTTTCCTGCTGGAGAAAAATGTGCACAGTCTGCTCTGAGAGCATGACTTCCCAGAAGCTCCCAGCCCTGGAAGCGCAGCCTTTTTCACTCACTGTGGTGTTTGTTTGTTTGTTTTTGTTTTTTAATTGTTTGTGCCTCCTGTGGACTGTGGCTCAGGCTGTAAAGTCTCCCGGAAGCTTTCTAGCACAGCATTGGTTCTCTATTGATATCTTCCTTAGGAACTCCACTTCAGCGCTGAGCCCTCCACATCTGCCTTCGAGTGACCTACGCAGACCCTTTTTTTTCTGCTTTGTTCTTTTTCCACCTCCTGAGGATTACCTTACTTCTCAGATTATTCATATGCTAGCGTAAGCTAGTCAGTGTCGCGGACCGGGATTTCTCACGGGGTCCCTTGTTCCGCGGGACGAGCGGTTCTGGCCAGGTGGGCACGGGATTCGGCTTTTGACAAACAGACTACACACGAGTGGTGTAAAATCTGAGTGTATTTCTTTGAAAATGGCATGAGGCTTTTACAATCATTGCAAAAGAGAAATAAAAAATCTGGCAGCTCAACAGTTGAGGTACCTCTGAGGCTATCTGAAACATACTGGGTCTAAAACAGCAGCTATCTCCTCTGAACTGGGCTCCGGGCCCCGGGGATTGCGAGAGATACATGAATCTGAGTCCTAGCCCATCTAAGTTCTAGTGCTAGTCCTGCATGTGAGTCTAAGTCCTTCTTCCCCCAGTCCTAGTGCTAGACTGAAGTCACGTAGGCAAAACGACCCCCCCACACCCAGGTCAGCAGGGTCTGGTAGCTAGGTGTGAAGCAGGAGGAAGAGGGGTGGAGCCCTCTCAGTTGAGGTACTCTTATGTTAATTCTCTGGTTCTTGCTGGAGGCAGGCAGAGGGGAATCCAGACCTAACACTTTCAGCTAATGTCCTAGAGTGAGAGAAACCTTTCAATTACTCTCTAGTACTTAAAACATTAAACTAGGTGCCCTCGAGCCTCCTAGCTCATGTCTCAAGGCCCTTGATTAACTTTCTTTAACTTCCTAGGGAATGCAGTCCTATCGGGTCCAGTAAACTTGGAATCTCCTTGCATGCCCAGTTGTCTCAGTGGAACTGTCCTTCCTCTATTGTCTTCCAGTCCTCGGTATTCATAGGGACCTCAGTTGGTGATAACCAAGTGTATTCAGTGGCTCATAGGACACAGTTCACTATGGTCTGAGTCCCTTGTTGTATCAGGTTATTTCGCCTTTGTCTTATAAGAAGGGATAGACAGTCAGACCCGTGTTTTTTCTGCTCCCTCGGTATTCACTAGTCTCCTCTCCCATGGCTCATAACCTCACAACCTAGATGGCACCCTGCTTCTCCGCTGCTTATTTAAAGGACTTTTCCAGTTCAAGCAGTTTAGGTGCACAGTATTCCCCGGCTCTCATAATCCCTTAAATCAAGCCCCCATCTGCGTGTTAAATTGTGAGCTTCCCCTTCCTCTGAATTAAAGGTCAGGCCCCGAGAGGTGACGACATGCACCACAATGACCCTGTTCTTTCCTTCCTCACTCTTCGATTTCTCCATGGGTTCCAAACGTTTCCATTTCAAGAAGAGCTTTCATCAACTGCCCTAACTTGTACTGCCCTTTCGCCCCTCCCAAGCTGAAGAAATGGCAAGCCAGTGCCCACATCTCAGGCTCCTCTTTATTTAACTTATCTGCCACATGGCAGGCTTCTGTGGAGGATGCTAGTCACATATCCCTTCCCTGCCATAACTCCTTCCCACAAACACGATCTCTCAGAGCAGTCACCTGCTTGAGGTGCCTCTCTTCCCACATGTAGCAACAGCCGGGCAAACTCCACAGCAGTTTTCCAGTTCTGCCACCTCTCACATGCTCCTTTCGAGGGCTGAAATATTATCTGCTGTAAACATTCACCCATTGTCAAGGACTCTCTTTATTCCTGTAGCTGGTCCCACTCAGGCACGTCCCTTCATATTGCATAGAAGACTGCAGTGCCGAGATGCCCTAACACACACTCCTTCAGATGATTCCATTCTGGCAACACATCTCACTGCACCCTGGAACTCACACCACACAGGAAGGGATGGTTGCATCAGAATCGCCTCCACAGGTGCCCACCCTCAGGCTCTTCAGCCCTGGTGGCATGGTTTAGTATTCATAGCCAAGGCCATGCAAGTATTTCCCCAAATCTTACCCTTGTCTCTGCTCTGTCCCTGTTTGGGTGCCAAGCAGGTTGTGTGACATAGAGAATGGATAACAGAATAAGGTACCCACTAAGTACCAAAGTTCAGCTTGGTTGGCCAGTGAATTTGTCTGGGTTACTTACAGGAGCATGTGTTAGTTGAAAAGCAGTGTATTCCTGGACAGATCACACCAAATCAGCACAGTTCTCACTTTGGGAGGTCTTTCAATAAAGAGAGGGGAAGAAATGAGGAAGAGAAAACAGGGTTCTGGGTCAGGGTCTGTGTTCTTTATCTGGGCCGTGACATAGGTAACGGGCATAGGTGATGTAGGTAACACAGGTGATACAAGTGCAGCGTGTGTGCGCGCGTGCGCTTGCATGCACAACAGTTGCCTTGGCAACATACACAGGAGGATCCTATTACCTATGGATGATGTCATCACTGCATTCAGAGGCTGGCTATAAATAGCTTCTGATGTTAATAGCATGGATCCGTCATTGAAAGCCACCCTAGTGTGGATGTGGATGGCAGCTAATGGGAGCTCGAACCCTGGAACTCTGCATGGCCTGTAGCAGTTCTTGAGGTCAAAGATCGCCCCAACCCAAGGCAGCTCAGTTGGTCAAAGTCTTTCCCTGCCCCACCAGTTGTTTATTGATTCTGGAACCTTGGGGAGGGGCCTTGTAATCCCTCTACATTTCAGCTTCTCCTGACATATAAAGTTTGCTTCTCTCCTGAGTTTCAGAAGCCTCCCCCAAGATGGAATATGTCTAGAAACTGTCACACAAGAGATAATTACTTCCAGATAGATACCTATGGTGAGACCTTGAAGAGCTCTGTGCCTTGGAGCTGCTGTCCCTGTAGATCTCTTTGGAGATCTTACTGTTCTGAGGACCTCCATGAGCTCCATTAATAATGGAGCTGCTACCACCCTGCCTTGGGTTTCATAAGGCCTTCTGCTCTCTGGAAGGTGGGACCAATTTTCATTGGTCTTTCTGGAGACCAAGCACTATCTTGAAACTCCTCAGGCCTCTGGCTACTTGTTCACATGTTAATATAGAACATACCTTGCATGAGTTCTAGGGAACTTAAGGGTTGTATCTCAGGAATGGCGCATTTAAGACCAAATATATGTTTCACAATGTTGCATTCATGTTTTTTAGTTCAAAAGAGAAATTAGTGGTACAGTGGGACCCTGTCAGCAGCCAAGCCTTTTATCCCGATTTTGCCCTTTAATATTGGTCATCTGCCTCCAAAGCAGGGAGACCTGATATCTTTTTATTCCATAGGCTAGATGTGAATTTTGGCAGTTGGGGAGGTGCTATTCCACCAAGCACAGAGATAAATACATGTATTACTTCCAGGCCTTGGGGGCAATCAAACCCTGGAAACAAGCTGTGGGAGTCTCTCTACAATTGCAGATCTTGGAGGAAGATGCTTTCAAAGTAGGTGCTTGTGTTTTCAAACTCTCATTTTTCCGGTGACATCATTGTAAATTCCAACACTGATCAAGGTTTTATCGTATTTTTCTAGGCACTGTTAAGGAGGAATATGGCAAAGAAATTATTGGCCTTGCCAATAAGTAGAAGAAATACATTTGTACTGTCAAGACAACAAAAGTCAACTCTTGGAGGGTCCTCAGCCAACCAGGATTTGGAGTGCAGACAAGATGGAGCTGCCTGTCACTCCCCTCCTTAGTTACAGCAGAGCCAGCCAGTTTCTCAGCAGAGGGAAGAATGGCCGCTGAGCTTGCTGCCAAGTGTTTGGTGATAGTCTCAAGGCTCTTCCCTCCACACGTGCGTGGAGAGATTCCTCGGGAGAGCACATCTGATCGGCGGTGAAGTCTTTTCAGCATTGCTCATTGTTTTATTAGCTATCAGTCCTTTTCTCCCTGAATGTCTTTACAGCTTCAAATCGCTGATACACACATTCAGCTAGTCACCGTGTATTTGTTTTGAGTGCCCAGGGAATAGAGGCAGAGGAGACTTGGCCATTTCCCGGAGTTGATGTTCTAAGGAGGGATCTGGATGCACCAAGGAATCTGAATCCAAATCCGGTCTGATCTATTCTGAGGGGGTAAACCACAGGGCCCTGCAGGAATTCGAGTCAGGTTGTCTCTAATGGATTCTGAGAAGTTGAGGTAAACTTCAGAGGCTGGAATGCTAGCTACACAGAGAGGAAAGGAATAATGAGAGCATTCAGGAGCGGATTGTTAGAGTGAGAAGTTGCAAGGCAGCAATGAGGGAGGAAAGTGGCTGGAGTCACTTCTTAGGCCACCTAGTTTGGGCCTTGGCTGTTGATAGAAGAAGGTGGAGCAAGATTTTAGTGTCCCAGGACTAGGAGTAGGAGTTCTAGATATGTTGTTTGCTGTCAGTTACCCAGGAGAGACTTTTCTGTTAAGAGTTTAAATACTGAGAGTTCTGGGCGAGAGAATTCTAGTCAGTTGTCTCCAATTAAGTGCGACACAAGATGGAAAGGGCTCACCCAGATCCAGTGAGACAGAAGGAAGGGTGTCTGTCCTAAGACAAAACTCACAGAGCATTGGCTGCTAACGCACAGGTGGTTCCAAAAGTCTCCGAGGCAAAGGCCCCAAAATAAAACAAAAGCCTTTTGTTCCAATCTGGAGCCATCTAGGAAATTCTGTATTTCCAGAGTACAGGGGCTATTTGATTTGCCTCAAAGATTAGCTCAGCTTAGCTAGGATGACAGGGAGGGAAGAAAGGCTACCCCTGCACCCCAGCTGCCTACAGTTCTGCCATGCTCTGAGTATGTTTTCCAGCATTCATGCTTTGGAAACAATCCACGGATTCATAAGTTGATGGCATTCAGAGGTGGGGCCTTTGGGAGATCATCGGGCTTAGATGAGATCATAATGGTCCTTCCTATCCTATCGTGACACTGGTGGCTTTGAAAGACGAAGAGGAGAGATGGGAGCTGACAAGCTCACTCTGTCTTGCCTTATGGCATCTCACGCTGCTTCACCGCTCTCCATGGGCTGGAAGGCCCTCACTAGCTGCAGCCCCTGGACCGCAAGCCTCCAGAAGTGTGAGCTGAATACACCTCATAAAGAAAATGGATGACAGACTTTGATTTTATTTAGAGAAAACAGCCCGCCTGGGACTTAAAGGGAAGTCCTAGACAGCTAGATCATTGTAGAAACTTTGAAAAGCTCTTCTATGGGGTCATCAGAGACAGATTTTCAGTAATGAAGAAGGAAGAGAATGTCAGAGGCTGTGGGACAAACACACCTTGAAGCAAGAAGTAACCCTACTCATGGAAGAACGTCTACCATCTATCGAGTGTCGGTGTGCTCATCAGAGCAACAGAGACAAGGACAAGTGATATGCTGTTCCTTTAGAATGCTTCTTTATTGTCTATTTACACAGCCATTGAATCCTCATACTGCACTCCACAAATGTGTATGAAACTGTGTGTCAAGCGGGACTGTGGTGATATCCCAGCTCACTGCTTCCTTGCAATGAAGGTACACCACTTAAAAACAAAGAAAATGGAGTATGTGAGATGTAGGCTATTCTAATTAACTTAATCATTCCACAGTTTATGCATCAACCTGTCACAGTGTGCACCATAATTATTTATTAATATTGTCATTTAAATATTCTTTTCTTTAAACTTAAATTTTATTTTTTATTGGAATTTGATTCTTCTCTCATACAATAAAACCTGATCATAGTTTCCCCTTCTTCTACTCCTCCAAGGTCCTCCTTACCTCCAATCTCCCTCAGATCCACTCTTTCTCTCTTTCCTCCTCAGAAGATAGCAGGCCTCCAAGAGATGACAGCGAAATAGGACAAAACCAGATACAGTAAGACAAGGCATAAGCCCTCATATCAAGGCTGGACAAGGGAACCCAATAGGAAGAAAAGAGTTCCAAGAGCAGGTGAAAGAGTCAGAGATATAGCTGTTCCCATTGTTCGGAGTCCTACAAGAACACTATAAACGTACTTGTTTTAAATCGAAACCTGATTTACATAACACACATTCAGCCTTGAGTTATACAACACAAAGGCTATAGGGTTGTTCGGTAGTTACCACATTTAACACAAGAACATGGTCACCACCACTCAAAGGAACCTCATATCTTCACCTGTTGATCCCCTTTCCTGTAAGCCTCCAGCTCATATTCACCAAGATACTGTTTGATTACTGTGTATTCATATATTCTGGACACTTTATACAAATGATGCCACGTAATATGTAGCCTTTCCCCTATTTTAGCTCATTCCAACGTTCCTTCTCTTTTATTCCAATGGTCACTCAATCTATCATGTGTTGATATTAAATTTCATCTCTTATAGCCAAATAATATTCCTTGTGTAGGCATAATGTTCTTTGTTTACCCATTTCTTGCTTGATGGACATTGAGTTGTTTCCACTTAGGGTTATATTATGAATAGTGTCCTAGGTACATTTGTGTAAAAGTTTTTGTATAAACATATAGTTTTAGTTCTCTTGGGTCTATACTATAGTTTGGAGTTGGATTTCTGGCTCCTAAGTAACTCTATATCTATGTTTAGTATTTTGAGAAACTGCCAATTTTTCCCCATGTGAATGCACTGTTTACATCTTCCCTCAGTGATGAATGAGGATTCCAGTTTCTTCATGCCCTTCCCAGAACGTTTCACTGTCTATACCTGTTACTATTACAGCTAGCCTCGCTGTGTGAAACAGTATCTCATTCTGGTTTGACTTGCCATCTTTCTAATGATATTGATATTTAGATCCTTTTAATGTGTTAATTCACTACTGTCCACTTTGGAGAAAGGCCCGTTTGAACCCTCCTCCTACGCTTAGTTGTGCTCTTTAGTTTTGTTTGGAGTTTCAATATTCCTTATTTGTCTTGGATGCAAGCTCTTTTTTTCAGATATAAGATATGAGCACAGTATGTCTATTACTGGAAAACAAGTAACAGCAAATGCTGGGGAGGACAGTGAGCAAAGAGAAGAGGAGCCCTGTGCCCTGCTCCTGGGGCTGAAAACAAGGAAAGCCACTGGGAAATTGGAGTGGAGGTTTCTCAAAAAGCTAAAAACAGAATTATGATCTACTCCAGCCATGACACTCCTGAGCACACACCCAAAGTGGTGCTGTCTCCTACTACAAAGGTCCTTCTTTATTTGAGCCTATTGCTGCTCTATCCACATAGCAAGGGAATGAAATCAGCCTAGATGTCCATCAGTAGATAGGATGACAATGAACACACAGTAGATAGGATGACAACCTCACACAGTAGAATTTTATTCAGCCATAAAAGAAAACAAAAGAAAAAGAAAGAAATTTGTGGGAAAATGGGTGGAAACAGAAATTGTTATAAAGTAAGATAACCCAACATCAGAGAGACAAAAGCTATATATTTTCTTTCATATGCAGATTCTAATGTCTGTGTATGCATTTTTATGTGGGTGAGAGAGTATGTCTCTCACCTGCTGTAACACTCTGGAGAGCAGACCCTGGGCAGCATGGTGCAGCAGGCCCTGGTTGGTGGGGGTGGAGACACATTTCATTATTGAGCCATCCTGGAAGGCAGGAGCATGGGAGACCCACTGGCTGACCAGCTCAGATACCTCTCAGGCCCTGATTGGGGGTTTTGAATTGGCCCACCCCAATATCTACCCCATTGATGAACTTCTAGAGTGCATGAAGGGGCTGATCCTACAGATCTAAAACTACAGGATCTTTAAGACACAAGGCAACAACAGGCTATCTGAGGAGAAGCCCAGTGAGGATCCAGTACTGATGGTGTAGCAGAAGCCAGAGGCCTCAAACCAGACCAATGACTCATTGCAATGAACCTTTGCAAGTAAAGACATGTGTATGAACAAAGAGCTATACTGTGGGACACACTGTGACATGATAAGATTTTTTTTCTCTGTTGGGGGGATTCAAGGATGAAGGATGGGTACCAGAAATGAGGGAGATGAGTGGGATTGGGGTGCATGATATGAAATTCACAAAGGACCAATAAAAAGTTGAAAAAAAGAGAACACTTGCTGCTCTTCCAGAGGACCTGCCTTCTATTCCAGCACCCACACAGCAGCTCACAACCATCTGCAAGTCCAGTTCTAGGGGATCCAATGGCCTCTACTGGCCTCAGGAACATACATGGTGCACACATACATGGAAACAAAACACTCATACATATTAAAAACAAAGAAGATAGTATTAGGCTTACCCCTTGAATTGCCTCTTCCCCCTTGTCAACAATCAATACACAGTGACTTTGAGGATCACTGCAGCCAATCCGTGGCTGGATGCTGGTTTAACATTGTTTTGATTCCTGCAGATTTTTAGGAAGTTTAGAAGTAGGGAAGTGAACAATACATTCAGGATTGTTTGGGGGCATTATAAGTCTCTAGGATAAGTGTGTCCATTTTTATTAGAATATTTTGAACCTACTTGTTATTTTCTTGACAATAATTGCATTCAAGATGCAGATGGATTTGGGAAACGATGCAATTTTATAACATTAAGCACTCCAATCTACGAGCACAAGATGTGTTTCCAGCTTACTGAGGTCTATATTTCAGCCATATTTCACAATTCAGGGTATAACATGCATCTTCTATGTCTTTGATCAAATTTACTTCTTATCGTCTTATCCCTTCTCAAACCAACATAGTCAGAATTGGCATTTTGATTTTATCTTTGGATTTTTCTCATTGTTGATATGTAGACATGCAGTTGATTTTTCTTGTATACTGATTGCTCTGGTGAGTTCAGTTAGTCTAAGTCAGGAATTTTCATGCTAGTAGATTTTGCGACATTTCCACCTAAGTCTTCTGTCGTAAGTCAGGCATGACTTGCACCTGCTTGCTTGCGTTACTCCATAGCCCAACACTTGCAGCACCACGTGGAACAGTGTGATGGAGACTGACAGCCTCCAGTCCGTTCTTGGGTTAGTGTAAAAGCACTGAGTCTCTTATGTGCTCACTACAGGCTTTCAGGTTCTCTTTCTTGAGGGATTTCACTTCTATTCCAGGGCACAGGAGTGGTTTTTTAATCAAGGGACTGGCAGTTAATTTTATAGTTCAGAAGGAAGAAAAGATCTCAACTGGCAAGTCTGTGCTTTGCAAAATTATTTGGGAATGAGGTTATGGAGGTAAAATGACGAAACGTAACTGTTCATAGTGCTGCCCATGAGTCCTGGGTTTAGGATTTCTGCAAACAACACACAAAGAAAAAGAAAAAGAAAAAGAAAACCACGAGGCATGGGAAGAAAAAGGGAAAGAACTGAAATGCATAATCTTTATTTACCGAAGCTTCAGAAATTTGGTGACTGAAGTGAAAATTATAACACCATAAATACAATAATATTGAGCGAGGAAGAAGCTAATACAGTAAGAACTAGAGGGAATGGGCTGGGGCTTGTGGGAGGAGTTGGAAGGGGGAAGGGGAGGACAATGATGTAAATAGTAAATATAGGACTCCTGAAATTCTCAAAAATAAAAATTTAAATAAAATAGACTTGAGTTATGAAAGAGGCGATAAAGCTAGCTGTTTTTTCAGTTCCAACTCTTCCGTAGATTTCTCACTTCTGGTGGTAGATAAGTGTACAAAAATACATTCGGTAGTGAAAGTGTAAAGTCCGCTGTGCAGTTTCCCACTCTAACTCTGGAGGAGTTCAGTGAGCTGTGTAGACTCTGAGTCTGCTTAGTTTCAGCATAGGATGTTTTTACTTCCTGAGGTTTGTTTTGTTGTTTTCTTTTGTTTTTACAACAAAGTTAATTGAAAATGAAAGAAAAACCAGAATTCTATAATTTTCATGGCTAAGTAGTATTGCATTGTATATATGTCCCACTTTAAAAACAAAGATTCATCAATTGATTAAAAAGATACATAGTATAAAACAGAAGAAGTATATTTAGGACCATTTTAAAAATTGTTAGAAAATTTCCTAGTTTCTAAGCCAAAACTTACTTAATGATTTTTTCTTTTCTTAAAAAAAGAAACTCATCAGCACCTGAAATAGCAAGTTTTGAAATCAAACATCCTAATACAACACAATCCAACCCTACACCAACTAGCTACTTAGTTGCAGAAGAATGGTAAGATAGGAAAAATCTTGGTTTTCTGTAATTAAACCATTATGCTTCTAGAAGAGCAGAAAACTCTGTGTATATTGTAAAACCACTCCAGTTCATAACTTGGAGTCTTGAATCCGAGCTTAGTTGCTTCAGTCAGTGTGAGGAGCCACTGAGTGGCTTGCAGAACACACAATGTTGTTCAGAACTATGGCTGCCGTGAAGTTGCACACTACCTCAGAAACATACACCTTGGGTTTATTATATGTTTGAATTTGAATTAGGTCTTGGTTGTTGCACATTCCAAAAATCTTTTAACATTATCAAATTTTTGAGAGTGGCGATTCAGGTGTATGACTCCATATAGGGTTACTATATACCTTTCAAGGGACAGAAAGCAATGGGAGAAGGATGGTAAGGAGACAGATTGGTACAGAGTGGAGATTCCTAACTAATATGTCAGTTCTCAAATGTTATTTGGGTAAGATAGAAGAGTCTACTTGGAAAGGGTTTCCTGGGGACTCCTAGGTAGGAGGTTACATCACAGACAAAAAATTTGGAAGCATCCCTTTGTCTTCATAATATTATTATGACTAGGCTACTGTGATCACTCGGCCAACAGTGACTTCTTTCTGTTCCCATGGATACCCTTTCCTCTGTAGGACACTTAAGGGATTGCTCCTTGAGAACAAGCCTTTCTCACCTAACACTGAGTACATGTGAGCATGTATTGCTGAGATCCTGTAGTGACCCTGATTTTCATGTTCCTGATGCTCCATGGCTTCAACCTTCTAGACTGCTTTCTGCAGTGTGTCCAGGGCCCGGAAAGAGTGACTGAGAGCCTAAAGAGAAGCCATGGAGTTACTTATAATTCATTTTCAAGTTCAGGCTTCATGTCTGAGCTTTGGATGGGAAAGCATCTTACATTGGTCCATAGCCTTCCAAACAGAGATTAAATATGGAGACAAGAAGTCAGTAAAAGTTATAGAGGCTTTCACTAAACAAAGTCAAACATCTGGATATTTCAGGACAAAAAAAAAATCCAGATATTTTATGATGCTTTTCAATTTTACTTCTTGTACTTACAAATGTGAAGCAAGTTCTAGGAATATGTGGATGTGTGCAGTGAATTTAGTGGGCACTGAGTTGGAACTGCCAAACACCCCATACCATTCCAAGTGAACATCTTGGATTTGCGTTACTCGGGGCTGATGACAGCAAGCGTGCGTTGTGTTACAACAATCTGCCGTGGCACTAATAGCTTTGGTGTGTGATAAATGCACTAGATCCCCAAGGAAGTCCATGCAGAGGTTAACTCCATCCAAACAAGTTATATATAGCTTCCTTCTCACTAAATCTAGCAAGTCTCCCACTTTCAAATGACACCAGAGCCAGAGTAATATTTTTGTATAATAACTTCGCCTATGTGATGAGTGTTTCCAGCACAGGATCTCATGTCACTCCAGATAATATGTCCTGTGATGGTGAGCATAATTAGGAGTGAATGCACAGCAAGCCCTACTCAGGAGAGTTCCCGGAGATATTACCCTGAAGCTGTGGAGCGGCTGAGCCTAATGGGGCTGGCTTTGAGAGCCAACTATAGACAGTCTCCAGGGCAGAAAGAGTACAGAATGATCCATGGAGGAAAATGCACATCGATTCTCTCGGTGCTCATAAACACGTGGCCACTGGGCTCAATGCCACTTTCCAAGGATGGGAAGACGAATACAGTGCATTATAGAGTTCGGGAAAGTGTGAAGATCTGAGGATGCAGAGGGAGATGGGACAGGAGAGCCTCCCTCCGCTCTAGGTGAGCAATGAGTGGTAAGCCCACCTGTCCTGAGCAGTCTGGGGTAGCTCTCCAGCATACGCACGAGTTATTCTCTGCTTTGGGGACAGGAAGGATTGTGTAAAATCCTTTTAGGCCTTCTCGCCAAATGCTCCTTGCTCCTGACTATAGTTCTCTGCTCTGTCTAGGCAAACAAGAGCATATTCTGGAATCCAGACGACTCCTGGTTGAAGTCGCTAGGTTTTTCTACATTCAAAGCACACCTATTGAAGATCAGATGAAATAAAGTCCTCTGCCCTGTGTGTCTATGTGGCTGCTGTGCCCTCCTAGCTAAGTCAGACTGCACTGAGCCATTGCAGAAGGCAATCCTGTGAGCACTCAAGAGGGCTGCTGAGCACCTGTGCGGGGCAGCATTCCACTGTTACAGGGATGTTGCTGTTACAGGGACTCTGCTGTAGAGACCTGCTGTATTTGTCACACTGTTGCAGGAAAGGGACAACACAGGGTGAGATGGGATTTCTGAGCCCAGGATGGTAGCTCTAGAGAAGGAGAGGGAATAAGACATGCCTAACTGGTGTGCTTGACTCTTACTTTCATTCTGGGTATTAGTTATAATTTTTACATTCTCTCTCTCTGTCTCTTTCTGTCTCTCTCTGTCTCTGTCTCTGTCTCTCTGTCTCTCTGTCTCTCTGTCTCTCTCTCTCTCTCTTTCTCTCCCTTCCTTCTTTCATTTTTCCTGGGATAAGGTCTGTAGTGGCTACTCCTGGTTGTCAACCTGACTATATCTGGAATGAACTACAATCCAGAATTGGAGGGCTCATCTGTGATCCTAATTTGGAGGCTGGGAGATACAAGTTTCTGACCTGGATCTTGGCATAGAGATCTTGAGGCATAGTGGCTATGAATCCCAGAAGATTAAGACAGGGAGATCTCTGAGTTCAAGGTCATCTGGGACAAAGCAAGTCCCAGCTCCAGGTGTGGTGACACACCCCTTTAATCTGGGCGACACCTTCTGCTGGAGATCAACATAAGGACATTAGAAGAAGGAAGATTTGCCCCCTCTTCTTTGCCTGCTTGCCTTGTGGAACTAAGCAACTGCTAGATCCTTGGACTTCTATTCATAGATGCTGCTGCTGGCCATTGTTGGGAGTTGGACTACAGACTGTAAGTCATCAACAAATTCCCTTACTATGTAGAGACTACCCATAAGGCCAGTGACTCTAGAGAACCCTGGCTAATGCAGGCTCCTTCTGTATAGCTCCAGTAAGAAAGATATCAGGATCCTCCTGCCTCAGCCTACAAGTGCTAGGATTGCTGACACATGCTGACACATGGCACTTAATCTTCCCAAACTTCCCTCTTGAGGGGAATAAATATTGATCAAGGTCTAGGTGAAGAACCGTGTCCTGGATGAAAATGCTGCTGGATGTCTAGCCTCATGCAGAAGTGTAAGCTTGTCCTGATGAGGCGTGTGTCCCAGGCTCCTGTGCCCTTTATGCTCAACATTAAACAGAAAAAAAAGAAAGGAAGATGAAGGCTGAGGAGGTGAGCTCATCAAATGGTATGTCTGGGGAGGAAATTGATGTGTGAGGTTGGTGGGTAACTATAAAATTAGGTATTTTTCTCCTCTTATCAAAGAATAAAACCATGCACTTGGTAGTACTTAGGCAACAATACACAATATCCTCTAATGTCAGATCGGCTGAGGTTATACTTGCTTGAGTGTCTTAGGGTCTTATATTGTTGTGAAGAGACACCATCCATGACCATGGCGGCTCTTATAAAGGAAAGCATTTAGTTGGGGCTGGCTTGCAGTTCAGAGATTTATTCCATTGTCATCATGGAAAGAAGCGTGCAGCACACAGGAAGACAGTGTAGTGCTGGGGAGGAGCTGAGTTCTACATCTGAATCGGCAGGCAGCAGGAAGAGAAAGTGAGCCACTGGGCCTGGCTTGAGCATCTGAAACCTCAAAGCCCATTGCCAGTGACATAACTCCTCCAATAAGGCCACCCCTAGTCCAACAAGGCCACACCTCCTGATAGTGTTGCTCTCTGTGAGCCTACGGGGACCATTTTCATTCAAACTACCACAGTGGTGTTCCCTTAACACCGTTGGGAAATATTGCACCAATTATCAGGGTACAAGTAGCACCGAGCAATCAGCTGGGTATTTCTGAATCCACGGCACAGGGTCCTAAGGACACATGTTAAAGACAGTCCCCCTTGGCACCCTGTCCCGCTTGAGTCAGGAACACATAAGCTTCTCTCTCTTCCAATTAGGGCTGGCCATGTTCAGGGCACTATGTAATTTCATAACCACAACAAATATTGGAGGTGGGTACTCTGATTAGACTCATTTAATAAATGGGGGCAGCTGAGGTTATGCAAGGCTCCGTTGCCACACAGTTAGGACCTGGACCACATGTTGTAAGCTCCTGGGATCATGACATAACTGAGAGACAAGGTCAATTACTAGGCAAAGGTCAAGAACAGATGTGAGCTAGCTAGGGGAATCTGCCTTCTGCGGAGATACAGGCATGGATGGGATGGAAGTGATTGTACAGGGACGGAGAAGTGATTTATACCTGGATCAGGAAGCTGCACATTGAAACATGCAGGCTTCTCAGCCGATCTCCGTGTGGTCTGCTGCAATGTCCAATGCCTGCTGTTAGGGAAAGATTCATCAGACCAGGAACAGTGATGGAATCTCTGAGCTTCCTCGCATTTGAAGGCCACACAAAGAGAAGCGCTGCTGTTTCCACACTGAAGTGAATCGTTGCTTCCTCCCAGCATGGCCGTCATTGTGACTTCCAAGTTGAAAGGAAGTGTGTGGAGGAAGTGGAAACAGCCAGAACTGGCTTTATGTGAGACTGGCGGGGGCTCAGCAGCGTCTGCCCAGGGTAGCAGGACAATCCGGAAGGAGATTAACGTCCTGCTAGTCCTAGGGGAACTAACAAGACTCTAAGGCTCTAAAGACATCCAGCACCATTCTCCTCCTGCTGATATGTACCTTTGGTTTTTGCCCTGAGCCCATCTTCTCAGATCTAGTATATAGGGACAAAAGAGGGCGTGTCCTACTTTTTAACCTGGTACCCATGAAGGAAGACAGACTGCCTGGCTCAAGCACTTCCCAAGCATGTGTCTTATAAGGCAAGGTGGACTGGTGATTAGGTGTGTGTGGTCTAGGAGGGCAGTAGCTCATAGTCGAAGCGTCTATGTGGCCCGTTCCCACGGTTCTCTGTCTACTGCTCCAGCTTGATGCCAGTCCCTAAGGTCAGCATAGCTTAATGCCTCACATTAAGCCTTTGTTTTAGGACTCCTCAGATTAATACCAGACTTTGTACTCGAGCCAAGAAAATGTGCACGGGCTTTAGCACCATGGCCACACCACAGTTTAATCTCCAGGGTGCCAGGAGAATCTGGAACTGCCCCTCCTCTGAATCTGCAGAGCATTGGTGTCATTAAACATTTTCAGACTTTGGATGGTCCAGTCCCAAGCTCTGCAAGCAGATCCGAGTTGGGAAACCGGCATTGGGCAGCCAGGTGACTGATAGATTTATCTATGGGAGCTCAGGGGGCCTGGCTAGGCCTCATCAGCCACCGAACAGACCTCTTCCTGGTGGAGGAGCTGTCAGGACGTGTGAATGAGGCGTATAGAGAGACTCCGAGAGGCGCACAGTGATTTATGGAGTATTTCAGACCACAGAATCCCATAAAGTAAGATGCAAAAGCCTTTGAGTAAAGGGAGAGAGTCGGCCATCAGGGCCATCAAAGGCAGCTCTTCAGGAACGCGGTTGAGTCCGTCTCCCCCTTACTTCAGGGCTAGGGAGTCCCTGTCAGCTGGCATCTTTGTCTCCTCTGCACCCTTTGGGCAACAGAGTGGCCCAGCTACTCCACTGCTGACCTCCCTCAGAGGGTCCTCCCAAGTCTCAGCCGATGGCGGTATCATGTGTATGGCGAAGAGGTCCTCTGTAGCTAGAGATAGAACAGGTAAGGAGTGGCACTCATAGGCAGCTCCTGAGCACCGCTGACCGCATGCCCTGTGGGCAGAGGTGCCCTGCAGCATCTTAAAAAAAAAACGAGTCAGTCCCAGTCTCGAGTGTCATTTAGTAATAATAGCAGGTCATGAGTTGTAGGCTGTGTTCTCAGTAGCGAACGCTGCTGGCGCCCCCTAGCGGAAGATATGAGCACACACCTCCTTTAGGATGCTGAAACAAAGTCACAGTAGGCCCAAGAAAGCCTTTAACTCTAAAGTCTGTAAATCTAATGCTCAAGGTAAATGTTTTATTGACTCTCTTGGTATTGCGACTCAGGAATCTAGCACCAGCTTAGTTGGCTTACATATTCCCGTTACATGGTGCTGCCTGAATTTCTTGGTAGCTCTTGACTGGCTCAACACGCTCAGGAGCTGCTGCTGAGCATGGAACAGAGACTCAGCAGCTGAGCACGGAACAGAGGGAGACTCAGCATAACTCTGCTTGGCGTCTGCTGTCTGTCTTGTGGTCTGGGAGGGCAAACTTTCTCTTGCCTTCTTCTCTGTGCACGCTGACAGCTATGGTTGCCAGACTCTGTGCTCAGTCGGGTACGCGATAAAGCACAGACTCAAGAAGCCCGATGCTGTATAAATCGTGCCCATTCTGCATACCCTGCCTTCCTTCGCCTTGCAGAGGTGCTTTGCTTATGTGATGAATTACTTGCAAGACTTTGTGTTCTACTTAGAAAGAAGTCTGCATGGGTCTCTCCAGAACTAACAGTCTGGGGACTACAGAATTGTCACCTTCCCCATTTCTGGTATATTTGTATCTCTATCCTCTCATGATACAAGTCCTAGTTCCCTAGAACTCCAATAAAAGCCCTCACTGGCTTTGTCTTTACTGCACAGAAGTGGCAAGCTCAGGATAGCCTCACGATGATGGCGAAAGCATTAATACTTTTGCGATTTGTTTTGTTTTGTTTTTTACAGTCTTTTTCTTGTGCGTATTTATGCCATGAGTCAGTAAAGTGTGACATATTCCTGTCAATGACCTTTGGTTCTGTAGAGATTTTACATCTTAAATTTAATTGTACGATTATGTAACAAGTCTTTACAAAGTTAATCTGCCAATGGAAAGCATATTGAGTCTACTTCCCTGTTCCCCCATCTTGTCCTCTTCCTCTCCAAACTGTGACGTTAAATTTCCCTGATGGTGTTCTACTTTGTTTTGGTGGGGAATTTCATTTTTATAATGTAGCAATGTATATTCTATATGGAGCATATACAACATCACTTTAAAAGTACTGCTCATTAACATTCACTCTCTTCTCAGAGCTTTACAACTGTCATCACTATCAATTCGAGATGGTTTTTCATCATCCTGCAGTGGAGTTCTGTATACATTAATGGTTTTAATTATAAATTTGACATGCTCTAGAAATCACCTGGGAATGGATCCCAATAAAGAATTATTTATTAGGTTGACCTGCAGGCATACCTGTGAGGGACTTTCTAATTGGGGTGATGGCTGGTAGAGGATCCATTTCATGGGCTGGTTGCTGGACTGAATGGAAAGGACAGCAAGCTGAGCAAGCATGAATTAGTTGACTGTGGATGTAACATGACCAGCTACTCCAAGTTTCTGCTACTTCGATTTGTCTGTAATGATAAACTGTAGCACGGAAAGGTGGGTCAACAAACCCTTTCCCCCTTAAGTTGCTTTTGTTGTAGTATTTTATCACCGCAATGGGAAATGAACCCTGCCCCCCACCCCGACCCCAGTACTAGCTGGGTTTGTGTGTCAACTTGACACAAGCTGGAGTTATCACAGAGGAAGGAGCCTCCCTTGAGGAAATGCCTCCATGAGATCCAGCTATAAGGCATTTTCTGGAGGGAGGGTGGTAGGGCCCCTTGTGGGTGGTGCCGTCCCTGGGCTGGGAGTCTTGGGTTTTATAAGAGAGCAGGCTGAGCAAGCCAGGGGAAGCAAGTCAGTAAAGAACATCCCTCCATGGCCTCTGCATCAGCTCCTGCTTCCTGACCTGCTTGAGTTCCAGTCCTGACTTCCTTTGGTGATAAACAGCAATGTGGAAGTGTAAGCTGAATAAACCCTTTCCTTCCCAACTTGCTTCTTGGTCATGATGTTTGCACAGGGATAGAAACCCTGACTAAGACACCCTCCTTCACCCTCCACTGAATTAATGTTCCATGATTCTATTTTTGTCTCTAAAAATATAGTACTCCAAGTATTTCATATTTATCTTTTTGCATATAGCTTAGTTCATTTTGTATAGTGTCTTCAATATGTATGCATTTTGCAGCTTGTATCAGCTTTTATTTATTCTTAAGATTGAATAATGTTGCACTATATATATGTGATCATGTGTATACACATACACACACATATATATGTATATGTATATATATACACATGTATATGAATATATATTTACTTATATCTACTTTATATTCATTAATCTGTCAGTGAACTTTTGAATTGTTATAAGAAATTATGAAGATCAATCCTGTGTATCTTTTATTCAGGATCCACCAAAGGTGACAGTCTGGACATTCTAGCCAGGATACAATGTACCATGCTACACACAACACAGTGTACCATATAACACAATGTGTAAAATATATCACAGCTCACCCAGGACAACAGCACAGCCAGGATGCTGCACTAGGGTGGAGTGTTCCTAGCACTGAGAGCATCCTTTGTGTCCTTTTAGATTTTCCCTTGCTCTGCTTGATTTCTGGAATCATTGCACTCTAGGATGTGTCTAGACATGTCCTTTCAAGAATACACCCAGAATTCAACTCTAGGTTAGACCCACAGATGAAGTTCCACCTCTCCCAGCACTTTCATCAGTTGCTGGAGACCCAGGGAGAAGGCTAGTCCTTAACAGGGGTAATACTTATTGGTGCTTGGAAGTGTGAAACATTTTGCTTCAAAGGAATCTCCAGGCCCAAGATGGGAGCCAGATTCAATACTGTTAGGTCCACAGATATGCAGGAACACTCCCAATAACAACAGTTGTAGCTTAGAAATGAGTGAGAAGACCAGAGCCAACTCTGGGTGAAGTTCACAGGTATACAGAGAATTCTACAAGAGAAAAAAAACTTTCAATCAAGGTAGAGGGCTCTATCTGACCAAGGACAGTACCTGACAGACTCCAGAGGAAGACTCTAGTTAGAGCCTTTGCCCTAAATACTAGTTGTACAGAGGGAAGGTCACTTGGCTCTATAGAATTCAGGCCTCCACTGAACTTCAAATTACTACCATGGAGAGAAAAACAGGTGATTAGAATTTTAAGAGTAAGAAATATGAAGGGAAGACAGACTGAAAGCCAGCCAGACAGACAGAAAGGAAGGAAGGAATGAAGGAATGAAGGAAGGAAGAAAGAAAGGAAGAAAGGAAGGAAGGAAGGAAGAAAGGAAGAAAGGAAGGAAGGAAGGAAGGAAGAAAGACTCAACCATCAAACTAAGTTCAGGTATATAAGTCCAAGGGCAGAAATAGAAGAGGCATGAAGAACAGATAACATATGTATTCCACAGATCACTCTTCTCAAAGCAATTGCACATGGAAATGACTTGGAAGAACTACCAGATGGAGAATTCAAAAGAGTGGTTTAAGAAATCCAAAGAAGACATGAATATACTCCAAAAAAACAAAACAGAGCTGAATGAAATGAGGAAGTCAAACAGAGATATAAAAATAGAAGCAGAATTGCTGAAGAAAGCCCAAACAAATGATGTTGGAAAGGAAAATATCAATAAGTCAAAACAAAAAGAAAAAAAATCCCTCAGTGGAAAACCTCTCTTACAGAATGGGTGAAGGAAACCCCCAAGGGAGTAGAGGTGGCTCAGCACTCAGTGCAAGTAAAAATACAATAAAAAAGAAATAAGGAGAGAAAGTGGAGGGGGCTAGATAGCTGGAGCAGAGGTTAAGAGCACTGACTGCTCTTTCAGAGGTCCTGAGTTCAAATCCCAGCAACCACATGGTGGCTCACAACCATTTATAATGGGTTCTGATGCACTCTTCTAGTGTTTGTCTGAAGACAGCTACTGTATCCTCATATACATAAAATAAATAAATATTTGAAAAAGCCGGGTGGTGTTGGTGCACGCCTTTAATCTCAGCACTTGGGAGGCAGAGGCAGGCAGATTTCTGAGTTTGAGGCCAGCCTGGTCTACAGAGTCAGTTCCAGGACAGCCAGGGCTATACAGAGAAACCCTGTCTCAAAAAACCAAAAAAAAAAAAAAAAAAAAAAAAAAAAAAAATTGAAAAAAAATTGAAAAAAAATTGAAAAAAACAGAAAGTAGGAAGGACACCAGAAAAAGACCTAAGTTCACATTTTGGGCAGAGAATAAGGAGAAGATATTAAAAGCTGAGGGGGTGGGATGGAGAGAGGGAGAGGGAGTGACAGAGACAGAGACAGAGAGACAAAGAGACAGAGAAGAGAGAATCATTTATAAACGCAGGTCCACCAGAGTAATACTGGAATAATATCTGATTATTTGACAGAAACATTTAAAGCCTGAAGGGCCTGGGAATATATATTTCAAGTTCTGAAAGACAGGTGTTAACCCAGAATATAATACCTGAAAAACTATTAAATTTGAAGGAGAAGTAAAAAGTAGCAAGACAAAACAGACTAAAGGAACTTATGAGAGCTAAGCCAGCTCTACGGAGGGTATTGGAAGGGATATTTTAGTCTGAAAACAGGGATAAACACACCCAAGAGGTTATAATGAATAAACAAAATTTTCAAGGGAGTTAATCAAAAGAGCTAGGAATATATCATAAAAACAAGAAAGACAGAAATGAATACACATTGTTCAATAATAACTCTTAATACTAATGGCCTCAATCCCTGGTCAAAGAGATGCAGACAAGCAGATTGGACTAGAAATTAGGATTTTTGTTGCCTCTAAGAAACATACATCACTATAAAAAGTAGACAACCTCTTATATTAAGAGGATAAAAAAGTTATTTTAAGCAAATGAGGCTGAGAAATAACCAGGAGTAGCTGCTCTAATATTTGACAAATGATGACAAACAAGGGCTTGTGGAATGGGGAAAATCTAAACAGGATTGGTGGGAGTGCACATTTGTGAAACCAGTGTGGCAATTTCAGTAGAAAACAACCAACCTAGAAATAGATGTCCTATATGACACAGATAAGACCACTCCTGGGCATGCATCAAAACAGCTCTATTTCTTACTTTTCCATGTTCAGTGCTGTTTTATTCACAATGGCTAAGCACGGAGACAGCCTAGATGTCCGTGCAACTGACTAAAAGGTTAGTAGAAAATAGGGTATTTATGGGGCTGTAAAGAAACTAAATATGGAATGTATAGATAAATAGATGGTGCTGGAGAACACACTGAGCAAGATAACACACAGCCAGAAAACCAGATGTCATATGCTCTCACTTGTTTGTGGACCTTAGTGTCAAGTCTTTTAATTTGTGTGTTTACTTTGGAGTACTTGTAGAAGCCAGAAAACTAGGAAGGGCTACTTGGCGGGAAGGAGGAGGAAAGATCTTAAGAGATAGAGGGTAGTAGAACACAGGTAACATGAAGAGGAAAGGGGAGAATGAGAGAGCAAAGTGGGATGGGATGGGAGGGGAGGGCAGGGTTTTGTTGGGGGTGGGATAACTAACTCTGAGGATGCTTGAAAAAAAACCAACTTAATAATATATATCACACACACACACACCTTTTTTTTTTTCAAATTAAAAATGTTTATTTGGTGTTACCCTACAGAGGGAATTAATGCTCATCATACAAGACCCAAGTTGCTAAAGGAGAAGCCTACGACAAGGGTGGCAATACTGTTCTTCATGCTGTTTAGAGGTGTTTCAGAGACTTGTGTGTGAAACAATGTAGGATATTGCCATCATTCTTGGTTGCATACAGAATGCGATGGTAAGATCCTACTGCTGGAGACTCCACTCATGTTAGTCACAGGGTATGAAGAAATGGGTCAGTACTGGCCAGGAAGCTTCTGCCCTGTTAGCTGGCTTTCACAGTACTGGAACATGATACGCAGGCTGCTGGGGGGAAAGTTATCTACTGTTTGACTCAGCTTTGAACTCCATGCTGACAAAACAAGAAAGAAAGAAAGTGAAAGGAAAGGAAAGAGAAGAAAAGAAAAAAATATGACTACTCTGACCAGATAGGAACATGGGCACAATCGTAGTATGAATGTCATGGGGATAGCCAATGATTTCTGATTGAATTTAAGGCTTCTTTTACAGGAGGAAACACATGTCTGGTAGTGAAAACCTGAGCAAGAACCCAGACTAAGAGCTTGAGGTTGGGGAGAACAGGAGCAGAACTCTGTCTTCTCGACATTGTAGGACCAAAACACCCATAAAACCACATGCAAGAAATGCACTGGATCAAGCCAATCGAAATTCTAGCACAAGAGAGGGAAAGGGATTCATGTGCTCACACCCCTAATCGAGAAGCTCTGAGCATCTGATGGCGTCTAAGGAAGGGAGAGTCTATTTCCTGTAATGGTGCACTCTATGGTACCTCAGGCACACTTAGGATTATACAGGCTGCACCAATTGGAGTTCTTGGGTTATTAAAATAAAAACATGAAAAAGGATACAAAGTTAGAGAGTAAGAAGGTGAGAGATTACATTGGAAGAGTTTAGGGTGAGTATCGAGAACATTATAAGAAGTTCTCAAAGAATTATTAAAATTGTTTTTAAAAAGATTATTACATAAGATGGTCAGACTGCATGAAACATTTTATGATCAGTCATTTCCCTTTGGTCTAACTTTTTCGGCTGAACCCACACGGTCGATACTATCATGTTCCTTAGTGCTGAGGTTGCTCCATGGCACAGGTCAATGCAACACGCCTTTACCTGTCACTCACAGAAGGGCTCTTTCTACATTTTTGGCTATTATGAACAAAGGTGCTATGAAAATCCACATAAAACAATTCATGCATATAATTTCTCCAGATAAATATCTAAGAAGGGATGTATGTATCTAATGTAAATAACTGCTGAATATTTTCAGAGTAGCTTTTCTATTGAATATTTCCTCATGTAATTTAACATTGATCAATGTCTCCGTGCTTTTAAATTTTATGTGTGACTGTTTTGCCTGGGTGCTTGTATGTGCACGGCATGAATGCATGTATGTGCATGGCATGGGTTCCTGGTACCTGTGAATGTCAGAAGAGGCCATTGGCTTCCCTGGAAAAATGGAGTTACTATAGTTTTGAGTCATTGTGTGGGTGATGGGAACTGAACCTGGGTCCTTTGCAAGAGCAAGAAGTGCTCCTTACCATTGAGCTATCCCACTGGCCTTTTCATTTTTCAGCAGTCTTACATTTTACATTTAAGTCTGTTCTTTCCTAAGCTCTGAGGGTATTGTTAGTTGCTCTTTCTTTCTCCAGTACCATTTGCAAAATTGTCTTTCTTCTGTTGAATTGCTTTTACATCTCTGTCAAAGTTTGGGCATATCCTCAGATGCATTTAGAGGCTGCTTCTCCAGCTCCATTAGTCTATGTGTCTGTTTCTGTGACAATGCCAAAGGCTCTTAACTACTCATAACTACATGCATCTTAAAAACAGAAAGATTTTCATTTTATTCCTCTTTTTCAAAATTACCTGAGGTCTTAGTTTTCACAAGGATGGTATTAGATCTACACATAAAACTTAGGAGAATTTGGAATTTTTACTTCCAAGGAATCTTCCAACCCAGGAAATGGGCGAAGCTCTTCATGGAATTAGGTCTTGTGTTTCTTTCATTGGCACTATTTTTTTAGCCACAAACTTTGTACATATTCTGTTAATTGTTTGTCTTGTGAGCATTTATGAAAGGTGGCATATTTTTTATTTTGATTTCTATGTGTTCGATATACAAGTATAGCCTTTGTATGTTTATCTTGTATACTGTCACCATGACAAAGTCCTTTGTTGTTGTTCTAGACATGTTTTTTTTTGTAAAGGATGTTTTCTGGAGACAATTCATACCATATGAGATTTTTATTTCAGTGTCTGGAAGAATGAAGAGGTAGGAACTCCCAAGTCCTGTCTACTCTTAAGGACTGCAGGCAGTCTTCACTGTCAGACATAATGTGAGCTGGGTATTGGATCGATCAGGCTGAACACATTCTTCTATTCTTTGAGAACTTTCTACATCAAACGTGTTGGTATTTTCTAATTTCTCACACAAATAGATTTTTCTACTTTATCCTCTTGTAATATATTTGTATTGATATTTGTATTATATGTGCAATATATTTGCATGGTTGTATTACACATAGTATGTGTTGATCAATCATGTGTATGTGTTTATTGGCCTTGCTTTTGAATGAGTAGTCGTCTCACACATGTGTGTTCTTGACCATCTTGCTTCGCTCACTTCAAACAATATCAAGGACAAGCATGATAACAGTGTGGAGATTTTCCCAACATTTCCTGGTGCTTTTGATGGTTCTGTTGTGTGACTGAACCTGAGTTTATATCACTTATTTACTGACAGCATGTGGTCACTCCAGCCTTTCTCAATTACAAGTAGCAATAGCCCATTGTGAGCAGATCTGTAACTACACTGACATTTTAAAAACTTTTATTGTGTTTGGGATGGAAGACCAAAACCCATACAAGTTTTCTATCTCCCCATAGCTCTCATTTGATCCTGAGAAGAGCTTGGGTTTTAGCCTGAATGTATCCACTACTTGCATTGGCAGCTTGGTTTTGGAGTAGTCTGTTCAAGTTAAATTATCCTCACAGAACAGTTTTTAACAATTCTATTATAGTGGAAGCCCACAGTGCATCCTTCGCTAAGTTCTAGGCATTGTTTTAATTACTTATTTCACAACAAGCCAATGAGGTAATGATCAGAACTCAAGTTACAGACAGTGGCTGAGAAGGATGTAGACACAGTCTGTGTGCAAGTTTTGACTTGCCCACTGGGGAAACTCACCATTTCCCTTTTACTATTTGCCTTCTGTCTAAACTGGAAATAAAACTGTCTGCTTTCGCAAGATGCTTCAAAGAACAAATGATGTAACAGTTACGACGGTGTTTTTAAAGCACAACTAGCAAAGAATATATTCATCGTTGCAATCATTTTACTTCCCTTCAGGGAAGGTCATGAATGCCGATGTCACTGCTCATCATAGTATCCAGCAACAATCTTTAGAGTAACTCTCTCTGAAGGTGGCTAAGACCACTTTTTCCCAGTGACTTCACGAAACACTTTTTTTCTTAGAGCTCTTGACGTCATCCTTTCTCCTCAGGAGGCTGCCTCTGTCTGTTCAGAGCCCCTGTGCTGGGATATCTTTCTCAAGCCTTCCTAGAAGACTTGTGATGATCCAGTAAACACATTCCTGACATCCTTTCTGCACAGCACCCACACTTCTAAGAAGAGAAGGCATGGGGATGGAGCTCAGAGTGCACAAAAGCTACGTGAAGAGTGGACAATGCTGATAGCACATTGGTGGGGATTGGGAGTGGAGGGGGCTCCGGGGCTCTCCCAAATTGCCTGTCTTCACTTTTCCTGTATCAGTGATACACTAAGTGTCTGTTGATTTCCACCCTGAGTGAGTCAGATGGCAGCCGGGGAGGCTGTTGTTAGAGGAGATAAGTAAAGCTGCCCAAAGCACAGTTTTAATTAATTCAACATTAATTCTACATTAAATATTGAGAACATAATGAGTGTTCCCCAGATGTCATTGTCAAGTGTAGGAGAAACAACAAACGTGTCAACTTAAGCAAGTTACAGAGGAAGAAGTAGGGGAAAGGTTTGTCTCAATCAGAACAATCTGTTACTACTCTCTGTTGCCCAGAGAGGCGAATGTTCAAATGACACCCACGCAACATCAGCTTGGCGCTCAGCATCCATCCTGGCTGTGACAGCCCTGCAGATGGTCTGTGCGTAAACATGGCTCATCACATCCTCGTTTTAGGAGGTCAGCCCTCCTCCTCACTCACTCCATTTTTTTTTCTTTTTTTTTTTTTTTGCCAAGTGACTTTTATTTTGTGGTCGTTGCTTTTGAATAGGAGTCAAGATAAGTAAATAAATCAATACTTCTCCTCTTTTGTAACTGCCAGCTCTGAGTTTCTCCAGTCATGCCTGGGCTTCACCCACAGGACAGACATAGTGCAGGCTGGATGGGTTCCCCGTAGGTTTAGCTCATGGAGATCAGGTGCCATTAGGCTGCGAGCTTTTTAAGCTCCAGGCTCCCACCGTGTCCTCATTAACAAGGTCTCATGTGCTTCCAGAAAATTTCTTTCCTAAATGAAATTCTATACAGTTTCCAAAATGTAGACTCCTGCGTTATTTTTAAATATGCCTCTGACATGTCAATTTCCTGAGTATTCTTACTGTCTGTCATATGTACAAAGAAGAAAAGCCTATGATGGGGTAGCCTATGGTTTTTGTCTTGCTTTTTTTTTTTTTATTTGTTGCTTTTCTCTTTTTAAAATTATATTATTTTGGGAGTTGGAGTAATTGAATTTCCTGCTTTTTCAAAGGACTTGGATTTGGTTCTTAGTACCCACATGGTGGCTCCCAAACACCTATCACTCCAGTTCCAGGAGACCCAGTGCCCACTCTGGCATCTGAGGCATTGTATGAACATAGTGTACACCCATAGATGCAACCAAAACAGCCACACACATAAAATAAATAACTAAAATATCACATTATCTACTACAGAGTGAACACTAGGTAAAAACAGTGTTGATGAGACATGGCGAGAAAAAATGTCCAGAACTGGTAGAGCTCAAAGGAAAAATGCCATTTTTGAACCTGGCAACATACTTCAGTATTTTCCAGAGAGTAAAATTTGAAGGCTCCTTTGGTATTGTTCTTAGACATGGGAAGGGCATGTCACATGAAATTCATGCCATATTAAATGAAAAGATGGGAAAGGACTTGAGAGGAAGAGGAGGAGCCTGGCTTTAGATGGTGCCTTTACAAGTGCCACTCAGAATCTGCTAAGGCTTTGGAACATAGTGGGCCCTGGTACAGGAAGGCAGGTGTTTAGTGGGAGGACAGTAAGTGCTGGGATGAAGCCTGGGGACGAGTGACAGGAAGCACAGATGCCATAGAGACACGCTTGTGTTTCAGATTCCTCCCACTGTACACATTTTGAACATATTTTCATCAAAAAGTTCCAAAACACTTGTCAAGTTGTACCACAGACTCAAGAGAATAGAGGGCCGGAAGCAGGTGGTGGCCCAGAAGTCCCGGAATGTGTGGCATCAGTGTAAATATGCACGATGGTGTCATGACGCCTGGGATGCTTCTACTGCTTCTCCATAATTCTCAGAAACCACTGTGAGGTGGGTAGGTATTGGCTCTTTGACTTAGTGATAGAGACATAGAGAGGTTGACCAACTTTCTCAAAGGCACAGACACACTAAGCTGGTTAAGCTTAGGTTAAAAGCCATACTGAAAATGGGGAGAGTTTGCTGTCTATAACTGTCAACCCTCCACAGGGAGGAAATCAGGAGGAAAAGACACATAAAAAGCATATAGTGACAGAGGTAGGATGGAAAACCTTCCAGTGTGGTCAAAGGAAAGGACCTCCACTTTCTGGAGAATTTGCTTAAAGTACCTGGGGCATCAAATATTTCCCTGGAGGAAGGAGGTGCAAATGGCTGCAAGGGAGACAGAAATGAAAACCCATCCCCTGCCTGAAGAACCCCTGTCGTCTGACGGGAAGGAGACAGGGTGGCAGCATCTCAGGGGCCCCGTAGACTTATGACTGCCACAATGAGGTTGTTACTTCTGTCTGTCACAGGACTCTTCAGGCAAGGAATAAGCACAGTTCGTGACAGACACAGGGGAGGCTGAGCAGCAGGTTCTGTGTATCCCTGAGAACCCGAGGGGATGAGAGGCTTTGTACCCCCACTGAGGGGTTCCTGCAGGTGCAGTTGCTTCTGATGGGGGCACCATGGTGGAGAAAGCTAGGATCCCCTCTCGTGGGGACGGAATCGAGCTAAGAACACACGGCCTGGTGAAGTTATAGCTTAGCAGATGAGATCTCAGGATGGGCTCGCTCATCAGGTGTCTAGTGCTCATTATTATCTTCATAGCGGGAACTGAGGCTGGCTTGTTAAGGATAAACATAGCCCCAAATTCCCTAAGGCACAAACATGGGGAGATGCTAGCTGCCAGAACATAATCTCCTGAGCTAGCTTAGGATCGGAAGACATGGCCTTGCTTCCTCCAGTCTAAGCTCTCTACGTTGTCACAGTTGTGCCATGCACAGGCTGTATAGCCCTGGGACACTCTTACCCACTGACCTTGAAGCTTATTAACTACTCCATCTGGCAGCTCTCTCCTGGTGGCCAGCTCATGGCTATCACACATTCCTCATCCAGTAACAGAGCTGGTTGAAGCTCCTAGTATCCCAAGGACACCATTCTACCACTTGGGTCTAAGTAAGACTGATTCCAGCCATTGCTTCACTGAGAAGTCTTTTCTTCCATTCAATGTTGCAGTGTTGGAATCCCATGAATACTCAGCAGTATCCCCTTAGGCTTCTAGACATGATGATGGAGGGCCTGGCCCCATAAACAGTGAGGAAGCAGGTAGTCATCAAACCCAGGTAGGCTAATGCCAAGTCCTGGTCCTAACCTGGCTGAATACATTCCCAAGCTTCTGTGGTCCTAGGCTGAAACACAGCCTTCCCCAATGTACCCTGTAAACTAAGCAGCCGCAGCTAACAATACACACCAGCAAGATCTGGGGGGAGCCTTCCTCTCTCATAGCACTTCACATTCCTGACTCTATAGCCATGCCTTGTACTATGTAGAAAGCAAACTCCAAGTGGCCATCCTTTCCGTTGGTATGTCTAAGCAAGAAAATAAAAAGCCTATCAGCTGCAGCATAAGCACACGTTTGGACCTTAATATAATGAGAAACTGATTTTGTGTCTAGGCACTGCAGTTTTAGATTTTATGCACAATGACACACACTGTTACATTTTAATCTTGTGGGTTTCTGAAGCATCTGATATTCTTGATTCGAATGGCCATGCTTGGCTCCTGGTCCTTGAGTTACCCTTTTGTCTAGTGTATGCCTCTCCTGGCTATTTCTCTCCCCTCCTCTTCAGAACTGTTCCCTACCCTGAGGAGTCCTGAGGTGGATGACAAGACATGCTGTAGCTGTCTTGGATCAGGGTGTGTTATGTCTCCTCTGAGCTCCAGCACTGATACCTAATGGCGACAGGGTTGGCTGTGATAAGCATTTTAGATAAATGGAAAATGTACAGTCCTGTAAGTGAAATGTGAAGACACATTTATTTGTTGTTTTGTGGACATTTTCCAGTATCACAAAGTGATTTAAGGCTGAACTCCATAATGGGTGGCCATTAAACATCTGGCTATGACTAGGTACTCTCAGAAGCAACAGTTGAATTCCAACAGGAATAAATTCTGACAGAGGACCAATGGAGCAATCCTTTTCGAACTCAGCACATCCGTGTCCAGGCCATGTACCTTGAAGAAGAGAGATTTCTGGAACGGATGGGTGTGCACATCAGTCCTGAGTTCAGGTTTAGATGAGATGCTGTTTCCACAGAGGCTATGACCAGGTCTGCAGGTCCCCTCTGAAACTTATGATGAAATATGTGTGCCGGTGTGGCAGCATGGGGGACACCAGTCATGGAGGCAGAGCCCTCTTGAGTGGAACTTTGTTTAAGGGGATAGCTGGACTCCCATGAGAGCTCTTCTCTGTGTCTTTCACAGACACAGACATACATAGACAGACAAACAAACATATGCACATGAATGTCACTGGTGGTTTTTACTACATGAGTCAAAATAGCACAAGGACCTCACCAGAAGCCTGGAAAATGCAAAATCCATCTTATTTTCTTGGTTATCCCAGTTTCCAGATTATTAACCAAACTAAACGTCTATTTTCTATAATTCGCCTATTCCGTGTCAGTGAACCCTGTTACAGTAACCAAAAGTGGGCTAAGAAGAGGCTCATTTGACTTGAGCTTCTTTCAAGAGGGAGCTACTCAGTGTCATGTGTATGCAGTGGTGCTCCGAGCACATTGTTCTGGTGCAATGGCTCCTTAAAGAGCTTTGGCCAGAGTCTTGCCTCTGAACATCTCACAGGCAGCATTTCCTTAACTTACTGCAAACATTGACTCCTACAGAAGCCTGGCAAGATGCTGTCCGGTCCACACGCTCAGTTCAGATGGAGCCCCGGCTGGAACAGAGTTTGGGGGTAGTCAGAGTGCCAGACCCAGGCTCCTAAGCGACCCTGAGACCTAGGGCTCTTGCTAGATTTGCCTGCACCATCAACACAGGAAGTGCTGGTTGAAGGGGGAAATTTCCATCTGGAAGATACTCTAATTCTCCAAAGAATCAACTACCTAAGTTCTGACAGTATTGAGCACTGGGATGAAGGGATGAAGGTGAAGGAGTGGTATGTCTACCTTTTGGAGGACTCTGAATAAATCTTACTTCACCTGAAGCCCCCGAATCTACCACAATGGGATGCAAACTACCTGGTAACCAAGCTCCAAGCACAGTGCAAAGACCACAATCCGGCTCCATCTTTCTCCAAAGAGGAGTTGAGAGGGGGTTGGGAAAAGAAGGCTGGACCCAGGTGAGACCTGTGTCCAGCTCGCTCCACACCAGTGCATAGACAATGCCCCTGGGCTATCAGTGCCCTGGAGTGGGGGTGCACTGAGATTTCACCACAATCAAAATCTAATGAGCTCCTACAGGCTCTGCCAAACCATGAAGGCATCTGGAAAGAATTGTGGGCTCAGCTGGGATCTATGCTTAAAACAACCTTTTCCTGTAACATGCTGCTTTCTAAAATGGCACATTATAGCCGTTTGAGCCTGATTTTTAGGGGCTGACGTTTTCGCAAATTCACACTGACTAGGAAGGAAGGGGAAAGATACAGTGTCCAGGAGCTCAGTGTGCGGAGATGTACAGCCTGCCCCTAGCAACGGTCCCCGCGGCAGGCAGCAGAGATGCCACCCTTCCTGGAAGAAGCCCAGGTCTGACAGGGCTCCCAGTGGGTGGCTGTATAGTTTCAGACTGCCAGTTGGCCTCATGATTAACACACAAACACAATGTACTCTGGTACTGCTGCCTTTGGCTAAGAGAGAGGGCTCATGTTTCCTCCCTTTGACTAGCAGCTGTGCAGAGAGAGGCTAACTAACATTCCTGAGGGATGGACGTGCAGAAAGAAAGCCCTACAGGAGAACCATAAATTACTGAGAGGTCACAAGATAGTGTCAAATGGGATCTTCCTTTTCGTGATGAATTGCCTGTTGACCCACCAGGATGGGCAGTGGGGATCTCAAATGAAGAGCCAATGATGATGGCTAAACTTTGGACTAATGCTAGCCTGTGGTATTAGGCAAGCAGGGTGCATTGGATGCATTCTGAACTGATATTCTCAACGTAGAGTGTTTGTTTTTTTTTTTTTTACATGATTCCATCAAAGTGGAGGGGCATCTGTACTCCTCTCTGGCTGTTGAGGTTCTGCCTCACACATGCACATACACAGCAGGCATTTGCTTCTCCTTCCACAGTGATTCCCACAGTCACATACCTGACTATCTTTCTTGGTCCCACATTGAGCATTGAGACACGCTGAGGGAAATGCATGACATTTCTCTATGATGGATGTGGATACTTGCCGAGACTCCAGCTCTCCAGATCACACTTCCAGAGTCCCTTACATCTTCTTGCCCATCTTCCTTCTCTCTGGGGAGTGTATCCCAAGTTCCTGGAAGGCGCTGGTCTGTGCACTTCTCTGTTGCCTAGGCACAGTGTTATGGGCTCCTCCTCTTCTCTACCAGCCCCTGTTTCCAGGCTTTGCACAATCTGCTCAGCTCTGGAGTGTGTGTCTATCTGTCTGTGTCTGTGTATATTGTATGGTTGAGCCCATGTCAGCTGCTGCTGCCCCACCGACCTCTTACTTTCCACACTTCTGTAAACCCCCTTTCTTCTAGAGAAGCAATGCAGTTGTGTGTCCCACACCTTACTAGAGCATGTGTCTGTGCAGTCTGTGCCCCTCAGAAGATGAGGCATCTCCTAGAAGAAAGAAGAGAAAGATGTTTAGGACTTTGCCCATGTCATTGTCCCTTTAATTAGCAGACAGATCACAGCAGCAAACGACTCTACACCTAAAGAAATATATTCAAAGAAACAGCAAACTCTGAAGCTCCATCTTGATTTTGTAACAAGCAGGAAGGAGTTCCTCCCTTTGAAGACCTCCTCCCTCAAACCCCATCCTAGGCTTTGCCAGCCTCCCACCATGAAGAAGAATTGATATTGGCTTGGAGTAGTGCAGGCTTGAGAAAGGTTGACCTTGAAGACTTTCAGCCACCCACCCTCTGCCCCTCCAGCTTCAGCTCCTTTACTCCAAGGAACAGATGTAGACTTTCTCATGGATGGACTTGAACAGTGAAGGACGGGGAAGCCAGCCTAACACATGCCATGTGCTGAGCATCTGGTCGGTGTTTCTTAGCTATGTGACCCTGGCAGTGGTCACAATGAAGACCATCCTCTGTGATGGCCTTCATTCATAGCATGGCAGGCTGTAGGGCTTGTTCCTAAAGGAGACAACAGAAGAGCTGAGTGCAGGACTTAGTGTATACTTAAGGCGTGTCTGCTCCCTGCTGGAACTCAGTCTTGAGTCAGGAGCCAGAAGCAAAGAGTGCATGAGTGGCCCAGGGAGCGAAAGGCTGTCTGAGCCCAGGAGAGTAACACCAGGGTTCGTAATCTGTTCTTTCATGCCCACTGTTTACCTTCCCAGAACTCTACCAGCTATAAGTTCTAAGCGCATTCTATAGAATTTGCTCATTTTCCAAAGAAAAAAAACTTATCTATACTTTGTGCTCAAAGAGAAAGCCTTAAGAACATTGCTCAAGAATTTGTCTCATTGTAATAAGCAAGATGTAGGTAAGCAGAAAGAAGGGAGGTCTGCAGAGTACGTGGATGAGAGTGTCTTTGTAGGTGGGCTTCTGAACCTACATTCTATTGTGAAAATGGGCACTGCCAGAGCCATACTCTAGGTCCCTGTGCCATGTGGAATGCACTGGAGAATAACAGACACCTAAGGAGGCTGAGCTTGGCTTGTTATGTCTCCCGTGAGGTCAAGGAGTTAGCGATGCTCTTACCTTAAAGCCCTCCTTGACAAAACAATATAGAGATGGTCTTCAAAGGTAATTGAGTCATATCCCAGAATAAAAGTGCTGTGGACAGGGGGCTGGAGGCCCAAGTCTTGGAGTTTACACAAGTAAATGGCTGTGGATCTACCTGGAACCCAGGTGTTCATTGTCAACTGCAGGATCACCTCACCAGGTTGACATTAAGGTCAAAGAAAATCATAGCCAACATGAATCCTGATTCCACTCTGAATCAATCACAGCATATTCTCTACAGCAGGGGAGTAGGCATGGGGGATTTTTGTGAAGACATTCTATGGCATTCTCAGGTGTAGCTGGTACTGCTCAGTGATATCTCTGTATATTTCATAGATGTGGTAACTCCTGTACTTAAATGCCTCAAATGTCTCTCAGGTTTAATTAGATTCTATCCTTTCACAAGGCACATGGGCTTTGAGACTCCCAGTGAAGTCTGTTGTGTCCTTTCCTCCATCTCTAGGCTGTGACTCCTCTTTTCCCCAGAAGACTCTTCTGTCAGGATCAGTCCTTGGCCAAGGACACACTTCCTGGGCCTGGCTGGCTTTATTCTATTCAAGCTCAGCCATTAGGGATGGCTTTCTAAAACATTCCATCTAAACAAATGGCCGAGAGCCTCCTCATTCCCTTCTTGGCATTTGCCCCACTTCCTGTATTGTCCTGGGTGTTTACCTCCCTATTAGCTTGTTAGGCTCTGGTTTCTAGACTTAAGGCTACATCAGAGTCCTCAACCTCTGGGTTTCAACTCTGCTGGGGAGTCAAATGACCTTTCAAAGATGTTACCTAAGACCATCAGAAAACAGATATTTATACTACAATTCATAACAGTTGAAAAATAACAGATATGAAATAGCAACAAAAATAATTTTATGGGGTCACCATAAGATGAGAAACTAAATGGGTGATGCTGATGCTGTCTGTCTACCAAGGGCTGGGTGATGCTGATGCTGTGTTTTGGAACACACTGAGAATTTCTGTTTTACCTATGTGGGCATCAGTGCTCAAGTTTAACCTCTGTTTTCTGTCTTCAACTTCTCAATTGCCATGGGACTCAACACTCCAAGTGTTTAAAAGTATAAACTTTCCTCATTCAAACATTCAAATAAAACCACAAGTGAAATAATATTTTCCTAAATCAAGTACCGCATTTTCCCATCCTTCATTGTGACAGCAGAGACCAGTGTAGGGCCTAAACCTAACCCTAAGCCTAACCCTAACCCTAACCCTAACCCTAACCCTAACCTCTAACCCTAACCCTGACCATAACCCTAAACCTATCCATAACCCTAACCCTAACCTTAACCCTAACCCTAACCCTAACCCTAACCCTAACCCTAACCCTAACCCTAACCCTAACCCTAACACTACCCTAACCCTAACCCTAACTCTAACACTAACCCTAACCATAACACTAACCTAACCCTAACCCTAACCCCTAGCCCTAATGCTAACCATAACCCTAACCCTATCCCTAACCCTAACCCTAACCTAACCCTAACCCTAAGCTCTGGGCTCAGTGTGGTGGTCTACAGAAGGTTCAGTCACCAGCCTCCTTGACTGCCACATGATGTTTCTTCTACTCCTTTTAGTCTGTTTCTTCTAAAACCATTTCTTTTATAGAAATACCCACTCATCTACTGTCCTTCTCTCTGTGTGACTCCACTACAGTTTACAGGAAATAGAGGAATTGGCAGAACTCTTCAACTGTCCCAGAACAGTCTCGGTAGGTCTGCCTCTTCCCCATCCCTGTCACTTTTCAGAATGAAGATGGCATCCTTGCTTTCCCAAAGAGATGCTTCCAGCTCACAGATAGAGTCCTGACCAAGAGCTACATCATCCAGCTTCTAGGGCATTGCTTGTTCTGGTGGAAAATGAAACTTAGAAACTATAATCGAAGTATCATTGATGCCCACTATGGTGGGACTTTAACCATTCCATGTCCCTTTACTAGTCAAGACCAAGAAATAACTAACTTCTTAGAGAGGGTGTGTCTTTCCTGATGCTTTCAAATTAAATGTAAAGCAATAGGGCTTATTTGAGCATATTGATCTCATATTCCAAATTCTAAGTGAGCCTGACATAATTATTTTGTAGATGGTTCAATTGTCACACAACTGTTTCAGAATCAAAACACCACTACCAGCTCTAAAGTGATTTCTCTAAGCTATTTTAAAACAATGTTGCTCTCATGGCTGAGAGAGAGGGAGGTGCAAGCTCTGTGCTTCATGCCTCTTCATATGAGAGAACTAATCTCAATATGGTGGCTGTTAGTTAAAAGATGTTCAAACAGCTTTTTTTTTTTTAAAAAAAAATGTTCTCTAGGCATTATGAGTTCTGTTCCTGGATGTGACAGCCGCTAGGCATTTGACCCTGAATTTCAAACATTTAACTCTTCCATTCTCATGCCTACATATTCTCAGCTGTTAAAGGAGGTCATTGGTGATGTTTTGGGGTCCTAAATTCTCTATTTTGGATTCTATGTCAAAAGATCCCAATCATTGCATCAAGAAAATATAGTTCAATGGGAGGAAACAAGCCTGTTGTCTCATCTGCCCTTTTGGAGTATTTTTCTTCCTGAGGTGGGACAGTAAGAGCATCTGGCTGGAGCGTGTGGGTTCAGGGATGCTGGGCATGCTTCTCCATCACTTGGGTCTTGATTATCTTCACCAATGGCACTTTTGCTCTAAGCCTAGTACTGGCAGCTGGGAGTAGCACACCAGCCATGCTAGGAACACATGTACTGGCAGTGGCAGAATGTGGATTCCTTTGCAGTTCAGTGAATCTGACATCCTGGCCCTAGCTCTAAAGGGAAAAATCTGCCAAACTTGAGTTCTAAAGGTTGTGTGTGCTATGCTTCAGGGAATAAGAACAGGCCGTGTGAGCCAGACCAGCTCTCTTGGGCCTCTGCCCCAGGGGTACAACTTTTCAGGCCAAAGCACAGGGGAGGAACAGAGCTCCCTGCCACAAGACTTGGCTGTACCACAAAGATCATGAGCTACCTTCTTCAGCCTTTGCACCTGGAGAGGTTCATAGACTCTGTGACCCAAGGGTTTCCAAGAAGATAGTAGTACATCACTATCCTTGTGCTGATAAACATTTACTGTTGACTACATATAAGGCTTTGTTTTGGAACTAGGCATGCAATGGTAGATAGATAATGTTTGGAAGCTTTTGAACAGTGGTTCTCAAATTTTACAAAAGTTGCCTGGAGAGCATTAACTATTCTATGCTCGGGTTGCCCGTGAGATCACTTACATCAGAAACTTTGGTGGCTTCCAAGAACCCTCTAAGTGATTCCTACTGTCTCCAGAGGAGACAGAGTAATGTGAAAGGAAATCCTGCTATGGTTGCCATGCATAGGCATGATGACAGCACGTGGTGGTAGCACAGCTGTCCACAGAGGGAAGGAAGGAAGGATAAGCTGCAGCACAGTCCTTAAGGAGGAGTCTCAGAGTGCAAAGCGCATGGCCAGAGAGTTAGGTGAGAAGCAAAGGAGGGGGACTTGGCAAAGGCAGTGACTGTGGAAGCAAGGCCGAGGAGGGCACACTGGACAAGAACTGTAGGTGAAGGTGCCTTCGACTAGCTGAGAGAAAAACAGGAGGGAGGGAAATACAGATTTCCACTGTGAATGCCTTAAATGTCAAATGTGTTCCCAGAAGGAATGTCCACAGACAACTGCCCACATTTACTGAGGTGAAGGGGCAGAAGAAGAAATAGATATGGAAGTAGGCCATCCAGAGGGGCCACAAGCCCTGAGTGGCAGTTCCTTTCTTGTTATGGCTTTTGATGACCAGCCAAATGATGAAACTATTGCAGATTCTTTCTTCTTGCCAATGATTGATTTATTTTTAAATTAAACATTTTGTTTTAACATACTCATAGTTTCAGAAAATGCTGTATACTCTTTACCCAGTTTCCCCCAGTAGTGCCAAGTTATAAAGTCTTAACTGTGTGATCAAATTTAAGAGACGGACACTAACAGAGAACATCAATCTCTTCTGCGTTCTCAGGTTTTACCTGTGTGTATGTATGTCTGTGTGCGTATGTATGTCTATGTGTGTATGTATGTCTATGTGTCTATGTCCATGTGTGCTTGTGCATGCATGCAACTATGTGTGTGTGTGTGCTCATGCATGCATGCATGCATGGATATGTGTGTCTATGTGCGTGTATCTGTGTATGTCTGTGTGTGAATGTGTATGTCTAGTGTGAAAATGTGTGCTTATGCATGTGTGAATGTGTGTGTCTGTGTGTGGCTATGTGTGCTAGTGTACATGTGCATGTGTCTGTCAGTTCTGTGTGTGCCTATATGTGCATATATGTGCATATGTACGCTCATGCATTCATGCTTCTGTGTGTGTCTGTGAGTATGTGTGCATGCATGTGTGCATTTGTGTCTGTGTGTGCATGTGTGTTTGTATGTGCATGTGTGTGTCTGTATGTGTAAATGTATGCTCATTTATGTGTGCAAGTATATATCTGTATGTACACATGTGCGCTCATGCATTCATGCATGTGTGTATGCATATGTATGTTTGTGCATGTGTATGCATGCATGTGTCAGTATGTTTGTGTGCGTGTTTGTGTACATGTGTGTTATTTCCTCATTATTTGATTATTTGTGTAATTGGTCTTATGTCTAGCAGTTGGAGGACTATGCTCAGAGTGCAACTGTTTCTCAGATTGCTTCTTTAGACCTACCTATTCCCCTCTGTCACAAGCACCCGTTGCAACTCTACTAAGCTATTCTCCATGTGATATTCTCCCCCATACATTAAGGTTATGTGAATCAATCACGGTGGAGCCTACAATGTCCCGAACTCAGGAGACAGAGGGAGAAGGATAGAAAGTTGGAGAACAGACTAGACTATACAATGAGATCCTGTCTCCAAAGGCCAAAGGCAGAAGATGCAGTTCAGTGGAAGGTAGTTAAGTACTGCAAGATAGAATATTATATAAACGGGGTCATCCCACACAGCACAGCCTTCTGTGACTTTGTAAAATGTCACACAATTCACTTCAGAATTACCCAAGCTCTGTCGAATGGTGACAGTTTCCTACCCAACCCCTACCTTTTCATTGCAAAGTACCTTTCAGTGGTGTGGTTTATCTGTGCACCAACTTTGCTGTGTGGCCAGTTGCCCAGCTACTTAGTCACAGAAACACTATAGCAGATTAAATGAATGTTTAAATACACAGATGCAGCACCTTTCAGAATGTGTGAAGATCTCGTCCAGTCAGTGGAGGACTTGACAGGCACAAAAATGCTCACTGTCCCACCAAGAGAGAGATGCTTACCATCTGATGGTTTCCCAGCCAAAGCCTCAGGCTGTTCCCGCCTTCAGGTTTGAATTGAACCATTGTCTTTTTTATGAGCTTTGACTTCAGGCTGGACCATATCACCAGATCCTGTTTTTGTGGCCATGAAACACGGAAGCCCTCACCTCTTTGATTTCTCTATGTCCTTTTTCTTATCTCTCTTCTCTTCCTCTCCTTTGTTCCTTTCTATTGGGTTTATTCCTTTGAAGAACCCTGACAGCTTGTTTAATGATTCATCCAATGAAGAGCAACTGGGCTGTCTCCTGTTTGTAGCCATTATGAGTAAAGCCACAAGGAGCATTCCCAGACAGATTATTCTGCCACATAGCTCTTTAATTTTCAGGGAAGAAGGACCAAGGAGGCAAGTGCCATGTCATATTTGGTCCCTAATTTGAAAATATAAAATCATGCTCTATGGTTCTGTCATCTTATAGCCCTGCAAGCAACATAAAAGTAAAGTGGTTCATTCACATCTCCACCAGCACTGGGGAATGCCACTGGTTTCTATCACAGCTATTATGACTGGCACATAGGACTTTCTCAGTTTGACATCATTTAGCATTTCTTTAAAAGCTACCAATGATGACTATATTTCATGCATCAATTTGTCATCAATTTTTCCTCAATTTATCAGCTTTGGTAAAATGGGCATTCATTCTTTTTGTTCATTTCCTAAGCAGGATGTTTCTTCTAAGGCTGCTGAATTTTTGATAGTTCTTCCTATTGTAGACTCTAGTGTGTTCTCAGATACATGGTTTGCAAATAGTCTTTCCCACTATCATTTGCCTTTCCATATCACGACAGCTCTTGAGCAGTGGCAATGGGAGGGATGAAGAACTTGCATAGCTTTCACACTGTGGAAGTAAGACAGTGGGTAGGATTGTACATGCCCCTTCCTTCGCCAAATCAAAGTTACTATTAGAAACATGCTGTTCATTTAATAAAAGTCAGCAAATCTGTACAAAAGACCTTAATACTGTGGATCATGGGAGAAAACAAATTGTATGATCCCATGCCAAAGTGTATGGCCCTGTTTATTCTACTTGCCAAAACTAGGTCTCAGACTTGAAATGTCACTAGGAGTTGGAAGCAAAGTGTTGACTCTATCACAGGGCAGGAGTTTGAAGAGCTCAAGTATCTAAGATGCCCTCGGTCTATAGACTGATGAAAGTTCCACCACAGCCAAGAGCCTCTTTGCTCAGAAATATAGTTTGGGAATGCAGTCTTCCAAAGGGATTTAACAGCTTTAATGCTTTCTAAAGCTAAAATGGATGGATTTGATTTTTATGATAACATTGCCATTTTAGACAACTCTAGTGGAGAATGGAAAACATCACCTAATAGATTGGTTTTATAGTGAGGAAACACTCCTAGTCTCTCCAGATGGGCGTCATCTCCCCTCTTTCTTGCCTCTCACTTAGTTTTAAAGTATGCATTAGGACATACATTTTTCTGACCACACTGTCTTCACTTGGAGTGGAGCATGACTCTGTTGATATGTTAATTAGACTCTGCTATGATGAGGTGAGAATTTTGTTAAAAGAGAAACTATTGTTGGCTACTGCTTCCCTGTCAGTCATATGAAATTATAATACAGTGGGTTATGATTCCAGAGCTAAAGAGAGTACAAGGAGAGGAGAGGAGAGAAGAGGGGAGAGAGAGGGGGGAGGGAGAAGAAGAGGGAAAGGGACAGAGAGATAAAGAGGGAGAGAGGAGAAAGAGAGAGGGAGAGGGAGAGAGAGACAGAGAGAATAGACCATCATGACAAATTCATTGAACCAATATGTTCCCTTTATGATTAATCCATTTTGCTTTGAGTTCTGTTTTTCCTTTCTTTCTTTCTTTCTTTCTTTCTTTCTTTCTTTCTTTCTTTCTTTCTTTCTTTCTTTCTTTCTTTTTCTCTGTATAACCCTGGCTATCCTGGAACTCACTCTGTAGACCAGGTTGGCCTTGAATTCAGAAATTTGCCTGCCTCTGTTTCCCAAGTGCTGGGATTAAAGGCGTGCACCACCACCACCCTGCTTGAGTTCTGTTTTTCATGTGTCAAACAACCCCACATGAGGAAGTCCACTCTGACCTGCAGAGAAGACATGTCACAATGGCAAGTGTCATCTGTGAGAAGCTTGGCCTTTCAAGTATTGTCGTTCTCAGGAACCACTACTTGGGGCAACAACATTGTCCACATGTGCTATCTGTTTGGACACTTCAGTCGTTGTGTCTGCAGACATCTCTGACTACTTACTGAAAGCTACAGCAAACTGACTCTTTACATCACCCACAAGTTTATATACTTTTAGGGTCAAGGTCTGTCTGCCCGGATCGATGGGATGTAGGTCTCTCTGAGTGAGTAGGAAATGAGAATTACTCTGTGTCGTGAAACACATCCCAAATCTATAGTGAATCCAAAGCTGCCCTGTCCCTTTTTCCTTCATCACTTCTGTAGAACTCAGGTCGCAGTGATCAATTCTAATGGAGAATTAGAAGATCCTGTTTCTCTCTAAGTTTTCTTTGCTCTTCATAGTATATTTCACATCCTTCTTGTGGCTTTCTCCACCTGGCTCCAGGCACCTCCTCACTCTCACCTCTCAGTGCACTCAATCCTTCCTGCTGCTTGCTTACTTAATTTTCCTAGCCCTGCTCTGCTATCTGCTAAATATTAACATTTTTGGCAACAGCCTTACTATGGAGACCCAGGTGTATGGTTCAAAGGCCCTCAAAAGCTGTGACAGATGAAGCAAAATGACCAGGAGACAAGGCGTGGGGCTTCAGACTAAATGAACACAACAGGGTTCTTCTGGCAGTATTCTTGTGAAAGGCCATGGTGATCAGAAATTGTGTGTGTGTGTGTGTGTGTGTGTGTGTGTGTGTGTGTGTGTGTGTGTGTGTAAAAATACCAGATTTTAGTTTGGAGACATGTTCGTGGTAAGACTTTGTGGCTTGAGAAAGTGCACAGACCAGTATAAGAGAAAAATCAAGAGCTGGCTTGTGGTCTGACCAAGAGGAGGGTCTTTGAATCTCTGTCAGAGCCTTGTTTGCATTGAGCTGCTCTGGCCTTCCTATATTCATCAGGTGGACAGCTGCCTTCAGTCAACAGGAGAAAGGCTGCAAGTGTGGTATTGTCAGCAGATCCCAGCCCCTTCGAGCCCATTTACTTACATAGACAGGGCACCCACAAAAGTCCCCTGCGTGACCTGCCCCACATCTCAGGCACCTGTGGTTTCCTTGACTAGAAACTCAAACTGGCCTTCCTGTGAATGGGTTGGGCAGCATCAGTTCAAATTCCACTTGGCTATGCCCTGGGCGAGGCAAATATTGTTCTTAGAGTTTTCTGTGGTGAACATATAAATAGCCCAAGAGAAGGGCTTGTTTCTTGTGCTCTGACAACCAGGGCTATCTTTTTTAGAGGTAGCTTTTATTCTATATGGCTCAGTGCTTTTTCACTATCAAAGCATAATCTAACATCCACTAATAATTCACTTAGTCTCTAATCTATTCTAACTTACACGAGAGTTGCTTGATTTGCCTTCCAAGTGATCACTGATATTGCCGATATTTATGTCTCAAGGCATCAGCAAAGAAAAGTAAGGATAGTGATAATTTTCTTAGTCATATATTCATTTTTCTCTTTATAAAATTTTTATAAAAAGAATTGATGTTTCTATATCTCCAATGCTGTCTCCTGTCTTAGGGCTTCAGCAAGTACTCACACTAGCAAAAATATTAACAAGCTGGACCTTACATGTTAGCAAAGATACTGGTCACAGATGAATTAAAGTATGTAGAGGTCAGATGATAAAAACTGCTACTAAAAAAACCTCATAAGTTAGAGAACACACTCAGGAAGCATTTTGAGTAAGGTTTTCTATTTAGGAGAGTGCTCAATGAATACATGCTTGAGATACGCAAACAAAGTCATGAAGGGGAGAGACAGAGGCAGACAGGAGTCTGAAAGGGTTATGGTGTTGGTGTTCAAAGGTTTTGTGGTAGGCATGACTGACTATGAGCAAATAGGGCCCAGAGATATAGCCAGAACCCAAGTCCCTCTTCTCCTTCACACAAAAAAAGCCACCAGTTGTCCTCATACAGTGACCATGTAGGGACACCATGGTGTTCGATGGTATCTGATTTATTCCCAGAGGTGATGCTTAGGCAGCATGTTTTAAATTTTCCCCAATATCAGGGGTGGAGGGGTTCAGGGGCAGATAGTGTTTTCTTGCAGCTCTTGGGACATCTTAGAGTGACTCAAAAGTCTCGAATATTAAACTTGAAACTTGTTTCATTAGCAAGGGGTGGGGGGAGAAAAACCTTCTTCTCTTTCCTGATGTTGCAGACTCTTCATATTGGCCCTGAATGACATCAGTTGTAAGTATGTCTCTCATGAGGCTCACACCAGGATGGGGTCTGACAGGCAGAGACAGGGTACCAGCAGGAAGGAATGGCTTATTCCAGACAGACTCCTGGGGACAGAGACAAGTGCCTAACACTTGTTTCTAGGAGAAAAAAAGTGTCTTAAAATAACTGTGGTTTGAGATAGGCCCATATCCACAGAAAGTCTATTGCTACACTATTCATAGTGTTGAAAATAGGGAGCTAATCTAGATATCCAGGAGTAGGCTCATAGATAAAGTTTATGTGATGCATAGCCAATGAAGGTTTTTATTTGGCTGTAAGAACAGAGGAAAACATTAAAAGTGGAGACCATTATGTTAAGTGAGATGAAACAGACTAATAAAGATTAATATCATGTTTTCTCATATGCAGAATGTGTGTGTGTGTGTGTGTGTGTAAGACATTAATATAGAAAAGAGATTATGAAGTAGGAGAAAGTGATCTAAATTAGAAGACAGGAGAGTGAGGGAAGGTAATGGGACGTATGACACAAAAGGACAGAGGATGCTACATGGGAGAACGGGGGGATGACAAGGATGAGAGAAAAAGGACCAACAAGAACAAAGTGTGTCCTTTCCTTCAGTGTACCACCAAAGAACCTGCTGTTACCATGGCTGCCACATATCTGTCGTTACTGGTAAGAACAAGACATGCACAGTATGTCACCTCTGCAGAACCATTCCTGATGTCAAGATCTACATCTTTGATCTTGGAGGAAAGAAAGTAAAATGGATGAATTCGCATGTGGTGGGTGCGTTGTGTCAGATGAGTGTGAGCCACACCCTAATTCTTGGAATCCTTCCTCAAATAAGCTAGTTACCTGTAATCAACTCTTCATCTCTGGACCTGTATTCATGGTGATGCAGATAGAACAGTAACCTTATCTCTATTATGACGTGTTCTCCCTAGAAATGAATATTGAAAAAAGAACCAAGGTCTACTGACATTATTAAGAGATGTATTTTTTTTTAAAGATTTATTTTATTTATATGAGTACACTGTAGCTGTCCTCAGACACACCCGAAGTCAGGACCTCTGGAAGAGCAGTCAGTGTTCTTAACCGCTGAGCCATCTCTCCAGCTAATCTAATGAAAATCAACACCCATTGTTCTCATTCTAAAAATTCCTCTAAGAACAAAAGTAGAATATTTTTTGGCTATGAACTCTGGTAAAGTTATGCTTTCATAAGCAGATCATCATGTAGCTCTTAAAATAAAAAACCAAGAAAGAGAAGAGAATAGCCATCCATGACCACGGCAATTTCACATGCCTTTGAAGTCAATTCAAATCAAGAGAATTATCAATGGAAAGATAAGTTTTTGAAAAGAGCATTGAAATTTTTATCTTAATACTATGGAACTAAATTCAAGATTATCATAAATCTGATGATAAATAGTTTAACGAAGTGGCACAAATTGATTAAAACGAACCCTTCCCGCATACAAGCCATAATTAGGAGATACTGTGCTATGGAGATATTATCTGATATTGTCATATAAGAAGGGCCTATATTGCTAGTTGTTAGCCTGATAAAAAATGTCCACCACCAAGCAATAAAAACCAAAAGTGTTTTCTCTAGAGATCTAGAAGAGAGGTGGAGATAAAGGCCCGATTACCAAGTATCTATGAGCCTTGAGGTGGTGGAATTGATATCTCCTTAATTTTCATGTGACTCTCAGGAAAGCATTGCAGAATAACCCTGCCCCTTGGTGCTCAAGGAACTCTGCAGAAGAAGCAGAAAGATTGTAAAATCTTGTGGGGATGGAAGACATCAAGGAAACGAGGGTTTCTAGACACAACTGGATGGATGCACATATGAACTCGCAGAGTCTGTAGCAGCATGCTCAGGGCCTGCACAGGTCTAACTCAGATGGCATCCCAGTGCTGACAGAGCAAGTAGTCACGAGCTCTCGTCTCTAATCCAGTAACCATCTCTAACTGATAGCTACTTGCAAAGGAGCAATTAGTTTTCTCTAACAGAGCGTCACTAGGAATACAAATCAGGAAAAATGGTGCTTATACATCATACATAACTAACACGGGGACTAGCAGAAGGGAAGAAAGGAGTCAGAGGGACCATGTGGGGTGAGTCGGAACAGTGACCAGTGTCCTGAGTGTCCTCTTAGGTGATCTCAGTGAGAGTAGGGAAGACAGATGAAGATCAAGGAAGTGCAGACAATGATGGAGTATCAGGGATCAGTTTGATAGTGGGAAATAGTGAAGTTAGAAGGTTATTCCTTTAAATGGAAGAGGAGAAGTTGAGGCTAGATTCAGGGATGAGGATCAAAGTATTATAGGAATCTGTGTGTGTCTTGGGTCAGTTTCCTTCTTTGCCACATTTCTTTTAAAAACTATTTACAACATATGAGTATATGCTCAAAACTTCCAGATAACAGTCAATGTTTTAAATCTATGAATCCTTTTAAGCCAATAAATACGAACTTTCAAAATACAACCCAGCTGCAAATGGTTCGATCTACACCTGCCTGCAAGATGCAGGGACACAGTCTTGGCACAGAAAATGTGGGGCATAACCAACCATTCTGACTAGAATTAAGGCCCACTCCATGAGATGGAGCCCACAGGAGACACCACTTGGCCTTGGTGGCCAAGAACCTGAAACTATATGGACCATGGACCTAGAGAAAAACCAAATACTACTGCTCTGCTAAAGGAATGTAGTATCAAAATGATTCCTAGTGACAATCTGCTATATTTATAAATCAGTGTCTTCCTCGGCCATCACCAGAGAGGCTTCCTTCTGCAGTAGATGGGAGCAAATGCAGAGACTCACAACTGGACAGTGTGTAGAGAGTGAGACCTTGGAACACTCAGGCCTAAATTGAATGACTCCGCAAACCCCTGCCCCCTCGGTGCTCAAGGAACTCTGCAGAAGAAGCAGAAAGATTGTAAAATCTAGTGGGGATGGAAGACATCAAGAAAACGAGGGTTTCTAGACACAACTGGATGGATGCACATATGAACTCGCAGAGACTGTAGCAGCATGCTCAGGGCCTGCACAGGTCTAACTCAGATGGCATCCCAGTGCTGACAGAGCAAGTAGTCACGAGCTCTCGTCTCTAACCCAGTAACCATCTCTAACTGATAGCTACTTGCAAAGGAGCAATTAGTTTTCTCTAACAGAGCGTCACTGGGAATACAAATCACATTTGAGGGCAGGCCCTGCGCCCAGTGGTAGATGGCCAACACAAAACGAACTTCATATTTTGGGAGGGTTTTTGTCTCATCATGCTTTGTCTGGGATTTTTTTCCCCCTTAAAAAATCTTTTCCTATATATTATAGTTTCTGATTTTGTTTTAATGGGTTTTCTGTGTGTGTAAATGTGTGTAGCTCTATGTCTGTATATGTCTTGTGCATTTTATTTGACTCTTACTTTTACTTTTAAAAAAATGTTTTGTTATATTCTAATTTAGTTTTAAAATTATTATTATTATTATATACATGTTTGTTTTCTAGTGAGAGAGAAAGTAAGGGTACAGATTTGGTTAAATGTGGAAGTGAGGAGAATCTGGGAGGAATAGGGGGAAAGAAACTATTGGAGAACAGTTGGAGAATATGTTATATGAAAAAATATTTTTAATTATAAATATATGTATACATACATATATGTGTGTGTGTACACATATATGTATATATATATGTATATGTATATACATATATATATATGCTTTTTATCTTTGAAGTTTTTTTTCCTTAGTTAGAAATCCTGGGCCTGTTCCTCTGTCACTTTCATTTTTCCTCTGTCTATTTGTGGATTGGGGTCATTCACGCAAATGCACCCAGCAACATTGGAACTCAGTGACTCCCTTAACAAATTGGATGTTTCCCAATGCTGTAAAGAATATTCTTGAACCTATCTCTGAATATATACGTTTTTTTTTTTTTCTAGAAAGCTGACATGAGACTAGGTTTTCTCAGGCAAGGAGAAGGTAAGATTTGCCATAGGCAAAGTGAGGTTATATGAGGATACGTATTGGCTGGAGCTGAATTGGGCCAGTTCTGTGGGGCAGGGAAGGGGTAGCTAAAACCAGCAGAATGGCTATTGAGACCATAGCGTACTGGTTCTACAGCATAACAGTGTCTGAATGAGGGAATGTGGTGGTTTTAGCCCCTCAGCCAGAATTATCCCTTAGTCTGAATCAGCGTCTCCGGGCGAAAGAAGCCTCCCGCACCCCTAGGATCTTTGCCTTTCCATGTTCAGGCATGTGATGCTTTCCAGCACAGGTTCACGCAGCGTGACCTCTGGAATAGATTCCCTGGAGAACCTGTTGCAGGTGCTTGTCTCAGCTCCCAGCTTCATCTGCAAAACTAGACTCTTGGAACAAGACCCATCACTACCACAGGACAGCTCTGAAGCGAAGTCCTCTGCTGACTGGACTGTATGGTAGAGTCTAAGAGCCATGCTCTTTCCTCTGTTAGACACAGTGTGACCCCGGTCCCTCCTCAGAATACAGGTCCGTTGCTCTTATTCTTATTCCTGGCAGAGAGGTGGAGCACAAGTAGAAACCATTGCTGGTGGAGAGAGGGAAGCATGCGGCGGAGTGTCTTGCCGAGTCAGAAGGTGGATGCAGATGGTGCTCCAGGCAGTAGGCTACTTCTCCAGGAAGAGGGCATTGCAAACCATCTGGGCATTGGGAATGGCTTCATACAGTGGTGTCTGCTAGTCCTTGTGTGAGCTTTCAGGTGCTTCCACTAAGAAGGCTCACGAGAGTCTATTCAGCTAGCAGTTGGAGATAAGCGGATGACAATTCACCAAAAAAAAAAAAAAAGGAGAAGAAAAAGAAAACTCGATTTCTCTCTAAAGCCACACTGAATGCCATATCAAGATTTAGGCTTGGAGTCCAATGAGTGTTCAAATCCAGTACGGCAAATGCCTGGCGTTAAACAGCATGGGGGAGTAGCTGCAGGCCAGAGGGTTGCTGTGAGTGAGGTGGCCATGCTGCCTCTGTGGTCAGCACATGGAGGGACAGTGGCAAAGGAGTGAATGCCCATGACATTGCAAACCTGTCTCTCTAATACGGCCATCGGAGACCCAGATTTGGGTTCTCAGGTCCCTCCTTCCTTGGCTAAAATGAAGTCTGAGACATAAATGTTTTGTCAATGGAGTTTTAAATTCTCAGCTACTGAAAGGGACAGCAAATGGCAGGAAGAAAACCGTCTAAAGCACAAACCCAGGGAGTTCCACCATGGCCTGTATACCCAGGGTGCTGGGAGCCAAATATATTTATCTGACTTTCCAGAGAATGAATGGGACGCAGCAAGATTCTTTAGTGCACCGGCTTTTGAATACCACAACCATGCTGGTGCTGCCTGATAACCAAGGACAAGAAGGGGACATCTTCTGACTTCCAGAGCTCGAGGACATCTCAGGTGTGCTAATTCGAGATACCAGTGGGTATTCTGAGGAATGTTAAGTCTGGTTTAGACAGGAAAATTATCAGCCTTTCCCCCTCTCTTCCTCCTCTCTCCTGAGAAACTGGGCTAAAGGCACTCTCCTCATTTTCTCTTGCAAGTCACTGCTTTCCAATGGCATTAACTTAATTCCTGTAGGTAGGCTGACGCCTGAACTCAGTTACCCTTAGAATTCTAGTGCTCCTCTCTGGGTGTCTGTAGGACTAACGAGGCTGGAAAAATCAATCCCATCCGTGGCTGGTCATTGATCCTGATAAAACATCAAGGTGGGAGATGCCACACGGAGCGTTGGTGCTAACTCACAGATGCACCGTGGCTTGTCACTGGAGGGCCTCCTGCACTCTGGTGCTTATTTTTGTTCCTGGACTTCAATTAAAACACAACGCACTGTCCCCTTCTCTCAGACGTTTGTTTAATTGTGAGATTAGAGGCCACCATAAAACCTTCATTGCTCCCATATTTCTTCTTGGCAGGGCATATAAAAGTTAATTTGGCATCAGCTCCAGGAGCATTTTGACTGAGCCATCCCCACTGTTTATCATTCCAAAGGCACTGACGGTGCTAATGAATGTCTGTACTTGTGTATCATTTTATAAACACATGCTGTCCCCAAGGTGGTGCCAGTTAAATTCCCAGTAAAGGATTAACAAGGACCCCCATTGCAAAGAGGCAATGACCCTTTTGACAAGTTCCCAGAGGCCTGCCCTGACCGCTTGCAGTAGCGGTAGGTGGCTTGTGGGACGAGGCTGTGGCTTCCTGAGCCACACAGACTCGCTCAGAAGTCGCTGCTCCTCACACTGATGTTTATCTCAGCTGCAGCTGAGGACTGCAGGCACTTGTGGCGATGACACATGCAGCTGGCACAGCCCTGGGAGAACAGGACACAACTGCCGTCCTGTGCTGGCTAGGGCAGGAGATGTTACTGTGGGGCAAGGAAAACACTGGATAAACACAGGCCAGGTTAAACGTGTCAACTGGAAGCTCCGTTCTACAGTACGGCGCGTCAGATGTGCATTTGAGCAGCTCCTGAGACTGACAGGATTGGGTTCTGCTGGCCTAGGGCAGTATGTGACAGGCACTGTGACTGTCACTGTGCAGACAAAGGCAGGGGAGTGTTTGGGCACAGATATCTGGGCGGGGAGGGTGTCTGAACCACTTCGAATTCGCCTTTATGCTTTGCTCTTCATTTGCAGTTCCTCCTGTTTAAGAGTAATGGTCATCAAGTTTGTCTTCCCATCAAAGCACCAAAGCACAAATGGAAAGGTGCCTTTGAACCGTATCCAGGGAAGTAGGGTAGGGGAACCCTACTCCCTAAATCAGCGTAGGGGTCAGGGGACTAGCTTCCATCCTCCAGAGTCTCCAGTCAGTACCACCTACAGCAACAACCCATAAGGTTACCCCCACAGCGTCGGAAGTTAATGGAAAGTCGAGGTTCACTTGAAAAATCTGACTCTCTCATATACATTTGCCATTTGAACCAGGAGAGGAGAGCTTCCGAGCAGACCCTAGGCAGAGAAGGAAGACAGACTGGGCTCCAATCTGTTTCTGTTTCCTCAGTCCTGTAAGGACAACACATTAGGGTCTCAGCTACATGCTCAAGCTCCACAGCTATCTCAAGGGGACCGCGGAGTGCTGACACTCCAGGCTCACTGTCCCTCCTACCCCAGCAGATGCCTCCACCAAAGCAATGCCGTGGTCCCCAAGTACACCCCTGAGAAAGGCCTGGGGGTCAGCCCACCCTGTCCTTTGCAACTGTAGAGTGGATGGTGATGGTGTTCATTTTTCACAAGAAAAAAAAACAAAAGTAGTTTTATGATCAACTTGCACAATAGGTAAAATAAAAAAATGTTTCTTTGACTAGAACTACCTGCTTCCTTGTAAAATATCTTTTCAAATGATTATTTGTGCATAGTCACAAATGGGACCCTCCAGAGGTTTAACATCTCTTTGGTTTCTCTTATCAAGGACTATCTTGGCCATCTTCTTCAATCAGTTCGTGTAGCTCTCTTCTAGTTTTGAACCTTTGGATCCATTTTCACAACGCTGATTTATTTATTTTCAGATTGATGGAAATATGGGGTTCTTCTGTCATTCTTTTAGGGTTAGTATTTTACTAAAACAGAATGCTCATATGAATATGAACACAAACCACAGGCAAACAGGACAAAAAACCAAATAAACAAACATATGAAGTCAGGAGAGACCCAGCCTGCCATCATCCTTTTGATATAATTTGTCCTCTAAAAAGTCCAGGTGCTGGAAGCTTGATCCTCGTGTTGGTGGAACCTTTAAGGCAGGGTCCACTGCGAGGTGATGAGACCTCTGGGGTAAAGGGTGCTGTATTCACAAAGAATCAGTGAAGTTCTCATGAGATCCCAATTAGTTCCCTGAGGAGTGGGTTGTTAAGAAGAGAGTGAGGGGAGAGAGAGAGAGAGAGAGAGACAGAGACAGAGACAGAGACAGACAGAGACAGACAGAGACAGAGAGAGACACAGAGAGAGAAAGAGAGACAGAGACAGAGACAGAGAGACAGAGAGAGACAGAGAGACAGAGAGAGAGACAGAGAGAGAGAGCTTGGCTTACGGACTGCTCTGGTCTTTTATCTCACCATGAGACCTCTGTCTCTGCCAGGTGATTCCTACAACAGTACCTCAACAAGGTTGTGCTACAGATGATGAGAATTCCACGAGAGGTCTGGGCCACTCAATCACAGGCTTTTAATCTCTAAAGCTGTGGTGGTTTGAGTAGCTATGGCCCCCATAGATTCATGTGTTTGAATGCTTGATCCACAGGGAGTGGCTATTAGGAGGCATGACCTCTTTGGAGGGAGTGTGTCACCTCGTAAATGAACTTCGAGGTCTCTCCTCCCATGCTCAGACTCTGCCCAGTATAGGTGATAAGCTCCTCCTGGCTGCCTTCTGATCAAGATATTGAACTCTTGGCTTTCCCTGTCTGCCTGCATGCTACCATGCTTCCCACCATGATGATAATGTACTGGACCCCTAAAACTGTAAGCCAGCCCCAATTAAATGTTTTCCTGTATAAGAATTACCTTGGTCATGCTGTCCCCTCACAGCAATGAAACCCTAACTAAGGTAAAACTCATGAACAAAACAACCCCCTTTACATTATAAAGTTTCTAACCTCAGGTACATGGTATTGACAACAAAACGAAACAGAATAATATAATATGCTATAACCCAAAGACCAATCTGGAGGCTGTTATAATAGAACTTTGGAGAGGAACCCACGGAACTTCACCTCCCAGTCCCTCTCATTCCCCTCTGAATGAAGACTAGGCTCCCCTCTGCTCCAAACTTCCACGGTAAAATTCTGTAGCTTTTGTACACCGAGATTTCCTGTTTTATCATCCTCAACTTCAGAAAGAACCTTATCAATAATTCTCCCAAATGGTGGAGTTTTATTGAGACGTACAGCTATTCTGTCCACCAGGGAACCATGTAAAGGGTGCAACTATTAAATCACACAGCACTTCTGTCCAGTTGCATTTGATGTTTGTCAGAAACATGAGCTGAGTCTTATTAAATGCACCTTTGGTTCCCAGCCCCTCCTGAAATGAGGGAACCCAAGAAGAGTTAACATCCGTGGGGGACACCACTGTGACTGCCTTTGAAAGGGGTCTCAGAAGGTTGATGACTGAATGTGAGAAGACAGATGATTCCTGAGAGGGCATGCTCTTTGGACCAATGCCTCAGACCCATGGGAAGTTGGCAAATAATTGATCAGTATGTGCAAAAACTAGAGACTTCAGCTTTCTCCTCCTGGAGGTCCAGGCTGTTGCAGCGGTGGGTACAGCTCCCTCAGAATATGCAGACTGCCCCACCTATGTTTTCTGTGCCCATGGTGTCTTTGGTGTCTGTCCTTTTGTCCTTTCTTCATTCCCTTACTGCCCCAGTCAAGTCAAGGAACCAAGCTACATGGGACACAGTAAGTGAGCTCATTACCTCATCCTCTTCAGCTGTACTAGTAAAGTTCTAGAGATGGAAGCAGACATAGCGTGGTCACAGAGCCACTGTAATCTGTCTACCAAAGGGAAAATGCCAAAAGAGGAGATCGTACGTGGAAGAAGAGACTCGGGGAAGATGATGACACATTTGATTTAGACAAGCTGATGAGGGAACAGGCGATAAACTGGGAGTCGAAGAGTGAGCGGCCAGGCTTGTACAGATATGCCAGAAATTTCTGAGAGCGACGAATGAAATCTCTCAGTACTATGGGACTTTGAGGTGCTTCCATGATAGCTAGAGCACAATGGAAAAGATTGGACAGTGTTTACTTTGTGGGGTTTTGGTTTGTTTCTGTTTGTTTGTTTTCTTTCCTATCCCAGGGATTGAACCTAGGGTCTCCTGCATGTTAGCTAAGTGCTTTCCTGCAGAGCAACACACCAGCTCCCAGACAGTTTCAAGCATATCATCTCTTTCATCTGTGAGTAGATAACAGGTACAAAAGGTAGCCATCTGTTGAGGTTGGGGTAGCTTGGGAACTGTATCTCTCAGGAGGTGTCCTGGTCCTCCGTTTTCTGCACAGGTGGGTTGTGGAGTTGCCATAGGCAAGGGAAATCGATGTGAGGTATATGACAGCAGAGAAGTCCCTCCAGCTGATGTGGAATCTGAGGCAGGTTTGGTGTCAAGTTTGGCAGTAGACAACACATATCAGGAACACTGTCTTTCCCCTCTTTGGAAAAAGGTCTGCTTTGCCTCTGGAGAAATTTCTCACAGATGTTGGCAGTTGGATGACTGTCCCATTATCCCATGACCACGGACAATCAACCAACTGACCATCTGTGAGATGAATGAGTCCTATAATCCGGCCATGTGATGGGGTTGCATGGTTGACAGGCTGTTTTGTTTGTTTGTTTTTCCATGTAGAAATGAAATGTAAATTCATGTTAATTCAGTGAATTCATTTTCTAGTGAGCTTGTTTGCATAAACATTCCATTTGGCTATTGGGAGAGGCTGGATCAAACACTTCTCACCAGACAGCCAAAAGAGAGTCGAGCTTCCTACCTGCATGCAATGGGAGGATGTTTGGCCAGTTTGAACCACTGTGATCTGCTGGATGTTTCTCCAGAGTTATAGTCCATGTTGCTGTGACTGTGTTTACATTTCCACTCCCCTTCTTCAGGCAGGCAAGTGCTGCATATGCACCCCGGCCCTTAGACACCGGTTGGGCCAGGTATTCCGGAGGCTAGTCCAGAGGCTGTTAATGGAGGACAAGCAAGTGTAGAACGCCATTGTCGCTGTGAGGTGGTGAAACTTGATGGCCCTGATTCTTATGTCTCTACAAAGAAATCATATCAGACTCTGTTCTGGTTTTCTCTGGGCTGCTGGGCTGCATTCTCACCCTCTGGGCCATGAACTTCGGGGAATAAAGGGTTATTTCTCCCCAGGGCTGTTATGCATTGTATCTTTTGTCCGTTTTACGAATGTGTTACTAGCTGGAAGGTTGCTGTTCCTTTTACAACATTCCCAGCATACCCTGCATGGTAGCACCATACCAGTGGGAAAGGCTTAAGAGGAAAAAGTGCTTTGGGTAAAATCTTGGACCTTTGATTCCAAAAAGCATTTAAAAAATCCATGACTTCTAGAAACTCTCTAATTATTTACTTTTTCCAGGTACAGGAAAGGAGGCCAACAGGTTACAAATGTAATCGCTACCAGGACGATGCATGATCAATCATGTTTTCTGACTTTGGAAAGGATGCTAATTCACACAATGGATTCTGAGAGCCAGGAGAAGAAGGGTGCCTAGGCTTCAGAGTAGGAAGAGGTCTGCCAGTACCATGTGGGCTGTAGAAAGCAAAGCCTATGGGCAGAGAAGGGAAGGCTGTGTGTAGCAACTTCCCCCAAGATGAAACCCTTCCATCTTAGAGAGAAGCCTGCTAAGACACATGTTAAAAAAAAAAGAAGATGCTCTAAAGAGAGGTGAAATGGCTTATTCTGCATGGAAAGCTCATTACATGTAGAAGGTAAACAAGCTCTTCAGGAACTCCTTGAAACTGGCCGGATTCACAAGGCCACTTCCTCTTCAAATTGACATAAGCAGTGAGAACTATTGAGATATTCAGATAAACCCAGCCACTGGGAAAGGATAGTTTCCAGACTGTTGAGCAGCCTGCTGGCTATATGGTGCTCTCGGGGTTCTTAGCTTTCATGAGCTGTCACCTATGCTGGGGTGGGCTTTGGCGATGGAGCTACCCTTGAGTCATTTAAGTTCCTATAAGTAATCCTTCATCTATATCCAATCCAACTCCCCAGCCCACCAGATTGAACTGTTGGGGGTTTCCTTCCTTTGGTCTGTTGTTGATCCCTGTCTGTGTTCTCATCTGCCTAGGAGTAGGGTCACACAAGTGGGCAGGAAGACAGAAGGTGAGTGGGCATGTAGATAGATAGATAGACATCACAAGGGCGGGCTGTAGAGCCTTCAGGACCACATGGCCAATAGAGTGGAAGGCTTCGTCCGGCATGAGGTGGAGGTGAAAGACTATAGACCTTTGGTCACCAAAAGGATTGTGAGACTGCGAGGAAGAGACAAGAGGAGATTCTGAGACCATTCACCTCTAACTAGAGGCAGATTGATGATCTGCATAAATCAGAGTCAAAAGTTCATGCCATTCTTCTTGAAAAGTTAGCATTTATTGCTTGTGAAAGGAAATGTGTGCTGTCCCCCTTCTCTTGCAGAGCCTCTGAAGATGCACTTTTCAACAACAGTCTCTTCTTTAACTTGTCCCTGTCTGTCATTTGACACCTCTCTGTCCTTGCTGAATGGATGACTATTGCATTCCCTTCCCCCTCTTTCCCTCCTTCCCTCTCTCCCTTAATGTCTCCCTCTTCCTTTCCCTCCCCCCTCTCCTGTTTCTCTTTCTCTCTTTCTCTCCTCCATGGAAAGGGAGAGGAGGCAATTGGAGCCAGATGTGTGCAGGTACCACAGGATGGATGTGTTTGCTCGTCTCTGTACACCTCATAATAAAATGGTTACCCTCCTTCAGCACCAGCCATCTGTGACTTGGTGACTGTGTTCTTGTCAGCCTGACCTGCACCTGGCTATGCCTTCTACTTAATTATGTTGCTCAGCTTCACTCTTTGGTTAACTGTCCTCTTTCTAGGAGACTGCCTCAGACAGGGAGACTTTCACATGGTATCTAAGGAAAGGATGGAGGCTTAAAATGTGGGAAGAATTAGATGTGATAATCAGGTTATGTCAATGTTTTATCTCAAAAACTGGCCCCTAACTAAAGCTCCTCATCCATCCATCCATCTATCTATCTATCTATCTATCTATCTATCTATCTATCTATCTATCTATCCATCATTATCACATCACTACCACCACCACCACCACCACCACCACCACAATCATCATCATCATCATCATCAATCTGTCTATCATCTACCTATATATGAACTTGGAAAACTAAAGCTCTCTTTGTAAAGCATTCTTAGGGAATAGTGGAACTGCTCTGTTGGGCAGAGTTAGTTCATTGATGTATCAAAAATAGAAGGAAGATGTTATCTTGCATCTCCCCTCCTCATCCCATTATGGTTGAAGAAACAGTTGAAATTGGCAGTAGTGAAATCAATGTTAGTGTTTATTGTAGCTAAGTATATAGAATGAAAGTAAGTGGAGATGTGTGACAAAGCATGTCAGGGCATTTCACGTTTGAAAAGCAGTTCCATTGCAGTAAATATGTTCGGGGTCATTCCAGGTTTTCCCTGTATGCACATAAAGCAGCTATAAGTAGTATGGCATAAATCTTTTGATTAACATATGCAATTTATCTTGGGTTGTGTACTTTAAGATTATTTGTTTCTTTTTTGAATCCTATTTCTTAGAAACAGTGCATATTTGGTTCGTATATTTGCATCCAGTTTGATAACCACAAGCCCTTTAAATTAAAGTGCTTGATAATTTATGTTTAATATTATCATCTCTATAACCGAGCTTTAGTCTTTCTTTTTGGAATTTGTTTTCTAATCATCATATCCAGATTTTTACCTTTGTCTCTATGAGGGTTTCTTTTTGATTAACATTTCCTCCTCCTCTTCCTCTTCCTCCTCCTCCTCCTCCTCCTCTTCCTCCTCCTCCTCCTCTTCCTCTGCTGCTTCTTCATCCTCCTCCTCTTTTTCTTCTCCTTTTTTACCCCCTCCTCCCAGTTTCCCTCTCCTCCCCTTCTCTTCTTCTTTGCTTTTCCTAAGGATCCACATGATATATCCTGTACCAACAATATTGATTCTTTCAATTCATGGATTTCTCTGGTTATTTAAATCTTCTGTAATTTCTCTTGTTTTTGCCCTATAATAATTACTTTATACTTCTTAACCAAGTGGGTTCTTAATTGTTTTATTAGTTTTGATGAGACTACAGAATGAGTTGTAGTTATAGTTCACATTTGGACTGCTTTTCCAGTCATAAGAACAAACTTGGAGTAGAAGGAAAAACAACTGATTTGACCTTGAAGCCCCCATTATGCCTTTCTCACCACGATTTAGTTCTACTAAAATTCTAGAATATTTAAAAAAGCCTTTTACACCCTTCTTCATTTACAGATATGTTATGTGCAAATGGTAGTAGTGTTAAATCTCCTTTTTTCTCCGTCAATGTCTTCTGCTTCTTTTCCTTGATAATTGTCCTTTTTAATACCTTGGTAAAGTAGCACCTAGAGCTGGTGAGACTATCATACTTTCTTCATTCCTGATCTTCAGGGAAGGCTGATAGGCACTTTCTACCAAGTTTAGAGTTTTCCTTTAGATAGCTTTCTTCAGATTGAGAAAGGTCCTTGCACTCCAAGTTTATTGCAAATTTTCTCGAGAAAATGTATTAGATACTCTCTCTATATGTGTATTTATTGAGGTGATGTAGTTAGGGCTCTTCTTTCATTTTAATGTTATTTACAATAATAATTACTGCATGACAAGTCAGTTTTGCTTTCTAAAGATAACCCTTTTATTATGACATGAGATCTTCTGTATATTCCTGGCCTTTATTTGTTACTATTTAAAAATCTTGTGCTACAGACACAGAGAAGTTCATATGCAGTCTCTCTTCTTTCAGTAATTGTTGTCTGCTTTGATAGCATTGCCTTTATTATGTCCCATAGATTTCCAAATACTGTGCTATAACTCTCATTAAATTCTAAAATGTTTTAAAGTTCCTTCTTGATTTCCATCCTGGCCCGGTTTCTATCTGGTAGTGAGTTGTTTAGTTCCTGTTAGTTTGTACCTGTTCTGCCCTTCCTACTGTTGTTGAGATCTAACCTTATTTCACAGTTGTCAGATAGGATGCCAGGTGCTACTTCAAGTATTCTATATTTGTTGAGACTTGATTGGTGTCCTACTATGTAGCCAATTTTGAAGAATCCCCATGGGCTGCAGAGAAGAAAAAGCATTCTTCGGTGTTTTAGGTGTAGGAGTGTCTGGTAGGTACATTTGGTTGATGAGGTTGTTTAACTCCACACTTTCTAGGTTTAGTTTTTGCCTGGATGACATATTAGTAATGGCGGGGTATTGAAGCCACCCACTAACAAGCAAACCTATGAACATGAGAAGGGTTATAATTGTTTAATTGATTTCTATTAGAAACAGTAAAGTTGTATTAATTATGTTTAATTTTTTTGTTGCTTTTACTTGTTGAGTTTTGAATTGACATGGGATATACCTAGGCAGTAAGGATCCTCAGTTATAACTTTCTTATCTGTGGGTATTTGCAGTTCTTTCAGAAAATAAAAGCAGCTATTCTAATTGCCAAATAGTATACACAAAAAAAAAATAAAAATTATAATAAATTCAGAGCTAACCAAGCTAGAAGTTTTACAGGTGAGAGTTTTCATGATAAAGTGGCATTATGACAGAAATGCAGGTTACCCTGGGAAGGCTGCAAGTTCTTCACAAGGACAGGGATGAAGGCCACAGTGGGGTGAGAGAACACACGCATGGGGCTCATGGCTCACACTATAAAATTATCTGAGCGTTCCATGTCTAATTACAAAACAAAAGCTTAGCACAGCACTTTCCCCCATGGAATGCTATTTAATACCAAATAGTGTAGAGTGTTTGAAACTTCTAAGTGCAAGAGAAGTGAACAAAGCGCTGGAAACTGATTTACTCGGCTTCGAAAGTGGAGCTTTTCATCAGTGACCAGAATTCCCTTGCAAGCAAATAAAATAGCCGATTCAGAAGCACCTCGAGGAATCTCATGAAGAAGACAGGAGAGTAAGGGTCTCTGTCCTCATCCAGGAAACATGTTAAAGACAATCGATGCATGCCCCCATCACCAGGTTGGGCAGAACTCAAAAATACTAGTTTTACCACAACCTAGAGAAGGCTGGATTAGACTGTTTCAAAACGTTAGCTCTCTGGGATGATTTAACTTGTCCTTCTTTGACCTACTCTGTGACTGAGGCAGCACATGTCTGCAGTGTGGAGTTCTGGTCTCTAGAAAGCAGACCATACTCAGAAACTATTGTGTGTGTGTGTGTCTGTCCCACCTTGACTGGCACCATCTAATACACTGTGTAAAGTGTTCATTTTTGTGATATCAGATTTAGAACTTGAGGCTGGGAATGTAGTGCAGAATAAAGCATTTGTCTAACATGCTGTGCTAGCTAGTTTTGTGTCACCTTGACACAGACTAGAATGACTGCGGAGGTGGGAACCTCAAAGGATTAATATCTCCATATTTCAGGGTATTGGTAGGTTAGGTTTGTAGGGTATTTTTTTCATTACTGATTGATGGGGGAGGTCCCAGCCCATTGTGGGTGGGGCCATGCCTGGTGGTGGTCCTGGGTTCTATAAGAAAACAGGCTGAGTAAGCCATGAGGAGCAAGCCAGTAAGCAGCACTCCTCCATGGCCTCTGCATCAGCTCCTACCTCCAGGTTCCTGCCTGGTTTTGAGTTCCTAATTTGGCTTCCCTCACTGGACTTTGACTCAGGATGTGTAAGCCAAGCAAACCCTTTCCTCTCCAAGTGGATCTTTGGGATCTTAGTCACAGTGTTTCATCCCACCATGACACCTATTGATACATGCCTAAAGCTGTAGGTAAAACCCTTAACACTTCAACACACTTGAAATGGCTTGGGGGAAACCAAACTAATAGTCTTTCAGTAACTGGGGACACACAGCAGGTCACCTAAGGCCTAGGGAAGAAAACTGGAGGAATCCCTTTGGAAAATTAAGAGAGACAAATTAGCTGTATCGAGAAAAATTACAAAAGCCATGTGCACGGGCAAGACAAAACGGGGTGTTCAGGACAAACCGTGTCACACTCTGCTTTCACCTTGGGTTGATTGATGCTCAGCATAGAGTCAACTTGGTGACATGTGGAAGGATAGGGCTACAAAGAGCCAACCATCCTCAAAGCCTGGGGCAACTTGGGTTGTTTGCTTCAGCTCCTGGCTTAAGATTTCTCTGTATGAACGCAAGATTAACATAGGCTACACAATGGAGCATAGACTTCAGTGGCTGCACATAACAAAGTATTCAATCTGTATAAAAGTGATTTGCCATGTTTGCTTGATGTCCCTGGGAGGCTTGCTTTTTTCTGAGGGCAGGCAGAGGGGGGTTGAATGTGTGTGTGTGGTGGGGGAGGTGCAGAGAGAGACTGGGAATAGGAGAGGGAAGGGAGGAGAAAATGCAGTTGGAATGAAAAAAGGATAGAAGAAGAGGAGGAGGAGGAGGAGAAGCAGGAGGAGGGACAGGAGGAGGAGGAGCAGCAGGAGGAGGAGAAATAGCTGGAGGAGGAGCAGGAGGAGGATAAAGAAGAATGGCAAATGTCATGTTTCGTATGTAGCGCCACAATTTAAATAGTCATGGAATCAGCTTGGTTGAAAGAAGTCTTTTCTGGGAAGTAATGATGCTTAAGGAATGCTGCTGTGTTCCTACCCTACATCCTACCATGAATGTGGGAGCATTGTACACTCCTCCTAGTTTTATCAGACATAATCTAAGTTTAATGATGATTTGTGTAGGGTTAACTACAGAAGTCAATTTTCTTTTTTTTAATTAATTATTTATTTACATTCCATATGTTGCCTCTCTTCCTGGTCCCCCCTCCATGAGTTCTTCACCCCATCCCTCCTTGCCTTTGCTTCTGAGAGGAAGCTCCCTCCCTCACCCAGCCACTCCCACCTCACCCTGATACCATCTCCCTTCCCCAGGGAATCAAGTTTCTACAAGATCAAGCACATCCTTTTCCACTTATGCCAGACAAGGCAGTCCTCTGCTACATCTGTAGCAGGGGCCACGAATCAGCCCATCTATGCTCTTTGGTTGGTGGCTTAGCCTCTGGGAGCTCTGAGGGGGTCTCAGTTAGTTGATAATGTTGTTCTTGCTATTCTTTGGGACTTTCTTCCCCTGCCCCCTAAGCCCTACTGCTGCATATTTCTATTTATTCTCCTGGCCCTCTGGGGCCTCTCCCTTGTTTCCCCCATACCTCATCCTCTCTTTTCCCTCCCCTTCTTCTCTCTGACCCAGGTCCCTCCATCCCTCTGCCTTTCATGATTATTTTATTCCCTCTTCTAAGTGGGAACTTGGGCCTTCCTTCTTGTTAAGCTTCATATGGTCTGTGTGTTGCATCATGGGTATTCTGAACTTTTTGGCTAATATCTACTTATTAGTGAGTACATATCATGCACATCCTTTTGGATCTGTGATACCTTACCCAGGATGATATTTTCTAGTTCCAACCCTTTGCCTGCAAAATTCATGGTGTCCTCATTTTTAATAGCTGAATAGTATTCCATTGTGTAAATGAACCACATTTTCTTCATCCATTCTTTGGTTGAGGGACATCTGGATTGTTTCCAGCTTCTGGTTACCACAAATAAGGCCACTATAAACAGAGTAACTCCATGTGTTTTTGTGATATGTTGGAGTATCTTTTGGGTATATGTCCAGGAGTGGTATAGCTAGATCTTCAGATACAACTATTTCCAATTTTCTGAGGAACCACCAGATTGATTTCCAGAATGGCTGTACTAGTTTGTAATCCCACCAGCAAAGAAGGAGTGTTCCTCTTTCTCCACATCCTCACCAGCATGTGCTGTCTCTTGAGTTTTTGAACTTAGCCATTCTGATTGGTGTAATGTGGAATCTCAGGGTCATTTTGATATGTATTTTCTTGATGAGTAAGGTTGTTGAATATTTCTTTAAGTGCTTCTCAGTCATTCGAGATTCCTCAGTTGAGAATTCTCTGTATAGCTCTGTACCTTTGTTCAGTTTCCAATAGTATGTGGGTTTCTGTTGCTTTTGTTGTTATTGAAAACCACCCTTAGTCCATGGTGATCTGATAGAATGCATGGGATTATTTCAATCTTTTTTATATCTGTTGAGACTTGTCTTGTGTGAGATTATATGGTCAGTTTTGGAGAAGGTACCATGAGATGCTGAGATATTCTTCCATTTTCGGGTGAAATGTTCTATAGATATCTGATGAATCCAATTGGTTTATAACTTCTGTTAGCTTCACTGTGTCTCTGTTTAGTTTCTGTTTCAGTGACCTGTCTATTGGTGAGTGGAGTGTTGAAGTCCCCCACTACTATTGTGTGAGGTTCAATGTGTGTTTTGCTTTAGTAGAGTTTCTTTTTATGAATGTGGGTGCCCTTGCATTTAGGGCATAGATGTTTAGAATTGAGACTTCATCTTGGTGGATTTTTCCTTTGATTAGTATGAAGTATTCTTCCCCATCTCTTTTGATAACTTTTGGTTTAAAGTCTACTTTATTCAATATTAGAATGGCTACTCCAACTTGTTTCTTGAAACCATTTGCTTAGAAAACTTTTTTTCCAGCCTTTTATTCTGAGGTAGTGTCTGTCTTTGTCACTGAGGAATGATTCTTGTGTGCAGCAAAATGCTGGGTCCTGTTTACATATCCAGACTGTTAGTTTGTGTCTTTTTATTGGGGAATTGAGTCCACCGATGATTGTTGTTTCATGTTATCTTTGTTGTTATTATGGTTTTGTGACTCTCTTCTTTTGTGTTTGTTGTGAGAAGATTAATTTCTTGTGTTTTCTTGCATGTAGTTACCCTCCTTGTTTTGGAATGCTCCTTCTAGTATCCTCTGTAGGACTGGATTAAGAGAAATATATTGTTTAAAATTGGTTTTGTTATTGAGTATCTTGATCTCTCCATCTATGGTGATTGAGAGTTTTGCTGGGTGTAGCAGCCTGGACTGGCATTTGAATTATCTTAGGGTCTGCATGACATCTGTCCAGGATCTTCTGGCTTTCATAGTCTCTGGTGAAAAGTCTGGCGTAATTCTGATAGGCCTGCCTTTATATGTTACTTGGCCTATTTCCTTTACTGCTTTTTAATATTCTTTCTTTGTTCTGTGCATTTAGTGTTTTGATTATGTAACAGGAGGATTTTCTTTTCTGCTCCAATTTATTTGGTTTTCTGTAGGCTTCTTGTGCATTTATGGCCATGTCTTTTTTAGTTTAGGGAAATTTTCTTCTATGATTTTGTTGAAGATATTTTCTGGTCCTCTGAGCTGGGAATATTCTCTCTTTTATTCCTACTATTCTTAGATTTGGTTTTTTCATTGTGTCCTGAATTTCCTGTATGTTTTGGGTTAGGAGATTTGCTCCTTGTGTTGTCTTTGACCATCAATATCTTTATGGTACTTTCTATGCCTGAGATTCTCTCTTCTATTTCTTGTATTCTGTTGGTGATGTTTGCCTCTGTAGCTCTTTATCTCTTCCCTAAGTTTTCCATCTCCTGGGTTGCCTCCATTTGTGAGTTCTTTATTGTTTTTATTTCCATTTTTAGCTCTTGGACTGTTTTGTTCAATTCCTTCACCTGTTTGCCTGTGTTTTCCTGCATTTTTCTAAGGGATTTATTTTTATCCTCCTTGAAGGTCTCTATCATCTTCATGATAAGTCCGAATCTTGCTTCTCAAATATGTTAGGGTATCCAGGGCTTGCTGCGGTGGGACAACTGGGTTCTGATAGTGCCAGATTACTTTGGTTTCTGTTGTGCATGCTCTTATGCTTGTCTCTGGCCATCTGGTTATCTCTGGTGTTAACTGGTCTGGGTGTCTCTGACTGGAGACTGTTCCTCCTTGCAGGCAGGTAGTATTCTGTGACCTGGGTTAGATCAGGCAATGCTCTCTCTGGTTAGGATCAGCCTCCTATGTCCTTGGTTAGAGCAGGCTTCTTGTGTCCCTGGTTAAGGCAGACCTCCTGGGAGACAGGCAGGTTGTGGGGTATGAGAGAGAGGTAAGCATGCCTGATCTGCCCTAGTTAGAGTTGCAGACTGAGGGAGAAGTCAATTTTCGATTGATTTTTGAAGTGTATTTGATCAGCAAAGTTTCTCACTAAGGCAGGTAGAATGACTAAATATAATATTTTCTGCTCTCTGATCCTTGGTAACTAATGATAGTAATAATAATAATAATTGTTATAAAATAAAATATTATTATTATTGTCATTATCATCATCACTGATTTAAACTGGTCACTTTTACTTAATACACAGCCTTTCCTCTTTTCAAAGTCTATGGAACCCCACTTCTACAGTGGCCTAAGAGTCAAGTTCCCTTCCCCTTGGTGATTTCACACTCTGCAGCCTTCCATTGCTGCTCTGAGGGTCCATTCTATTTCCTCCACTTCTCCAGAGTGGCCACTGAAGGGTGGCTGATCCTGCTTGTCTCCAATAAGGCTGTTCAGGGAATTCTTTCTTGTAACATTCCTGGTAGGATTTATTTCAACTTTCTGAAGGGGTCAGGCAGGTAACTGACCCCACACATCCTTTTTTACCTGCATGAGTCCATGGATCTTAGCTTCTGTAATCCACAGACTGAATGAGAAATGGTCCACTTCCCTCCCCATATGTCCACCAATAAAATGAAGTTGACAGGAGCCCCAGGTGATTTTAAATTTCCTTTAGTGGAAAATGGAATTCAGGTTTTTGGAGATACTGATCTTTATGGCTCTTTTTATGGAGCCTGAAAAGGTCTGACCTATTATTTAAACACAATCTCCTGTCAGTCACTTTGCATCTGATTTACACCCACAGAGACATCACTTTCTCTACTATGCTTCCTTGGAGAATGAGGAAGGATGGGCTGTAACATGTTGGGAATGCTTTCCACTAGGCTCGTCAAGCTGGAGGAATGCATGGAGGGCCCATGCGGATCCTGTGCTGGCCCACCACTGCATCTTCAACCTCTCTATATCACAGTCTTGAGTTCCTGCATCTTGGATGCAGAGCGTCCCTGTCTCACCATCTGGCAGCACTGTACCCGCCATAGTGACTTGGGCATATGCAGACCTGGACTCAGGACTTTCACACATCTCCCAAGGGGCATCTGGGGACCTTCCACATAAGCACATCCCAACATCTTAAAGAAAATCCTGTATCTTAGCCCTACCTGATTTCTCTGAGTCATCTGGACCCCTCTAACTTCATTTTGTCTTCTCCAAAACAATTATCTACAAAGCCAGTGTTACTTAGCTTGTTAAGCCACTGCCTGGAGTCATCATTGCCTTTAGAATTAAAACTATCTTCCCTCTAGAAAGCCAAGGACGTTCCTGGTCTTCTCCCTTGGCTTTCAATTACACAAGGTTGTTTGATTGTTTTCTGGCCTGGTTATCTTTCGCACACCGCGTCTTCTGGTGAGAATTCAGTCTCTCTATTCTGCACCTGTGTAACTCACATAAATATGTAACATTTCAGCTCACAGCCCTTCCCCAAACTTGTATACTCAGCCTCTTCCAACCTTCCACTAGCTCATATTTCTGATCCAGCAACACTCTGAACAACTTTATCATTGGGCTTCCATGTTTTGTGGTAACTTCCTGCCTCTTTCCATTAGGATGTGAGCCTTTGAAGGCTGTGCAAGCCTCAGACATATGATTTTATCCCTTGAGGCCAGCCTAGCACTGACACATGAAAACTTCTAAAGGAGAAAATGTTGGAATGAGAGATTGCCTGTCTTGGCACCACTTCCTCCCTTATGGTTCCTCTGACGTTCTCCAAACTCCATGAGCTGCTTTGCAGATGGGCCTGGGCTCCGTTTACTTTTGTGCTTCCCTGGCCGTCTCCTAGGGAAAGCACACAACAGCTAGTCGGCAAATGTTTGCTGAGTCAAAAGGGCTGGTGCTTGGGCTCAGTGAGCTTGCAGTAAAGATGTAGACACAGATGAAACTCAGTCAGCCTGTCCATGGGACAAGGGAGCGTAGGAGGCAGCTTCTCACAGCAGCCCGAGTGTCTGGAAGCTGGATTTGTCCTTGGTATATTTACAATGAAGTACACTCATTGTTCTTCTCTTTTATTGGCCCTGTCTTTACCTTTGTTCTTCTTCCATGTCTCCTAAGAACAAACAAGCGTTTGGAGCTCAGATACTTGGCTCCTTGCATGGGACCAAGCAGCAGGTGTTTGTAAATGCCACACTGCTCTTGGGTCCCCGGGGCATGCATGTTTCCTCCCTGCTGGCCTGCTTGACCATCTGAAGTGAGGCTTTGTCAGCTGTCCCCAGAGTCCAAGCTCTACTTTTAATAGAGCACTGTTTTCCCTTATCCCTTTAATTTTGATTTTATTCCCTCTGAGTAATATTGGGAAATGGTATGTGAATTATGTATCAGCATTGGTGGATGGTAACATAGGGATCACCGTACCTGTCCCCAACACTTGATAAGCACCATGGCATCCAGAGCCTTCGAGGCTCCTTCCTTAATCTTCTATACTCCATCTTCTTCTATACTTAACCTTCTATACTTCTATACTATGTCCCCCTCTTATGAAGTGGCCATAATTCTGAAAGTCTTCATGCCTTTGCATTTCTTTATGAATATGCAGCCCCTGGATCTCTAAACAGCACACTGTCAGTTTTACAATTTTAACTTTGTAGAATTGAGTTCGTAAGGCTTTCTGGGAGTCCCGGATGCTGATAGGTGCTGCTGTAGTTCATTTGTCTTCCAGCCATTGCTGGTGGGTTACCTTTCATTCAGTTCTTGATAATAGACAGTTTTTTTTTTTTCTGGAAGTGTTTTTTCTTTTTTTTAAAAATAAGATAGCTTATGGAGAATAGTCTTGTGCATACTTAAGGAAAATACACAAAAGTGTTTCAGATATTGAAGAAATACTGAGGCCTGGTTGGTGACTCGGACACTGAATTCATGCTTCAGTTCTTTGTCAGGGCTTGGTTTCATGACAATGCAGAGACAACTGCATTGTGTGTTGAATGCTTATGTGATTATAAATAAAATAAATATATGCTTCTTTTCTATTAGTCATGAAATGCTAAACAGAAGGGACACCTTCTTCAAAACAAATGTCATTAGGGCATCTCAGCCATGAGTAGACATCACCCGATGAACTGATATAAATGTCATTAGGGCATCTCAGCCATGAGTAGACATCACCCGATGAACTGATATACACCCAGCAGAAAGGGAAACCATTACTGCTGCTGCAGACTGAAAAGTCTCTGGTCACAGAAAACAAGATTATCTTCTTATTTCATCAAAAAAGAGGGAAATAGCTGGGTCACTTTGAAAAGAACACCAAGAGAATACACAGACTAGTAGTAGACTCAATTAGGAAACCTTCTCCCGTTTAACACTGGCAAACTCTGCATCTCTGCCATTTCACTATTTAGCCACAGAGTCTGAAAAAAATGTAGTGGGGGGGGTGGCAATACGGCTTTGCCAGTAAATGTTTTGCTGCTAAACTAAACCACATGAGTTCGATTCCCTACGCCCACATAGAGGAAAAGACTGACTAGAGTCCTGAATATTGTCTTCTGACCTCCACACATGTGCTATGGCAAAAATAACAGTCCATACAAATAAACAAATACGTTTTAAAAAGTTTTAAATAGAAATAAGGTGGAGAGATTGATCCAGAGACAGACAACCTCTATATGGAGCTATGCAGGTGGGCCATATGGAGAGTGAATCCAAAACACCTACTAGTCTGGGACCAGGGATCCACATAAGTAGCTAGCTTGAGATGACCACCAGTCCAGTACCACACCAGCCTGGATTGGCTCTCAGGGTTGGGAACAAGCCTGAGATGAGACAACCCTGCCTGGTACTACATGACCCAGGCAAGGATCAAGTCCAAGACAACCACCAATCCTGTGCCATGGAGCCTGGACAGGGAACTAGCCTAATATGATCACCAGTCAGATACATCACAGGCCAGACCATGCCAGAGATGACCTTTGTCCTGTGCCATAATGCACAGGCAGGGCATAGCACTCCTAAGACCACTCCTGAGACAACCCCAGATACCCAGAGGCCCCAGGAACAACTAAAAGGAGCAAGTAAGTGGTGGAGAGATAGAAGAAAGAGAAAGAAGAATGTGGGCACAGTGAAGAGAGGCAGAACTGTAGAATGAGGGTATGAAGAAGGGCCCAATGTGAGTAGACAACGATGCTATCTGGGACCTGATCTGTGTGGCCACTGAGAGACATGTCTGGGTCCCTGGCTCTACAGCAGCAGGGATTTGTTGCCATCAGAGGCCAGACAAATGTCTCTGGTCTGTGCTGCCACCCAGGGATATGTTGATGCCTGTGGTGTACAAAACTGGTCCCCACTCCTCACTGGGCATCATGGGAGAGCTGGCTCTGGACATCACCCCGAAAGCATAATAAAGCTGGCACTGGTTGAGGGAGTCATGGGAGAGCTGGCCCTGAGGATATCAGCATGAGAGAGCTGGCTCTAACACTCAACAGCAGTGGCATAGATGAGGGATAGAAACCCTTCTCCCTACCCCCCTTGACCCTTGCCATCTGCTTCAGGCTGGAGACCTGGCCCTGGGGTCATGAGAGCAGGAGAGTGGGCCCTGCCCCTCACTTGGGCAGGACAGTAGAGCTGACGTTGGTGGTGATGGGGTATGGAGGGGGGGCAAGTGTGTCCCCAGGACATAAGTGTGGGAAAACCAGCTATACCTATTGTTGGCTGTGTGGTGACATGGAAAGAGAGATGTCCTGCCCTATCCTTGCCTCTTGCCACCTATGGCACACAGGAGGACTGTCTCTGGGTCATGGCAGCAGAAGAGCTGTTCCTGTCCTTCACTTGGTGCAGTGCTTGAGAGAGCAAGCCCTGCACCTTGCCTGGGCAGCACAGTAGAGCTTGCCTTGATGAGCCCAGGTGAGCCAACACCAAAGGTTGCAGGTAAGCTGGCTCCATGAGCATGACTATAGGAGAACCTGCCCTGCCTCTTGTCTGTTGCAGCACCCAGGAAAGTGGGGCATGCACCTCACCTGGGTAACACAGTAGAGCTGGCCCCAATGGCATGGGTGCAAATAAGCCAGCCTAAGAACATGGATCTGGGAGCGCTGGCTCTGTCTCTTGCTGACTGCACCATTGCATGGGCCAGCTGGGGTAGGGCAGGAGTGCTTGCTCCAATGGTGAGTGCAGGAGAGATGGTAGGCTGAACAGCTCAGATACCTCTCAGGTCCAGATCCAGGGCTTTGGATTGACCCACTCCAACATCTATTCCATTGATGAACTGCTGGAGTGTGTAAAGGGGCCAGTCCTGCAGATCCAAAGCTGTAGGATCTCCATGACACAGGGCAACAACAGGATATCTGAGAGGAGTCCCAATGAGGTTCCAGTATTGATAGAGTAGCAGAAGCCAGAGCCCTTGAATCACACCAATGAGTCATTGCAGTGAACATTTACGAACAGTGTGGACAAAAGGGTATACCATGGGATGGACACACCGTGACACACTACAGCTTCCATGATGAGCATTTTTCTTTCTTTTTCTTTTTCTTCCCTCTCTTTTTGGGGGAATGTTGCAAGGGTGGAGGAGTAGAGGAGTACAACTGGGATGAATGATGTGAAATTCAAAAAGAACCAATACAAAGTTTTTAAAAAGGTTACTTTTAATCTAAAAAACAAAACCAATCAAACTAGAGAGCATAGCTTACTGTATATCTATGCGGCATCCTCCTGTTTCTAGGATAAAACTGTGTGATGTGTTTAAACTTAGAAGATCCAGTACAAATGTGAACCGGAAGGGTAAAAATGCACATGCGTATGGGCCCTCAGAACTGGAAGTTGTTCAGGGAGAGCTGGAGAAGATGAGGGTGAATATGAGACCAGGGAGTCTCCCATGCGCTCCTGGACACCATGAGCCCCACACACTTAGGTGATACTAACAATAAAAGCAGCTTATCTCTCTTCAGTGACAAGTTAACTTTTACTCTAAGGTCGTAAATTTATAGACCTAGGTTTTCTTTTTTAAATTTGGTTCTTTTGTAACACTTAACTTGAAACACAAACACATTGTGAAACAGTACAATACACGTTGTTGGTAGACTTTTTATTTTCCAAAACTATTTTTTTTTTTTTGCTAAAATGTGAGGCATGCACACATAAGCCTTGAGGTAATAAGATCGTAATCACCACTGTTAGGCTCTTATACCTCCGTGTCATGTCCTAGGTCCTCTGGGGAACAGCACACAGGGAGGTCATTGCCTCTGGCTGCACTTTGACCTCTCGACAGCTGAGGACCACCTGATGCTCTCCTTGAAGGGTAGTTTTGTGGGTTTTTTTAAAAAGATTTATTTACTTATTATATGTATGCTGTGTAAGTACACAGCAGCTGTCTTCAGACACCCCAGAAAAGGGTGTCAGATCTTGTTACGGATGGTTGTAAGCTACCATGTGGTCTCTGGGATTTGAACTCAGGACCTTCAGAAGAGCAGTCGGTGCTCTTAACTGCTGAACCATCTCTCCAGCCCCGAAGACTACTTTAAGGTGACACTATTTTCAGAAATACATTCATGCTGAATTGCTTTAACTGCTTCCTTTTCATCAGAGACGTGTGTGTAAGCAGATACTGCACCATGAGGAAAATCAGGAATGTCCCCACTGCAGGAGTGTTCAGCGCACCCAGGAAAGCCTCTTGCCTTCACCGCAGCCTGACTGGGTTTTGCATCATTCCCTTCTTTAAATCTTTTGAAGTCATGGACAGACCTCAGTGTCTTCTCCAGAAGACACTTGCACGTTCCGTAGTGATGTCACCCAAAGTCCAGCAAGGCTTTCAATGCCACTACGGATGTTCAGTCCCTCTAGAGTCTGCCTCCGCTACAGCAAAGGCCCTGTTTAGGTGACAGACCTTAACATCTGCCATAACTCCTTGAAGCATTGGCAGGATCAAAGAGGTTATATTGAGCAGAAGAAACACTGCTCTGTTACTGTGATAACGTCGTGTTCAGTTGATATCCCTGAGAGGTCTGCTCTTTTCTGAAGGGAAATAGAGGGGTGGATCTTGCAGAGAGGGGAGTTGTGTGTGCTGGTGGAATTGGGAAGAATGGAGGGAAGGGAAGCAGCAGTCAGGATATGAGAGAACAACACATTTTTAAAAAGAGAAGAAGTGAGCTAGGTAGAAGGAGGAGGAGAAGCGGAGGAGGAGGAGGAAGAGGAGAAAGAGGAGGAAGAGGAAGTGCCAAAGCATTATCATCAACAAAACTTCAGAGGTGCACTGAGCGAGCACCAGACAATGCTTCCACATCTTGCCAGCAGCAGGGAAACTCTTTAGCCAGCAGCGGAGAGCTCCCTGACTTCTCACAGCTAATGTGAACCACTGGCAGTGCGTGCTTATTGATCCATTTGAAGGGCCTGGGAGTCTCACTGTTCCAGATCCCAGAAGGGTTTAGGTGTGTAGCCTGCCATACTGCCCTCAAGCAAGTGCATTGCCTTGTCCATTGGAGCCTTGAAACCTGGCACTGCCCTGGCTTCTTTGTGGAGGGAAGCCAGACATCTGTTTCTAGGAAAGAGAACGTCATCCACATGACAGATTCGCTCCAGCTACAGTGTTCTTCCGTAACGCATCTATCTAGAATCTGTGTCTTTCAGTTGCCTTTCATCAGTGCTTGTGGGCTTGCCACTCATTCTGATATGAACAGTGTGATAGCTATACTCTTGAATTGCTACGCCAACCCATGGTAATGGGAGATTTAACCTTTACTTATTGTTTTGGCTTGTGATCATCACAGTACCAGAAGTAGTATACTTTAGCCTCTCATCTTTGTCGGACCATTTGTAGGTTCTCCATCCTTGATGTTGGCTCTTCTGGATCACTTGTTGGTAGTTTTTCAAATCCTTTCACAGACTCTGTCACTTAGAGATCAGAGCCTTGTCAGTGGACTGTGCCTCCCTTAAGAGTAATGGCCACCCATGATTGAATAATCTAGTAACTATGCCAGTCCCATAGCAGTTTATTCTCATTATTGAGCATCATGTGTTGAATATAATTTTATGTGCTAAGCTTTTACATGACTGACTATGCAGTGGGTTTACTTACACTGGTATCAGCACAAACCCACATTGTACCACCATTGTGTGGTAGTCTCAGGGAACCTGTGCATGCAGCCTCGTTGAGCAGTATGTTACTCTAGTGCATAACTCTCATGTGTGTTATTTATACTATGAAGCATGTGCTAATGCTTTATCAATCTTGCTCTGGGGACTTCTGTTTCATTTTTAGTTCTTTATATTATCTGTGTACTGTTTTTTAAATAATAACTGACAATATTGCATTATATAAAATGTGATTTTATATTAATTTTCTATTGATGGAAACTTAATTATATTTCTAATACTTTGTTACTGACACTGACACCACTTGAATATTCTTGCACATAGTTAGGGCATGTATGCAGAAGTAGTCCTACTATGTGTTGTGAACATAGCGTTCAAGTTTCCCACATGTGCCTTTGGCCTCCCTACTTGAAATGACTTTCTTAATTATTTACTGTTTTCATGTGCAATGTTTTAACTGTTGTAAAGCAGTGGATTGATGGAGACATATAATCAGCATCCATGTCTGAGTCCTTTTAATCTTCATTCACTCTTCATCTTCAAATCTTTTAATATCAATTGAAATTAATATATCCCAAACCTAGAAGTATTTTAATAATACCATAGAAAATTATGTTTTTTAAACATATAGATACAAGGTTGGGGTCAGGGTGTCAGCTAACTGGTAGAGTGCATGCTTAATGTGTCTAGGGCCCTGAGCACAATCCATGAATCAAACATACACATGTACATGTACATATACAAGCAGATGTAAACAAAACATCATTATCATTTGGAAGTCATTCATATTTCATTAGATCAAATCTTCTCAATTGTTTTACTGTGAGGTTTATTTAAGAAGTAAGCACAGTTTATAAATGAACATCGATTAATGTCTTTAATCTATAACCATTCTCCTTGTAGCCTAATGAAGAAAATAAGTCAGGCTCTGATAGATATTTTTGCACTGAAGAATAATCTAGAAGCTGCTAATTTAAATCTCAGAAATATGCTGAAGGTATAGGTGTTTCCCAAACATTGGAAATTGATCATAAAGATGAGGCATGGCACTTGTTTGTTGTTTTGGGGCATTGTGATCTCACAGGTTGTGCTTCTCTCGGTCACTGGGGTTGGGGGCTTGCTGATATATACCAGAGCATTCTTTTGTATTCAGATTTTCTTCAGGAGAAAATGGTAACCAGAGCTTAACCTGCTGGGGTTCTTTCATAACCCAGATGGTGTGGGGATGGGAAATGTCTGATTCCAGACCACATTAGAAGTTTTCAAGCTTACCTGAGGGAAGAAAAAAGGATGTGTGAAATTCACAGTCTGAGGCTCACTAAAAGTCAGAGAGTCAATCACAAGAGAATCTTTCTGTTGTATCAAGAAAACATACTGAAAGGCCATAAATTTTGAAAGAGTCAGTGTAAACACTGGACCCAAACTCAGATATGGCAGAAAATAAGAATTATGACACTAGAAGTTTAAAACAACCATACTGAACATATTAAGAGCTCTAAAAGATAAGGAGAGTCAGCATTCAGAGCAGATGGGCCATGTGAGCAGAGACAGACGTTCTAAAAACATCCACCAAAAAGCTGGACTGGAGTTATTTTAACAAAAATTAAGTATGTCTTTTAGTAAGATTATTAATAGACATGTCTGAAGCAAAACTCTGCTCTTGGGTATATTTCAGTTTAAACTCCCATAACTAAAATGAAAGCAGAAAAAATTTCCCAGAGTATCCAAGACTCTGGATATCCATAAAAGGTTAAAACACAATGTGAACAGTAGAAGGAGGGGCATTAGGGGAAATAGTGGAAGCACTAGTTGTTGAGGCCTTCCCTCAAACTCATGTCATGTTGGACCACAGACCCAAAGCTTAGAAAACACCAAACAAAATATATACCAGAATGTGATACTCAGGCATATTATTTCAAACTATAGAAGACACTGAAAACCCCTCAAAAAGTTAGATGAGTTGAAATATTACTCACTGGAGAACAGGAGTAAAATTTAAGATAACTTCTCTATTGCAGCCATACACACAAGAAAAGATTATAGCAACAGATTCAAAGGGTTTCAAAAAATAACAGCAGACGCAACCTAGAATTATTTGCCTTTTGGCGTTGTCCTTTGAAGGAAAAACAGAGTTTCCAGAAGGATAAAAAATTAAAACATTTGTTGCTGATAAAGTTATCTGGAAAATGTTTTAAAATATATATATAGAGAAAACAAACAATATAAGCCAGAAATTTGGACCAATGTAAAGAAAGCAAGAACACTGGAGAAAAAAATTAAGTAAAGATGAAATACAAGCTTAATTGACTCCATGCTTGCATGTGTGTGCTGCTGTGTGTGGTAGGTATATATATATATATATATATATATATATATATATATATATATATATATATATATATATATATGTATATATGTACATGTGTGCATGCACATGAAGGCCAAGTTCAATCTCGGGTGCCTTCCTGGTCTCTCTCTGCTTAGTTTTGATGTAAAGTCTTTCACTGAACCTGGAGCCCCTTAATTGAGTGAGGCTGGTTAATAAGTTCCAGAGAACCATCTCTTCCCGTTTCAATCTATACTACAAGATCACAGTGGTAAGGGAACCTCATACCAGCCCAAAAAACAGACACACTGATAGGTGAGTAGACTTTAGGACCCAGATCTAAGTTCACGTGGTCACAGACACCTTAATTTTGAGACCGATGCCAAGAATATATATTGGAGAAAAGGCATCTGTAAATAGTGCTGAAAAAAAGACGGGCTATCTACATGTGGAATGAAACTTGATCCTTCTCTCTCACTCTGCATACAAATCAATTTCAAATGTCTAAAAGATCTCAACATTAAATCTTAAACTCTGAAACTGGTAGAAGAAAGAGTGGAATATACACTGGTGAGGACTTTCTGAACAGGAGCCTGCTCTTCCAGGAAACAACTAGTAATTAAGTAATTTCACATCATGAAATGATAATGCAATACAGGTTACTGCTACTGTTCTTGATTACCCTACTAGAACTTGATGGTAAGTCCTTCTTGCTAAAGACACCGCATACACATTTTGGTCATCAAACTGAAAGAAACAACAGCAGTACTGATCAGAAAGCTTCCTCCCTACTGGTTGGCTTTCCTAACACTGGAAGGTGCTATGCAGGCTCTGGCAGAGAAAAATCATCAGCAGTCTTACCCAGCTCTGAACTCTGAAAGCACCAAGATGGCCACCATAAGATGTGTGCACGGGCAGCCAGGAATAAATGTTGTGGGGTCACCAAGCACTTTCTAATTGGATTTAGGGCCAGTTCCACAGGAGGGAATTCATGCCTGATACTGTAAAACTGGCCAAGAACCAGAGGTTTGGAAACTAACAGGCATCAGGGGTAAAGCTGTTACTGCTCGTTCGCTAAGTGGACATTGTATCAAGCTGCCCGTTAGGTCTGTTTCTCTGCATCCACAGGCTAGTGCAGCACTCAGGTCTCATCAGAGACGCTCCTTGATTCCGTGCTGGCAGCTAACGCAGAAGCTCGCAACTAGCCACAGTACAGAGAATCAAGTGTCTTTGAAGTTCTTGGCCACAAATGGGGCATCCATACAATACCACCTCTCAAGGCTCGGGCGCCACGCCAGAAGAGTAGGTGGAGAGACTTTAAGGCAGATGGTCAGGATAGTGCCAAAACCACCTTCTGAACATGACAGGTCTGCCCTACTCATGAGCACATGGCAGCTCTTGTTGCCAACACAGGATCAAGACAGCCATCATTCCAACTTGGGGGAAGAGAGGCTCATGAGCGCAGACCTCTGAAGAGCTGTGGACCGTTGATGACTTCTGGGGAAGGAAGAGTCAGTTTTCTTTAAGGGTGGCCCCTGGAAGGATGGTCCCAATTCTATGAGTCAGCACAAAGTACATTGTTCCCATGTGTGAACTTGTTAGAGAATTAATAACAATGTCAAAATTTAAAAATGCTTACCACAAACCCCAGATTAACCACTAGGAAAAGATAAAAGAAAGAGGTGCAGTTGGTGTGCTGAGGGAAGAGAGGGCACGAAGTCCAAATGCCACTGAAGACCACAGGAGGCAGAATGAGTGGAAAAAGATAACAGGAAATGAGAGTAACAAAGAAATCCCTGGAAGTAGGGCAGGGAGGTAGAAGGCCAGCCACATCAACAGTTAGCGGGATGGCAGTGGTTTGCAGGCCTTACAGAGGAGGCAGAAGACAGCAGGAACAGGAGGAGGGCAGAAGACCCGTAAAAGGCCTGAGTGCCCCAAACACACTTCAAACAGAACTTGAGTCAAAAGAGAAATCTCAGGAATAATTTTATAAATTACAACAACAACAAAAGCAACCCATAAAATATTTTGAACTAGCATTCAGATGTGCAGAATGCAGCAAAAATGGAGATTTCAGGGACATTTATAGCATACTCGAATTGCATTCAAGTCACAAGAAAAATCACAGAGCAGTCAAGAAAAGAAGGGTCCTAATAGGAAAATCAAAAATAAGAACTTACTATTTCAAATATTTCTTTGAAAAGATCTGATTAATAATTCTCTTAGGCTAATTAAGATAATAGAGAAAGGACCCAAGTTACTAATGTTGGTAGTGAATGGATATTGTCTAGGATTGTGCAGGCATCAAAGGGAATAAAGGCTTGCACAGGACAACTCTATACACACGTATTGGTAGTTAGTTAAAAAAGACAGTGCTCTAAATGTCACACAAGGAAACATAGACAGTCTGAATAGGGCTTCACTTATTGAAGAACCTGAATCAATAGTAATCTGCCAAAACAGAAACTATCAGGCCCAGTGGAGTTCACCAGTGAATTCTACCAATTGAAACTGAGGGTGGGGGAAGCTACAGGGGTTCATTTCTTTCTTCAATAAATCTGCTCATGCAAGCCAGAACTCCTAAGAACCAGGATACCCAGGAACTAACATAACCACCCACTGACTTTTTCACAATACCAGTGGACTTTGGATACCTGAAGTAGGAGTTCAACTCCAGGCCATGGAACTTCGTGCCTCTTTCTACAGCTTAAATTTGAAATTGGGTCTCACCAACTTGCCTTGAGGATAGGCCTTAAACATGCCATTCCCCTGCCTCAAGCGACATGTTTCCTAAAACTTAAAGAGTTTTAGCTAAGTCTTCTGCACTTAGCCTTTACCTGATGGAAATTGCTGTTCTGCAAAGTAGCCTGAGAAGTTTTCTGTACACCTGCATGGGCCACCAACTCAACACAAAGAAAACTATCATTATTTTACTTTGCATTTGGTTTCTAGTGACATTTCTCAAATATATTTTATTTTATAATTACCTACAGTATTTGCATGTAACCCATCATATGTATAAAATCTAGTTGGTTTGGGGCAAATACTTTAGACTCTGTTCTCTACAGGTTACTTAATACCCTCTGTAGAGTGTGTGTGTGTGTGTGTGTGTGTGTGTGTGTGTGTGTATCATATTTTACCTTTGTAAAATATGAATATTTACAAATATATATATATTTATATTAACAAATATATATATTACTTATTTATTGTGTGTATGTTTATGCATTCTTGCACCCATATGCATGGAACTCACATGAAGGCTATGGGAGAGGGGAACCAACCAAGTCTTGTCTTCCATTATGTGGCTCCCAGGATCAAGTGCAAGCTGTCAAGCATGATGGTCATCTCCCCAGTCCCCTCGTAACGCTTGTCTTTTAGCTTGTAATTATCTTAATTTTAATCCAGGAGGACTTGCGTGTATGTAATTGCTTAGTCAGCAGTAGTCCGCTGCTCGGCTTTCTTCAGCCTCCTCACTCAGCTGTGAGCTATGCTTTTCTTACACTCTCCTCAACCCCAGAGGCTCTAAGGTATGGTTTGCGCAATTGATGACTGGGCACAAACATCCCATTTTTGTGGTTGTTTTGTTTTGTTCTATGAATGATGGTTCAGGAAAGATGCCCTACTGTGTGCCTGTTTTCAAATTTTTATTTTTAGAATTTTAGACTTTATAATGAGCACATTTCTAGTTTCTTTGAATGCCTTTTATGCCTCTTTTTTATGTCCACTGAAGTTTTTCTTAGTTGTAATAGTGTGGGAATTATATATAAATAGCTTTTCCAATTGTGAACAACCCTTTTATTTCTAGACTTTATCTATCACTGGTGTAATGATTTCTCTATTTCTTCCTTCCTTCCTTTCTTCCTTCCTTCCTTTCTTTCTTTCTTTCTTTCTCAGATTTTGACCTGATAATCAAGATGTCAGGTTTTTTTTTTTTTGAAATTTTATAAACTTTATTGTAAAATCTCCTGCAAATAAAAATAAAAACCACACACCAAAATAGCCAGAAAATCTTAAAATGTAGTTAGTTACCTTCTGTTCACTCTTCTTTAGGGCTTTTAAGTCCACATTCATTGGTGGGACTGATCCATGCTTTTCTATTTTGGTTCAGTTTGGGCCAGATTTTGAGCGAAGTATATTTTTGTTTTAGTTTTCGATGTCATCTATCAACCTACCCCTCACGAATGTTAACCCCAGGCCAGACCTCTGCCCTCTCCACCAGATCTGCTGTCCTTTGAACATCCGGCCCGAGATGCATGAGAAACACTTCAAACCCTGCACATTCAGCCAAGTTCCTGACCTCCTCACATTCCTATAGACAGGTCACCCATAGCCATGTGGAGTCCATCACTCTACCATTGCTAAGGTAATAATCATGGATACTGCCCACGTCTCACAGGATCAATCCATATCCAAGTTGTACTTGTGGTATAGAATTTGGGGGTGGGGTGCACCCTATGCTCTAAGCCTGGTTGGCTAGTCATTTCTCAATAAGCCTATTAAAAGACACAACAAAAACAGAAATGGGAGATTGATCCTATGTGGCCATGTTTGGAAAAGGGGCAAGGAGATCCAGGGAAGTCCTCAGGTCTGTCTTTGGGATCTTGAAATAAGATTAAATTTTAAATAGGAGACAGGGACATGTTCATTTAAGCAGTCCCTGTCAGGGAGTGGTCCCTCCCATCACTGACCCTCTGCTGCCTGAGCTTCAGTCTTCCTGTAAGATGCTCTAAGAAGTTGTTGGTACTGTGTAAAATCTCTTTCGGGGAGATAAGGACCCCTCTGGTTGGAGCCTTTTTCTTCTCCAAGCATGAGATTCCAGGGAAATTTTTCATTTCATGGGGGGTCCATTATTTCAATAGTCTGATAGTGATGTCAAGAGGCATGACTGTGTCTTTAAACAGCTTCACATCTGCCCAGGGTCACACTTGGGATCCACTGCATCTCAACTCCATATCATTGCCCCCTCTCTGGCTGATTTTCCTCGTCTCCTTCTCAACAGAGCATCAAACTTGTTCACAGACCAAAGAGCAGGACATCCCTTTTGAAATGTACACCTTAGGTGAGTGTCTAACCGACACATTCACCCTGTGCCCTGGCCTTCCCGGCTTGGTAGGATCCCTATTCCCCCGACCTTATCCTTGGCTTCCCCACTACTCTGGTTAGATTGATACTTACTAAATGTGACAACTCCTTTTTCCAAGATGCTGCTTCTCCACCATCCTCAGAGCTCTCTCAGATGCTCAAGTGTCACTTTCTCAATGGGACACCCATATCTTTCGTACTTTCTGTTTTCCAGTCATGTACATACTACAGATAGCATTGCTTGGGTCACTGTCTCGGACCCATGAAGCCTCTGATTTACTTGTGTTCACTGACTCAGGTTTTCTGTTGATGTGATGAGACTCCAGGACTCAAAGCAACTTGGGAGGGAGCTTGCATCATCTTACATTTCCAGGCAACTGTCCATCACCAAGAAAAGTCAGGACAGGAACTCAAGGCAGGGACCCAGAGGCAAGAACTGAAACCGAAGCCCTGGAGGGACATCACTTACTAGCTTGCTCCTCAAGGCTTGTTCAGCCTGCTTTCTTACAGCATCCAGGACTTCCTGCCCAGATGTGGCACCATCCTGCCCAGATGTGGCACCACCCACAGTGGGTTGGGCTCTCCCATATTAATCACTAAATAAGAAATACCTCACAGACTTGCCTACAGGCCAATTTTATGGAAGAACTTTCTCAATCAATATTCTCTCTTCCTAGATATGTCTAGGTTTGTGTCAAGTTGACAAGAACCAACCAACACACACATTGTTCAGGAGAGCTCTGAACAGCAACATTTAGTCAATTTCTGTTAATGTTTCAGGGACCAAACCACTCTGGTCACTGTCACATGCAGTAACTGCTAGTGTTGCTTGTTTTGTGCATGAGTAAAATTGGTCTATAAAATCTATGTAATTCTTGCTTAACTTAGTTATCAAAGGAATTTGAGAAGCATTTCTTCTTTATCTACACTTCTAGAACAATTTGAATAAGATTGTAATGGAAACTAAAACTTCAGACCTTTAAGTCTTATTTTTTTGTGTGTGAGAACGTTTTTAAATTATATAACTTAAGCCTTTATCTTTTTATTTATGAGTAGTTTAGTAAATTCTCTGTAAGTGCAGCAAATGTTTCAAGTTTCACACACACACACACACACACACACACATGACATACACACTCATATTTAAGTTAAAACTAGCTAAAGTTTATCAAACTTGATAACTCAGATTTTGTCTCAACAGTCCCATGCTCTGGTCTCCTGTGCTCAGTTGCTGCCATGTTGTGCATCGCAGATACAAGGATCCCTCATAACAGCACAACCCAGCTACCTCTATAAGGAGCTCCATTTCAGCTGTTATATCTCAATATGCAGAGCTCCAACTTGAAAGACATTTTTAGCATGAAGTTGGAAACAACATCTACCACCCACCACTTACACTGACACCACCCACCACCTACACTGACACTGCCCACCACCTACTCTGACACCGACTACCCTGTGTTCTTCATTGTTCCACTGCCCCTGAAAGAACATTTCACAAGAAGAGAGATGTTTCTAACGTGTTTATTACTAAAACTCTGGAGTATAAATGTGTCTGGAAAGAGTAGGTACTTGAAAACATAAATCAAATGCATGGAGTAGATTGAACAAGAAGGAAATTACCAACAGTGAAGCAAGAATTGTAGTTTTAGAACAAGAATAAAGTTGTGCATGGTATTATTATGTTCTTTTCATCACTAACATCCTTTGTTTCTTGTTATTCTTTTTTGCCTTGTTTGTTTGCTTTCATTGCTTTGATGATTTTTTTGTGGGAGAGGAATTACTAGTGTCTCACTATTTGCTTAGTACATACACTGCACACTACTACCTATTGTCTTACTATGACCAACCTGGACCTCACTGCCAGTCCTGGGATTGCATGTATCACCACACCCAGAATAAGATCATTTTCTATTCTTTGTATTTTCTCTTATCCCTTCTTATTCTCTCATTTGTTTTCTTATTAACCAGTTTCATCAGATACTTGCTTTATTGCAGTGTTTTTAAAAACAGAATTTTGCATTTGTTAATATTATCCTTTGTATATTTCCTTTCTTGGTGTTGTTTTCACTTCATTTTTCCTACAGTCTTTAGAGTTCATCCCATTGATCTTGTGCTAACTTCTTTGTCTTTCGACATTGCTCAATGCTATAAAACCTTTTCTTCAATATAAACAAAAAGTGTACTTAAGTCTCCTTGCCTTAATCCTCTCACTGGACACTAAGTCTAGTGAAATTTCCAATTTTACAAAATTATTAAAATTTCAATGTTTTCTTTGGTCCACAAGGTAACAGGAATGTGAGATTTTTCTTGGGTAAACAAAGTGGGTTTTGTTATTAGTTTCCTAATGCCAAAGTATATGAAGCTGCTTTTAATTATCCTGCATCACAGTGAGAAAGCTTTCCTCCAAGAATGCTGCATATTCTTAGGATTTTGTTAGAGCTTGTCCTGAGAGAGAGAGAGAGAGAGAGAGAGAGAGAGAGAGAGAGAGAGAGAGAGAGAGAGAATAAACTCATGAATGCTTGAGAAGAACGCCATTTTCAAAGCTGTTGTGAAGAATGTTCCTAATGTCCACCAAGTCTGTTAACCAAGGGTGCCGCGGGCACAAACAAAGAGAAAGTCTCTTTTCTGCTAATCTTGGGGTCTTCCTCTAGTCCTATTTACTGATAGTCTAGCATAGATTCAGACCAGAAAGCAACCATACTCAGTGTAGGTCCCCACCCCAGGACAGCACAGTGGGGTATACACAGAAGGGTTTAAAGGGACCATGCTTTAAAAGCTGCTGCAAAGCCTTGAAGCTAAGATTGAAATAAGCTTATCTGTCTGCACGTGGGGTTGCCATGTACTGACACCAATAGTACCACCAATAGCAAGCCATGACTAACACGTGGTGGTAGGGCTGAATCTCTTACCTGGATCCATTCACAGCCACCCAGGGAAATGGGAAGGCAGTGGTATTTTTTAATGGTTATTTTATTTATTTACATTTCAAATGTTGCCCTCCTTCCCAGTCTCCCTTTCACAGCCCCCCATCCCATCTCCCCCCGCTTTTAAGAGAGTGCTCCCTGACCCACCCTCTCCTACCTCTATTATCCCTCTACACTGGGGCACCAATCCTCCACAGGACAAAGAGCCTCCCCTCCCAATGATGCCAGATGAGGCAATCCTCTGCTATATATGTAGCTGGAGTCATGGACCCATCCATGTATGCTCTTTGGTGGTGGTTTCTTCCCTGGGAGCTCTGGAGGGTCTGGTTGATTGATATTGTTGTTCTTCTTATGGGGTTGCAAACCCCTTCATGTCCTTCAGTCCTTCCCCTAGCTCTTGCATTGGGGCTCCCAGGCTCAATCTGATGGTCTGCTCTGAGTATCTGCATTTGTTTTAGTCAGGTGCTGGCAGAGCCTCTCAGAGGACAGCTATACCAACCAGGTTCCTGTCAGAATCCTGTCAGGTTCCTGCCAGCAAGTACTTCTTGGCATCAGCAATAATGTCTGGGTTTGGTGTCTACAGATGGGATGGATTCCAAAGTGGGGCCTTTCCTTCAGACTTTGCTCCATTTTTTGTCCCTGTGTTTCCTTTAGACAGGAAGAATTCTGTGTTAAAATTTTTGAAATGAGTGAGTGGCCCCATCCCTCAACTCAGGGTCTTGCCTATCTACTGGAGGTAATCTCTACAGGTTCTATCTCCCCTCTGTTGGGTCCTGAGAACCTCTCCCTTCCCTGGTATTTGGGAATTTCTAGTGATTCACCCACCCCCATTCCCCACTCCCCACTGCTACATATTTCTATTCATTTTCCTGACCTCTGGACTTCTCTCCTGTCTCTTTCCTTACCTGATCCTGCCTTGCCTTTCCCTCCCCCTCCTCTTTCCCTCCTAGGTCCCTTAGTGATATTTTTAATAGTTCTTTGAAGTGTTTTGCATTTTCACATGTCTTGTCTTGTCAAGTGAAGCATTCCACAGTCACTGGTACATGTGTCTTGTTCCATGAGAGACACAAAGTAGGACAGCCACCAGCTCAGCAGGTGTGCCTTGATCACTGCACCCTCCATCAGCCTGTACACATTCCTTGTGCCATTCCTGTGCCATTCCTTGAGCTCCACTGATGTTCCGGGTCTCTGTCACTCATGGCTGGTGAATGGAGCTCTGTACTACAAAGGGTCAGTGTTTGTACTTCGCTGAACTGAGCTAAGCATGGGAACCATACAAACAAAAAAACCAACCTGCCTCATGGGCTATCATCAGATGGCTCAGGTCAGATGAACTCAACAGTGGTTACAGTAGAGTTACTATTCTATTGCAAGAAACTATGGAGTTGGCCTACCCTAGCTGCCTTGAGAGTTATGTGTCATGGGTTTTTCAGATTGGAGTCTGTGGCTCCTGGGGCACAATGTGCCTTCCAGTTCCTGTGAGACTGATGCACTCCCTCAGGTCATTTTGTGTTTCTCTATATTTTTTCCCTTAGTAGTCAAGAAAGCATGGATGCTTGGTCTTAGTTAGACATTAACCTTGTGTTTCCTGAATAGCTTGCAAACTTCATTGTATCCTGGCAACTACAACTGTATTGATCCTGGCTATTGCCATTACATTCTGTTTATGATAAAGCCATAAAAAGTCATATTGCTCTGAATAAAATTGTCACAGTCTCAGAATGGTTGTGACCTCTCCACCCTGAGCCTGGTTTCATCCCCTTTGGTCATAGCAGGTGACCTTGGCCCCAATAAGTCATAGTGGATGTTTACACTCCATCAATTCCCAAGCTACCATCTCATCCTCGTGTTGTTTGACTTGAGATACCTGTGTTCCCAAGCTTCCCTGTTCTCCATCCCTGCGAGTCACCAGCTGTAGAACACTTTTACTGTGACATCTTCGGGTTCTATCAGTTGCATCCCACCAAGCCTTGCTCTCTACTTTAAGTCCCTCTGTCTGTCAATGATGTGTTTCAGGCTACTTGCTGAACATTTGTGTGACTCCACCCTTTTTCATGGACCCCCCCTTCCCATAAGGGCAGCCTAATAAGAAGTGGATGTCTACTACTAATTTACACATTACTAGTTTCTTGGGAAACTAATCCATCTTCTGTTCAGAATGGAGCCACATTCAGATTACCTTATCCAAGATTATGATTCTGGCTTCCAGAATGATTAATAAACAGAAGAGTGTGTTTTCTCATCCTCTGAGGGAAAACAAAGTCATTATCACTTATGATTAATGAAAAGTCACTCACATATTTGATAAGAGCTTTCCTGGAAGTTTTATATCCTTTCTAAGAAGAACACATGGTTTTCAATGTCTTGTGAGAAATAAAAGTCAAGGTCCTTGTTCTAAAGATATCACTCAAACAGCAATAGAACATTAAAATTCCCAAGGCTGTACACCCATGAAGCCAGCCTGTGACCCTGCTCTTGTATGGTTTCATTTTATTTCCTGGAGGATGCCAAGAAATGTGAGCTAAATGAAATGCTTAAAACCTAAACAATATTACTCAGAGCTTTGAATTTTTGTTTTGACAAAAGAGGACAACTCCTTGGTTGGCAGGCTCACGATTGTATGACAGTTCTTCCTGGAAGGTTTTTAAATGTCTCTGTGTCTCAGCCTCCTGCTCTGTAAAGTTGCTCTAGCAACTGTACCCAGTTTGTGGAGTTCTTATAGGGATATAATGAATTACTATAGGTAAAGTGTTCAGGACTGTTCTTGGCATGCAGAGCGCTTTGTAAAAGTGTGGGCATAATCTTTAGAAACATTTCTGATTTTAGTGTTTAATTGTAGTTAAAGTATTTCCATATGTAACTAAGTTTTATGATAAGACATTGAAACATGAATCAGAAAAAAAAAAACAAGCAAATTACAAAATAGCATGGATTCTACTTTGGGCACTATGGTTGGCACATAAATTAAATAAATAAATAAATAAATAAATAAATAAATAAATAGCATGGGAGCCATAGTGGCACACCTACACAAATTGACTCATTGATTAATCTGAGAATTCCTTCTTTCAAATAGTATTGACTTTTGCCTACTTATTTCCAGGAAGTTGAAAAGGTGTGTATAGTGAGGCTATTAATGGAGCCTGAAAGGTCAGAGCAAATTGCAGAAGATGGAGGGTGGACATTAGAACTATTGGTTGTGCACTGAAGCATCTGCTTAGGAAGCAATGGATTCTCCATCTAAACAGAGCCATGAGAGTGACAGTATGAACTGAAGTCATCCTGCTCCGCAACTCTACCCAGTGGATCCAAGGGCAGATGTCAGATTTCAACAGAGCCAAGAAAGCAGGTTAATCTGGCTTACAAGGTTTGTTTCCTGCACTAGGGCTTGATTCTATACCAAACACTGAATTGAGATGTTTAGTTTAACCAATGTTACCTTCACACGAGAACTAATTTTGAGAATCTATTAGGAGGCTACCCATGAAATTTTACTTTTTAAAAGATTTATTGTTATTAATTTTAATTATGCACAGGCAGGTTTGTCTGCATGGGTTTATGGTCACATGACTGCAGGTGTCTTCAGAGGACAGAGGCTGCAGATTCCCTGGAGCTGCAGTTACAGTCCCTTGTGAGCCACCTGGCATGGGTGCTGAGAAATGCACTCCGGTTCTCTGGAAGATCAACAAGACCTCTTGACAGCTGCCCCATCTCTCACAGCACCCAGGGGATTTTCCATTTTGATCATAGAATGTAAGCCCGTGATGACAAGGTGTGTTCTCAGAGACCACTGTGTCCCTGGCATTTAATCCCAGTACACCACAGGCTGAAGCACAAGGACAAACTTTCAAGGCCAGCTTGAATGGCATAGTGGTATCCTGTCTTAAGCTCCCAAGACCCTCCAAAGAATGAGGTTATAGTTGTTTATATATATTTTACTGAATAATAGGTGAGTTGTTTTGGGGGGGTGTTTCTAGCAGATACCAACTACTTGATTATAGTTGTGCACTGAGCATTTCTCCTAAAGAAATTAATTTGTGCAAGCAAGGGAGGAAGAAACACAATTTTCTTGTCAGTGATGGATGGCTTCTGCTGTGGTGTTGTACCCTGGCTCTCAACTCCCCCAGAGTTCCCACACTGGCTTTAAACTCCATCAGTTCAGTTTTCTGTGCATAGTTTGATATGAGCCTGCAGTTAGTTTTTGGAATGGTTTCCAGCCCAATTTATGGTGATTGGTAGAGTTTGATCTTATGTGGCTCTGGGAATCAGGCAACACTCCCCTTCATCCCTGCCTAACCCCCATCATGCAGGCAGAGATGATGTGTGAAAATGCAGGTACTTGGGACACAGGCAATTATGTGTATCAACATCTGAGATCATGCGGTAAGTGTTCTTGTCTGAATAGCTGATGTCAAGTCCATCAAAGTAGGGTCTCAAAAGCTCTGCAGAAAAGTCTCCAATACCAAGCCCTTGTGAGTGTTGGGATTTGTAGTTTTTGGAAGTCACAGTTGGTTGGCAATTGCTGCTGTTTCTGATCAGATCGATTTGGACAATAGTTAGGAAAAATCCATTTGAGAGTGGCTTCACCACTGTCCTGCCAAATGCCTATGGGATTAAATAGCTGCACAAATGTCTGTCTACATACACAAGAGATAAGGGTCCTACATACATTATACTTGGCATCCCGTTTTCAATTATTTTTGACAGAACCGTGGCATAGCTAGCACAAGTTATTTATGTTTGTACTTAGGTCAGAACAGGCAGACAAACTTCTGTGCTCAGGAAAAGACAAGCAATTGGTAGACAGTCTCAGTCGGTTCTCTCACTCAGTGCTTCCTGGCTTTGTGATCGAAATTGTTTTGTGCTATGGCTTTGTCATGTGTAAAATAATGATAGCAGCACAATTCATACAGTTCCTTGTGAGTTCAAAGTCATCAAGAGGAAAATTTAATTTTGATGAAACCTAATTTATCATATTTCCCTTGTGGTTTGTGTTTTTCTGTTTTGTTAAGGACTTTTCCCTCACAATATGAGATCCCAAAGGTTTTTGTGTCTTTTTCTAGAATTTCGCATATTTAGGTTTTATCTTAAAACCTACAAATACCCATTGATTTCTCCATGTGTTACAAGAATTATGAATTTGCTTTGTTTCATGAGGTTGCTACCCCAACATCATTTGTTGACACTAATTTCTTAGTTACTTATCCTAAATTTTGATAGAAAGTCAATTGACGTTTTTTGGGCCCCATTATCTATGTGTCCATCTAAATCCATGCTGTCAAGATAGCTGCAGATTTAAAGTGTTCAGATTGCCCAGCGTGAGTCATCAACTTGGCTATTCACAAGACATTGTTAAGAAGAGATGAGCCACAGATGAAGCGATAATATCTGCAGGGCGCACATGCGTCATTGCTTTTCATCTCCCCCTGACTTCTTCTGTCAGCCTCAGCACTGCAGCCTTAATCTTTGGCACAGTGATTGGAGACCCCAGAGAGGGTCCAAGGCTCTCGTATCATTATCATCATCCAAAAAGTATTGTTTTGCTTCTTTGGACAACCAGGCTAAAGGTCTGATCATTTTAATGATGACTGTGGATGGATGGTTTATGTGTGTTCCTCTTCACAAATTAATCTGAAAGCATCCCATCTGCAGTTGAGCCAGTTCTTGCTAGAAATGTCATCTCCTATCTTTCACATCTGTTTCATGTGTGTGTCTGATTCTTAGCTCATCCAGTTTTTAAGGCCTTCTGAGAAAACAGCCTTTAGTGATATAAACTTCCTCTGGAGCCTTCATTCTCTGTACTAATATTTCCTAAACATTTTTTAGTGAAAGAACCCACCCTGGCTTCTTTCACATTGTCTCATGTTGCTTTCTGTTGCTGTAACAAAGCACCATCACAGTACATTATGAAGGAAGTCAGGGCAGGAACTCAAGGCAGGAACTGAAGCAGAAGCCATGAAGGATCAATACTTATCTGCTTACCTATGACTTTCCCAGTCTGCTTTCTAACTCGCAAGCCCACCCCAAACCATCCTCACAGTGGTGGTACCCAGTGAGCTGGGACCCCCCCCCCCACGAGTCATCAGTCAATCAATGCTCTATAGGCCATCTGGTGGAGGAACTTTCTCAACAGAGGTTCCTTTGCCCAGATATCTCTAGGAAAAAACCAACTAAGGCAGTGCCCATTCATACTATATGCTAACCTCTTTTCAAATAGATGGATTCTTTGTGGTTGATCTCTTTTGGCTATTTCTATCTAAACTAATTACATGGTACATGTACTGTATGTGATATCAAATCTTTAAATTTACTTTTAGAAGTTTCTCTCTCTTTTTTTTCTTTTGGTTTTCCGAGGCAGTGTTTCTCTGAGTAGCCCTGGCTGTCCTGGAACTCACTCTGTAGACCAGGCTGGTCTCAAACTCAGAAAAAGTCCACCTGCCTCTGCCTTCCAAATGCTGGGATTAAAGGTGTGTGCCACCACTGCCCAGAAGTTTCTCAATGGTCTACCATTAATTAATTTCTAAACTCATTTGTTCTTTAAAATTGTATACAATTTTCCTTTGTAAATCCAATAGAACTTTTAGATTGTAAGTGTATCGGTGATGTTTTAATCTTTATAAATTCTATGCATTTCAGTATATATAGATCCATGTTTGTGGTTGCCAATCAGGGAGTAAGCAGCCATCTATACAACAAAATATTGCTTTACATCTATTCTGTAAATAATTATTTTACAAGACAGAGCAGACTACTATTTCATAGAATCTTTGCTTTATTTTAAACTTGGGAAGCCGTTTTCCATTACTATAATAAAGTAAAAAAAAGTACTGTACAATACTCTTAAAACATAAAAAGGTTTAGTTTGGCTCAATGATCAGAGATTTCAGTTCAAGGTCATTTTGTGCCATTGGCTTGTGGTTTGTATTCGGACAAAATATTATTGGGCAAGGAAGTTGTACTGGCTGGTTTTGTGTGTCAACTTGACACAGGCTGGAGTTATCACAAAAGGGAGCTTCAGTTGGGGAAGTGCCTCCATGAGACTCAGCTGTGGGGCATTTTCTCAATTAGTGATCAAGGGGGTAGGGCCCCTTGTGGGTGGTGCCATCCCTGGGCTGGAGGTCTTGGGCTCTATAAGAGAGCAGGCTGAGCAAGCCAGGAGAAGCAAGCCAGTAAAGAGCATCCCTCCATGGCCTCTGTGTCAGCTCCTGCTTCCTGACCTGCTTGAGTTCCAGTCCCGACTTCCTTTGGTGATCATAGCAGTGTGGAAGTAAGCTGAATAAACCCTTTCCTCCCCAATTTGCTTCTTGGTCATGATGTTTGTGCAGGAATAGAAACCCTGTCTAAGACAGAAGTCCATGGTTGAGGGGCCTGCCCCATCTCACAGATGCTGGGAGCCAAAGAAAAAGCACGAGGTAATCGGTCATCTCTCAGTCTTCCTAATGGCACGAAGTTCTCCTCTAACCTCCACTCCAAAAAGGATCCGCCATTGCACAGTCGTGCTGTAGGTGGAAAGCCAAGTCTCCTCTGCTGTATTTGAGAGGCAAACAATAATACTCACTTGACTGGTATATTTAAATGTGCATGTGTCTTTTTACCCCCAATTTCACCTTTTGAGTATCTGTGTAGGCATGCTTTTCCCACACTGGCAAGTTTGCCACAGTGCTGTTCACAGAGATTCTGAAAAAAAAAAAAAATCTTGGTTATCAACAGACGAGCACACAAATAAACTCTAGTGTTTACATAATGAAATCCGAACAGACAGAAGAGATATGCTACCATAAGCCAAAATAATATTTAATTTTATAATTAAATATAATAGTAAGCCTGGGGGATTATATGCAACATCATGCCACTTAAATTCGAAAATGTAAATACACAATACGGTTTTTTAAAAACTCATAGAGATTTCATAAAACCACAGCTGGCAATCTTTATTGACACGTTTCATCTCTGGGTTCATAACTACCTGACTGAACCTTGGAAATCGATGGAATGCTTATACCACTTACATTGTATGGCCCCTTCTGGCTTACTATGGGTTCTGCAAATGCTTCTGCTGAGGGAAGAGTGGCTGTAGATGAAATGACATCACACATTGGCCTAGCAATGGGAAAGTAAGGTGGTCAGGGGCTCAGAGCTCTGCTTCCTGCTGGCAGGGGCTCCCTGGGTGGGATGCACACACACATCAGGAAGGGCTTTTGCTTCACGGTGAGAACAGGCGGCTCCTGTGTCTGCTGCATATATCATTAACTCACTGTTTTCCTTTGGTTGCTTTATCTCCACCCTTGCTGAAGTCAATTCTTTGTTTTAAAATTCACCCTCTGAGGTATTTAGGAAGGATTTACGTTCTAGGTAAGGCACTTCCCACAGTGTACAAAGATCTCAGAAACTTCTACGTAAAAGAATGCTTTTTCAGAAAAGTGGACTTAAAGTCACAGATGCATATTAGACATCAAGATTGTCACTCCTCTGTGACGTGATCAGTGCCAAGGTGATCTAGGGATTTTAAACATGTCTATAACCTGTCATGTTCTCAAAATATAAAAAACAAAAAGTTATAGAATTGGGGGATAGGAAATATCAACATAGCACTGACTTCAAAATATTTCTCTTGATTATCATCATAGCTAGGAAATAAAAATGTTTCAAAAGTATTGAAGCTAAAACCAACTTGGTTGGATTTGTATGCAATATTTGAGAATATACATATTCTCAAGCATTCGAGAAGTATGACAGAATATGATTTGGCCCTGCCTCATAAATCCAGCTCCAAAAAACTCCACAACACAAGTATTGTAGAATTCATATTTATTGACCATAATTAAATTAGAGCCAAGATCAAATTTCCAAACACAGGGACTTTGCACATTTTAAAAATAAAAAAATTCTCTTTTATTTTGTTTTTTTTTGTTTTGTTTTGTTTTGTTTTGTTTTTTTGAGACAGGGTTTCTTTGTATAGTCCTGGCTGTCCTGGAACTCACTCTGTAGACCAGGCTGGTCTCGAACTCAGAAATCTGCCTGCCTCTGCCTCCTAACTGTTGGGTGAGTGCCACCACTGTCCGGGGAAAATAAAAAATTCTAATAGCAGAATTTTAGCAATAAATTATAATAGAATTGGAAAATTCCTAGACTATATGACAACATATGCTGTATGCCAGCCCTTGGAGATGTAATAAGAAGAACTATTTGAGGAAAAATTTATGCCCTTGAATAGGTACCAAAGTAAAGAAGAAAGGCCAAACTTGATTTCCTGTATCCTAGAATAAGTACTCTGACAGTCACCTAGCCAGAAGCAGAAGCAGACATAGTGTGTCACAAGAATATATACTTCTAAAGGAGGCCCCTGGACAACAGAGCTCAAACACCCCACCCCTGAAGACCAGGGCTTGCAGGACACGAGCCCGGCTTTGTAGGCTATCAGCACAGAGAGGGCTTGCTCCCACTCTCTATCTGCCACAAGCAGTTCTGCATCAACTCAGGTCTCAGCATCATAAGTCTCCACCCAGGGTTGTGTGCTTTAGTATAATAGTCATAGGTCATCTTCAGACCTTCTGGCACCCTGGTATGACCCTAAGTTAGCCCAGTAGCTGGATTTAGTAGTCCTCAGCATGAAGCTGAGAGCTGGGCAGTCCCAGCTTTCCTCCTGGCCCACTGGTGTCTGTCATTTATTAATTTCAGAGTCTTTATAAAGAGTTTCTCTAGCCGGGCGGTGGTGGCGCATGCCTTTAATCCCAGCACTTGGGAGGCAGAGGCAGGTGGATTTCT
>NW_022196903.1:110182656-110204917 GCF_008632895.1 Mastomys coucha | reverse complement strand
AAAAAAAAAAAAAAAAAAAAAAGAGTTTCTCACTTTCTGTCTATTCTCCTGCCTTAGGGGACCCCTCTCAGCTCACTTCTGGGTCAAGTGTAACTTTGATACCAAGACAAATATTGAAATAAGAAAAGCTGTAGCTTTGCTTGTCTTATTAATACATATTTAAAAAAATAAAATAGCAAATTGGATCAAATCTTATAGAAAAAAAGGGCAATCAAGAACGACCCAATTTTGTATATGTATAAGTAACTTATATATTTTAGATGCTAAGATCTACACTAATGGATTTAATATTACATAATCATATTAATGGATAAGAGAAATTCTAATACAACATTACACATTTTTAATTTTTTTTCTCTTTCTATTTTTGTTGTTGTTTAGAAACAAGGTCACTCTATAACCCTATAGACCTTGAACTCCTGATCCCCCTGCCTCAGTCTCTCCAAATTCTAAGATTACAGGTCTATGCCTTCATGCCCAGCCAGATCAATATATATTCTTTTCTCTTCTTCTTACTTCCTTCCCTCTTTCCTTCCTTCCTTTCTTCTTTCTTTTTGTTTTTCTTGTTCTCTCTCTCTCTCTCTCTCTCTCTCTCTCTCTCTCTCTCTCTCTCTCTGTGTGTGTGTGTGTGTGTGTGCACGCGTGTGTGTATGTGTATGTATAGAGGTTAGAGATCAATTTCAAGTAATTTCCTCAGGAGCCACTCACCTTGTATTTTCTTGTTCTGATCTGGGCTTCACCAATTACACTATCCCAGGTGGAAGGGACAGCCTGTCTCTTCCTCTCTGGTGCTTACATTACAAGCATTGAGCTACCACACTTGGCTTTGTGATAGAAACTAAATTCAGGTCTTCATTCTTGCACATCACACAGTTCACAAAGTCATCTTCCCAGCCCCTCTATGCTCTCTTGATTACAAACTTTAAGTAAGAACATGCTTTTATAATGGGATAAATTATAACCAATTAAGAGGAAAATTATTAAGGTGGAAATAAATCATGAATTATCTTCAGATGATGTTATCCTGACAAGAGGAAGAAAAGATATAGAAAATATAAGTTAGAAACACTATACACAACTTATTTATATCCATTATATTAGTATATTATATTAAATATATGCATATATTTTATCAAGTTAGAAATCTACTAATCTTCACATACACTCACATACAAATAGAAGGAATAGAAGAGGGTTTTGACAGCCTTGCTCACACCCTTCCCACACCCAGGTTATCAAGCCCCAGTGCATACTCTGTCTATGTCTACACTCTCCCTGGTTTCCCAAGCTCTCAGATCCCTGTCAAGCTGCACTTACCTAGCTTTTCCAAAAGAGCTAACTCCTGCAGACACAGCAAGATCTGATGATGATCCTCCCAAAGTACTGCTTTGGCAGTGACTGGCAAGATGGCTTCCCCATCCCTAGGCAGGAGGATCCTTCCAGTCCCTAGGCAGGGGTCATGCTTGACCTTGCCTTTCAAAGGTTCTGAAATGATCCTGTGCCTCTGGAGGATCTATGGTCACCAATGTGTCACATACAGAAACTGTGATAAAAAAAACAACTCCCTTGCACTGGTCCAATTCTTTCACTTATTCATTCCTAATTCATTTTGTCAATCACTCAGTATTGTGCTGAATGTTTGTATAAGCTTTGCCCAACTCTGACATACACAAGGATCCCCAGAGAACTCTCCAGAGTGGACCAGTCTTCGAGATCCTGATTGAACTAAACTCTCCAAAACCATGTGGTTTTCTGACTCTTGGGAAAGAGGCTCCCCTCTCCCCCCACCCCGCACTGCACAGGAGACACAGAACCCAGACCTCACCCTCATACCCCTCCTCCTGTCCCACAACTAGTGAACTGAGGGCCTGGAGGGCCAGGCCTCCCGGTGCTTGGATATCTTTTGATGCTTTTCTGAGGAATTTGTGTGCTTGTGAGAGAGGTCTGGGTTTAATAAAAGCCTGTACAAGAGCCAGACAATCAAAATGTTAGGAGCCCACAAATATGTGGCCTGGCTTCTAAAGTTTTCCCCCCGCTTTTCATGTCATCAAGGATTGAGACATTAGAATGTCCATGCTGAATGTAAGAGAAAGCTATGGTCAGAGGGGCAAGCCCTGGGCGGGGAATCCAACTTCCACAGTCCCCCATAAGTGTCCCAGAGATCCCAAGTTCCCATGATATATCCCTGAGGATTAGACCATGCCAGGATGTGAGCAGGTACATGTATTCAGCAACACATCCTTTAAATCTCAAATGTGTTTGATGAACATGGTCCACTTCCATTTACTGACTAAATCTAAGACCCAGACGTGGTATGTAGGGTACCACTTTTGCATGCCTGTGTCTTCCTTGGTGTCTGGCATCAGCATCTTCAACAGGTAAGTCAACTGTCAACCTTTCGGTAACTACCTCCCAAGCCTCCAGGTCTTTTCTTTGTTTTTCTTTATCTTTCTTTTTCCTTTTCTTTTTCTTTCCTTTCTTATCATCTCTTCCCTTTCTTTCACTTCCCTTCCTTCCTTCCTTCCTCCCCTCCTTTCTTTCTTCTTTCCTTCCTTCCTTGCTTTCTTGCTTTCTGTATTTCTCTATGCCTTCCCACCCTTCATCCTTAAAGAAGCAGTCACCTCCTTTTAGTAAGATGGAGGACATTTGCTCACTCCAGCTCTCAAGCTGAGGCAAATGAGAGACTCGTTTACTAGGCAGAAGATCCCAAGTGAGGAGCCCAGAACCATCCAGCAGGGTGTGGTGGTCCAATTCGGGATAACTTGCAAACACACTGGTGTCTGCATGCAACCCTTTGGCGAGAAAACACATCTGAGGATTTTGGTGAGGCTTTCTGTGTAGTGTGCTATGAGCCAGCAGTCCGTGCTATCTCCTCCAGATAAATAAAGAGCTGGGTGCTTCCGTGGTTTGGCTGGAGCGTAAACATTTCTTAAGCAGAAACGCCAGATGCTACAGCTCTGCTGCTCACTTTCTCTCCCTCATGCCCTCTCCCCCCTTCTGCCTTCATTTCCTTTTCTTCTATACATTAAGAAGCAGTAACAAGGAGTCAGGATTGGGGGTCACACACCCCAGACGCCTCTTCACCTTCGTTCTTCCTGAATTCTTCAAAGACTAGAGAAAAACCACCATTTTAACCCCTAGCTCCTGCATCTTGTTTCTTGTAGTTTTAGAATGAATCTCCAGCTGGGCAGTGGTGGCGCGCACCTTTAATCCCAGCACTTGGGAGGCAGAGGCAGGCAGATTTCTGAGTTCAAGGCCAGCCTGGTCTACAGAGTGAATTCCAGGACAACCAGGGCTATACAAAGAAACCCTGTACTGAAAACAAAACAAAACAAAACAAAAAACCAAACAACAAATGAATCTCCAAGTTTAAGCTCTTTATGTATTAAATGAGGATGAATTCTACTTATATTCTCACAGGTGAGTGTTGGATAATACAAGAGATTTGTGTAGCAGTTTAATCGACTAATATAATTCATTAAATGACTTTTCTGAAATTCACTGAATTAAAGTAAGTTGCAAACACATTTTCTAAAGGGCCAACTGTGACAGCCTCAGCTAGTCTAAGCCTGCACGAGAGTGCCAGCCTCCCTGGTCTTGGTTCCTGGCAGCATCAGTGTGTCCCTGGCATATCACCGTGATCAGGGTACGGAGGAGATTGGGAAGCTGATGGAGGCAGGGAACCCCGCCAACACTGTCTGATCCGAGAAATAAGAGGCCACAGCTGGAGAAATCTGCTTTTAATATTTTGAGCTAAAAAGTTTTAGAAAATACATTTTTGCTGTTTTTTTGTTATGCCTGAAGGAAAAATAATAATAAAACAAGAGGAGAGGAGGGTCTGCCAAACGCCATTCTTCGCCATTCTTCCTGCTTCTATTCCTAGAAACGAAAAATTGAAAACTGCAGGGAATGTGTGGGCAGTGGGCCATGGTTTCTCCCTTTGCTGCTTGCTCATCATTGTGACAATAAGTTTCCTTTACTGAGAAGAAGCCAGTGCCCACTGCTAACTTTAGACAATGATCACAGATAATGAGTGATATTTACCCAGTGCTTACTGCATGCAGGCAGCATGCAAGACACCTGGCCAGAATGATTACAGCTGGCCTTTGCAACAAATCTGTGAAGTCACTATAGAGTGGGGTCCTGAGTGACACTTACATGGGAGAGGCAGCATGTGGATGAGCATCTCATTTCTGCACACAAACATTGACTATGACACCGTCATTCTGAATCAGAAATTTTGGTAAATCCGCAATTCAAGGTTTCCAAACCTTCATCCCAGAGCCACAGAACACATCTTGCCTCATGGGAAAGCCTCGTTTGCCATTCCCACCACTGATCAGGACCACACGACCCTCCCACTCTTCACAACCCTCACATCAGCACCTGCTTCTGTGGCCATGGGCTTCTCAGAGAAAGAACAGCGTTTCTGTTCATCATCCTTGTCAAGGAGTTTCTGCCAGCTGGAGGGTGGGAGGAGATATTTAGCATCATCTCTAGGCTGCTTACTGTCTAGGAGGCTCCATGAATAAGAGCTGCTCTTGCTGTTTTAGCATAGCTGACATCCATTGGTTTTGTCCTTGAGAACCCTGACTGATGCAGATGCCACATGATGTCCATTGCTTCCTCTGTGCCATCTGCTACGCATGCTCCCTATTTCCTGTTTTACATTTAGATGCTTTGCTTTCTTATTACTGTGTTTTTAAAGGCACTCTTGAACTCAAAGCGACGGTGAGTAACTCAACTGAGATCTTCAAAAATTTAGACTTGCCAGTACCCCACCATAGAATCACATGGCCTTAGACATTTATGTGCAGAGTTACATACAGATAATAGTTGATGGTGATGGGAGACATTTTCCTTAGCAGTGTAGACACTGGCAAGATGCACATATTCCTGTAAACAGGCTTAGTGAATCCCACTGATGCTTTACCATAATCATTTTATAAATAGTTTCTCCCAGTATGTGGCTCTCCCACAGAGCTGAGTATTTTAGTCTTTGTGAGTTCCAGTCTAGGTTGTCTTTCACAGGCCATTCTTTTGTTTTCCGGTGTATTAGGCCTGAAAACTTGCCACAAAGCTCCAATGAAACAGTTAGAAGAAAAGGGAGTATGCCTCACCTCCTAGGCAGAAGCAAGGGCTTCCTGAACAGGAATCCAGGTGCACAGACCAACAACTGACATACTGGGGCTCACAAAGTTAAATGCTCTGGGAAAGCAAAAGAAAACGACAACCAAGTGAACAGGCAGCCCACAAATTGAAAGGAAATCTTTGCCAGCCATATCAGTAACAGATTAGTGTCTTGAATACACAAAGCACTAGATATCAGTAGAATAAACAAGCCAATTAAAAGCAGGCTAGAGAACTAAACAAAGAGTTCTGAGAACAAGAAATATAAGTGACTAGTACACTTTAAAATGTGCTCAACATCAGGTTATATTTAGGAAGATATACACACATATGTGTATATATATACATACATATATACATATATACATATATGTATATATATATGCATGCAATAACAATTAGTACAAATTAAAATAAAAAAGATGCCATGAGTTTGAAAGAGCATGGGGAGGGGTGTATTCGAAGTTTTGGAGAGAGAATTGTGGTAATTAAATTATAAGTGATCAGCATCTTTAGCTGGCAGACACATGTAGATTAAAACTAAGATTCCATCTCACCCCCGTCAGAATGGCCATGATCAGGAATATTAATAACAACAAAGGCTGGCACGGGTGTGAGAAAAAGGGAAAGTCTTACACACTGCTGGGGCAAGCATCAACTCCTGCAAATGTTTCTTTGGAGATGAGCCTGGATATTTCTCAAACCACTAGAAACAGAGCTGCTGTATGACCAAGATGTACCACTCCTGTCTCATACACAAAGGGCTTTGTATCCTGCTACAGAGATGTGCTATTCTAGACACAGTAGCTAGAAAGAGGAATTAACTTACATTCCCATCAACTGAAGAGCAGATAAGGAAACTATCTATCCATAGTGGGCTACCACCCAGCTGTAATGAAAAATGAAATCACAAACTTGCAGGTAAATGGATGTTCCTGCAAAATGTTCTACAGAGTGAAGTCACCAATGCCCAGAAAGACAAATTTCACATGTTCTCTCTCCTTTCTGGCTTCTAGCTCCAAATCTACTGTTTTGTGTGTTTAACTTGGAATACTGTGGAAGCTGACTGGAAACTGGAAACTAGACATGGGAGGAACATAGTAATGGAAGAGCGATGGTAATATTCAGGTAAAATGAAAGTGTGTGTGGGGGGTGGGGTGGAAATACTGGAGAACAGAAAAGTTCACGGTTGGAAGTAGGAGATGAGGTAGGGGCAGGAGTCTTAACCAAAATGGAAGCTTTATAAAAAGTTATATCGAACCTATGATCTTCAAACCCAGGAAAAATTAACCAGAGGGGATAAAACATAAGTGACCTAAAAGGAGATAGGGAAGCAATTAAACCTTAAAGGTTTAAATGAGGGCAGTGGAGTGGGGAGAGGAGAGGGGCGTGGTTGGGTTAGCATTGGTGAGGGGGATCCCAAACACTGGCCATTACTGATCCTTTTGGGTGCTCCCCTAAACTAGATGCTCAGCCCTGATGCTGACAATGCCACTCACTTTGGATGCAGGATATAGAGAAATCAACCTCGAACTGTACACGAAATGCTCTCCCTGCTGGCTAGCTGCTACACAGCTCACTGGATAGATAGTGGCATGGTGGTCATGGGAAAAATCAGGCTCTTTCTATTGTATATAAGGAATTTCCTCACGGGAAGAGCCTCATGCCTGGTCTTGTTAACCTGGTCAAAAGACGGGATCCTGGGCCCTTGAGGGAGAGGATCTCCTGTTGTTGTGTTAAATTATCTTGATTCCAAAGTGCCTGTTAAATACTTGTGTTTGCAGTCCTAGGTTTGTGCTGCTCGCAACATTGGTCAGAGCAGTTCTGGTAATGATTAGCACAGAGACTCATAGCTAACTGGTCAAAAGCTGGGCACATGTAACTGTGAGTGCTGAGCTGTGCACGGGTCATCTACACCAACCTCTCCACTTTGTACATTCATTGCTGTGTATGTGTGTGTGCGCACATGTGTGTGTATGTGTGTATTTCAGTGAATTCCATTTAGCCCATTTACAAGGCTACTTGTACCTTACCAATGGTCATACTGCTGAAGAAAATGTCTCTCCATGCTATCAACTATTATCTGTTTATAGTCTACACATAAATGTTCAGGGCCCCACGAATCCTTCCTGATTCCATGACAGGGTGTTGACAGGCCTCATCTTGAGGTGCTCTTATGGCAGAGCTCACAGACACAGAGGTCAAGAGTGCCTGGATGTCACAATCCCAACATCCCTCCCCCCACTTCTTCTAGCTCTCATGTTCCTTCCACTCCATTTCCATGTTTCCCAGCCCCTGCAAAGGATGATTACATGTCCATCATGGCTGTCCATTCAGTAGTTTGTGCACTAACCAGTCACAAATCTTTACACAGATACTTTTAATCACTGCTAATAGAAGACTCTCTGACCAAAGCTCACAGTAGCACTATCCTTTGGCTATAAACATAGATGTGTGAAAGCAATTTGAGAAGCACCTCATGGCTACTTAGCACAGTAACAGCAGTAGGTCCCACCCCTCCCTCAAGGCCTGTAACCTCCCTAGTCATGGCTTTTGCCCAGATTTATTCTCCCCTCTGCAGTGGCCTTAAGTCTAATCAAGAGGCAGTAGGTTATCTCTACAACAGATTTGTCACAGTTGCATCTGTGGGTTCCTCTTCCCCAGAAGTCAGCATCGTTGCACTCAGCATCCACAGCTGGGTGAGACTGTTGATGCCTGATATCCCAGAGCAGCTTGCAAACCGACTTCCAGCGCTGTGTTCCGGTGGGGAGGCAACTTCCGGTCCAAGAAGTCTGACTTCACTTTGCCCTACAACCATAGCATGTGATGTCATCAGCTCTAGGGGCATAGGACCAGCAATTACCTTTAACCTTTAGTTTTAAGTTCTCTTTCTTACCATTAACACTCAAACATTCTTACTTATTCGTTGTTTTATTGACCATAGCTACATACCAGGTACTAAAAACTGCATTTGGAGTTTGTCTTAGGTTTCTATTGTGATGATAAACTCCTGGCCCTTAAGCAACTTGTGAAGGAAAGGTTTATTTGGCTCACATATTTCAGGAGATAGTCCCCCGAGAAAGCTGAGGCAGGAATCTGGAGGCAAAGACTGAAGCAGAACCATGGAGGGGTGCTGCTTACTGACATGGCTTGCTCAGCCTGTTTTCTTAGATAACCCAAGATCATCTGTCCAGTATTGGCACCTCCCACAGTGAGATAGATGGGTCCTCCCATGTCAATTGTTAACCAAAAAAAAAAAAAGTGCACCACTGGTTTGCTTGCAGGCCAATCTGATGGATGGGTACGTTTTCTCAGCTGAGGTTCCTTCTTCCCAGATGACTCTGGCTTGTGTCAATATGTGTGTATATGTGTGTGTGTGTGTGTGTGTGTGTGTGTGTGTGTGTGTGTGTGTGTATCCAGCAGAGCTGGGCACATATTCTAATTTATCTTCTATGACTAGAACATGAAACTTAAGCCTAGGTCATTGGTCCCAAAAGTAAATTTATTGCAATTTTGGAAGCTGAGAAGCTGATGAGCAAAACACTGGAAACTGGTGAAGGTCTCACTCCTGTATTACAACAGTGGCAGAGGACATCGCATACAAGACTGAGCAAACACCTTAGCTTAGGTCTTTTCCTACATCCGCTTATAGCACCAATCCCATACGGAGACCCCAATCTGAGGACACCATCTGATGTCTCTTGCTTCTCAGAGATCTCACTTCTGAGTACCACATTGTAATTTTGAGGGTTAAGTCGCTACCTAGGGCTAGCAAGGACGGGGAGAAAAGGAAACATTTCACAACTGGCAAATACCCAGCAGATGCTGCTAACAACCAATCTATCCTGTCCTTCTGAGAAAGATGTCATGGGGACTTGGTGACTCTAGACACAATGCAAACTCCTGTAGGACTCAGAGAAGAGACAAAGCAGACATGACTCAAACCCTAGTATGGTGGAGACAAAATGTTGGTCAGATAATCAGGTAGGCCTTGTGATTATGATGAGTGCTCTAGAGATGAGGGCCATCCTGTTATGAGACCAGTAAGACCATAGTTAGAGTACCCCCGAAGGCTTTTCTGAGGAGTGCCACTTGCATTGAGGTGAAGTAACATGTTGAAGCAAGGAGAGGGAGGCTAGTGAGTGGCAGGGGGCACTGTGTCCAAGCAGAGCAGTGCTTCCTTCCGTGTCTCCTGCCAACACAGCTTAAAGTGGACAGAGGATGCCACCGCTGCCCTCCCCAGTAACCATACTCTTTAGTTTCCTGTCCAGCCCTTCCTGTTACCATGGTAACAAGAACTGAGAAGCAGTGCTTGCCTCAACCTCTTCACCTCACTGGTTCCCTCTACTACATCTTTCACATCTTTATCATTTCTTATAATAACTTATTTTTTACTTTTTGAAACTATAACACAATTAGGTCATTCCCTCCTCTATTTCCTCCCCCCTGCATCTTGCTCATTCTAAAATTCACAGCCTCCTTTTCTTTCTTTAATTTTTTACACACACACACACACACACACACACACACACACACACACTACTAAATACATAAATACAACCTGTCTAGTCCATATAATGTAATCTTTGTGGATATGATCCCAGGGCTTACCACTTGGTATTGGGTAAGCAATTGGGATCTCTTCCCTGGGAGAAAACACACAAACCACACACACACACACACACACACACACACACACATACACACACACACACACTAAAGTAAGTACACTTGATATATCAACAGCCAGGGGCCTCTTCAGGCCTCAACTTTCTAACTTACTGTTACTTGAGGGATCTGAGCTAGTAGCACATAGCTACTTTGGGTTCTCACAGCTGCTGGAAGTCTCCCTTCATGGCTGCAGGCTGGTTCCCAGCATACCAGCAGCTCACAGAGAAGCTAAGGTGTGGCTGCTTCAGCTGAGGCCTGCTGCTCCTGTACTGTCATGGACCCCTTCTGTGTCTACACCCCAAAAGTCTCCATGATATCTTCTGTTTCAAAAGTGCGAGATCAATCACGTGACGATAGAAATCTGCCAAATATTTGACCTTTTGGATAGAAAGAAATGAAGGAGGAATCCATGGGCATGACAAAGGGAGGGACAGTCTGGAGCCAGACTGAAGGAGACAAACAGGCGAAGACTCAAGAGAACTTCCGCTGGGAGCCTATAAAAATAGTCCAGGCCTGTCATGTCACTCAGCTAGGCCTTTCACCATTGATCCTCCAGCTAAGATACCACAGTCTGTGTTAAAACAAACAGCCCCATGGCCAGGTATCGTTAACCCTGCAAGACAAGCAGAGCAGTTGAGTTAATTGATTCCAGGGATCCAACCCTCCCACCCTTCTCCTCAGGCCTTGACAGCCACAGCTCAGGGTGGACAGGGAAAGTTCTTTCTTTTGGGCACTGTGAGAATCTGGAGGGAAAGTACTTAGTTCCTGCGTGTTTGGCACTCTTCTCCACTAGGTCCCTTTTCACATCACCACCTGCCTGATTTTCCTCCCCCTTCATTCTCTCCACCTCAGATCACAGACATGTGCTTTATACTGTGGCCCAATCCAGATGTTCCCCTCCAGATGCTGATCCCTGCTCCATGCATCTATGCCCCCCTCCACCTTTTTTCTTTCTTTATAATCTTTGTATCTCGGTATCTCTTTCCCAGGTTTCCATACCATTCCCCCATAGTTCCTTTCTCTGATTTGTGACCTTGTAACACATTATGCATCACCGCTGCTTAGTGCAGAGGCTCCCCGTTGACTCATTCTTCTCCCTCACCAGACAGGAGCTTGTCAAGGGCAGGAACCACCCTGATGTGTCTCCCCTAGCACACAGGGTAGACCAGAACACTAAACTGTCAGTGGCAGATATTTGCTGGGTGGGATCATTCTTATTTAACTCTTGAACCTGGGAAGTGGCACCTCAAAGACATAGATGGCATTTGGAAAAGACCAGCCAACTGAACTGTTGTGATCTGCGACAGATTCAGCCGCAACTTCTCAGACCTCTGTTCCACTAGAGGTGCAAGATGAAAAGCTGAGCTCAGGGTGTAGAGATGCTGCTGGCCACTTCAAGGCCGCTGGGATCCTTCCTATGGCCTCAGCTCAACATTGCTTCCAAGTAAAGTATATGCCTGTGACTTCCTGACGAGGCAGCAGAACAAGGAATGAAGCCCCGTTTCTTTAGAGGAAACACAGGGCGCTTCCTTGGGCTTTCAAGGGAGACCAGGCTAAGGAACTAGCCCAAGTGTAGTCTGTGCTAGCCACCCTGGGGAGGGTGGGAAGAAGGCCTGGATCATGGAGTTCTGAGAAGAGGAGAAGGATAAAAGCCTTCCTGCGAGTTATTGGCCTTTAGGCTCATTAACTACATCAACACACAGCCCTGAAAACTCCACTTCTGAGGAGCTAACCTGAATGATTGTATGCTTATAAGCAGGCATAGCTTTTACCTTGATATATTTGTTCTAAGATGTCTTCTTCTTTACTCACCCAAGGGTATATCTACATAAATTCCTTCAACACCATAGACTAGCCCAGCAAAAGCAGGTGGGAGGAGCCTCTGTCTCCTGCATAGGAACCACAGAGTCCAGGGGCTCAAGTCCTCGGCCTGGTTGAAGTTCTTAGAGATGACATCATTTTGTTTTCATTTTACAAATAGAGATTTCCTGTCCTTTTGAAGGTTAATCCAAACATCCTGGATTTCGTATGTGCTCCCACAAAAGACAGAACATTCATCAAAATTTCCAGGGTTCCCAGACTGTTCAACTATATACAAGCAGATACCTGGACTTAGTCTTAAAGGAAGTAACTTTAGAAATACATTTCAATTGCAAATTACTAAATAAATTAAAAAAAAAAAACTTTTAAGACCTAACTTGGCAAAGTGTAAGGAATACAGAACTGAAACAATATTGCTCCTGTTTCAGTCTTTGTCTTCAGTTTTATTCTCTAAAAACCAGAAGTGAAGGAACTTTTTGTCTATTCTAGCCTCAACTGTGAAATAAAGCTAAAATTAACAATCATTTATGAAACACCTACCCTAGATGAATCCCTCTGTCAAATGTTGGGGGTAAGCAATGGTCAAAAGTCTCAAAGATGCCCCATTTAGGGACGAGGGCTCTATGGCCACTTATCCTCAGCTCTATGACTATGAGTTCCTGCACTCTCAGCTGTCCACCATCAACAGAAGTTTCTGTGACTAAGGCCGAAAACAGCACGAATACGTGGATATATGCATAAATATTTGGAAGAAAGCCAGACAACATTTAACAAAACAAGTACTAGCTCCCTCGTCTCCTCCACTCAGGGTCTGCGATCTCCCAAGCTATGAGATTTTGACAAGGTTTACAGAACCAAGCATGAATTTCTTCTGTAGAACAGACCTCAAATCTAAACCCAAAGTAGTTGGTAACCTTCATAACAGTCATGCCACAAGTGTAGCAGTGGGCGCATCTTGCCTGGTAGATTGGTGTTACGTTTCCATTTGGATTAGTTATTATCCTATTGCTAGAACAAATACCATGACCAAGGCAATTTATAGAAGGAAGGGTTTTTTTGGGGCTTACAGTTCCAGAGGGAACATGGTAGGAGACAGGCAGGCATGGTGTTAGAGCAGCAGCTGAGAGCTTACATCTTAATCCACAAGCACAAAGCAGAGAAAGCATTGAGAATCAGATGGGTCTTTTGAAACTGCAAAGCCCATCCCCAGTAGCACATCTCCTCCAACAAGGCCATGCTTCCTAATCCTTTCCAAACAACCCCACCAACTGGAGACCAAGTAGTCAAATACATGAGCCAATGGGAGCCATTCAAATCCAAAGTATTATAGTAGAGTTCACAGCTAAGTAAGATCACAGATTCGGCCTCTCAGTGACCTACATAGTATCTTTGGCACTACGAAAACTAGTCAGCATGAAGGAAGCTTCCAGATCAGTTCCAGCTTGATTTCTCAGTGTTATATAACCAATGTGTACAGTGTCTCTAGCAATAGCATCATCTAGTCATGGCAGACAACTAAGAGCAATGGCAAGCCTGCATTGATTGAGGCCCCTGGGCCCTCCTTGACCAACAACTCCTATGGAAGTATCTCACACCTGGTACTAGGATTTTCAGTGAATAGCCTATTGCTTCTGGCAACTTTTCATGGATGCACATACCTGCCTTCAACTCTGTTTTTTAAATTATCTTTTAATCAGGTTATAAAATGTTTATGTAACAGCCATATTGAATATGGTGAGACACACATTAAAAAAAAAGACATTAAAGTTGGGGTGGTAATGGTCAGGAAGAAGAAAGGATGGGGGTAAGGATAGGAGAAGACAAAGAGATCAAAGAATGTGTGTGTGTGTGTGTGTGTGTGTGTGAGAGAGAGAGAGAGAGAGAGAGAGGGAGGGAGGGAGAGGGAGAGAGAGAGAGAGCATGCACATATATATTAATGAAATTGTGAGAGACTTTTGAAAAGAGAGTCTCATAGACTAGGACAGAGTGACGCATACTGAGAGTGTCCTGGGCATGTGTTGCGAGGCAGGTGGGGTAGCAAGGCTCTTAGGTAAAAACTTCGCTGTGAAAGCCAGTAGGGTCAAAAGTGGAGCATGGCACCTCCGGGTGAGCAACTGTCCTAGACAGTGCAAAGAGATGTGGAACTGCAAGCATTCTCAGAGAAGGCTGAACAGACTGAGCAAAGGGATAACAGCATGGGCAAAACTGACCACTGGGAAGATCAAGTTGGAAAGTGCGGTGTTCTTAATAGGAGCGGTTCCATAGGGCCCATTGGTTTGAATACTTGGTCAGTAGGGAGTGGCACTATTAGGAGGTGTGGGCTTGTTGGAGGAAGTGTGTCACCACCGGGGATGGCCTTTGAAGTTTCAAATGCTCAAGCCAGGTCTAGTGTCTCTCACTCTTCCTGCTGTCTGCTGAATAGGATGTAGAACTCTTAGCTCCCTCTCTGGCACCACGTCAGCCTGCCTGCCTGTCACCATGCTTCCCACCATGGTGAAAATAGACTAAACCACTGAACTGTAAGCTAGTCCCAATTAAACGTTGCCCTCTATAAGAGTTGCTGTGATAACAGTTTCTCTTTACGGCAATAGAGCATTGACTAAAACAGAAAGTATTGAAACTTCATGGAAGTGTTAGGAATGGATGCTCTGGGTAATGGAGGGAAAAAATGTCAGAATTACTTCCTCAAGGCCCAGAGAAAGTGAGAAATTGGTTTAGAAGTAATTTAATGCTGAGAATCTGGCTTGCTAGCATGAGCCCAATTATGTAAGTGGCCTGTCGGGTAACCAACTCCCTTCTGGCATTACCACTGGGCTCTGGGGGCTTAAATATGACCCCTGGGATGAGTCAGATAACAGCTATGCATGAAGTGAATGGATAGACAAGATGCCAAGAGGAGGTACCTGGGAAACAGCTGCTCATCAGATTTATGTGGAGCAGACAAGAGTCGATGCCCGCCCTTACCAGTGTGGGCTATGGAGAGGGAAGATCCTGTCCATGCCATTAGCACAATGGACGCTTTCAAATGAAGCCGAGCATGACAGTGCAAAGCATGCTGTCCCACAGACACTACCAACATTGTTTGCAGAAATAGCCAGTTCTTAAGCCCATGGGTCATACACAGAGGAATTTGAATGTAAAACTGAATCTGAGTGGAATAGATGGTATTCAAAAATCTAGGCGAAATGCTCAGCTCAAAGTACCACCCACTGCAAACCTAGCAACATTTGTGGATCCTACAGCGGAAGCTAAGGAAGCTAAGGGAGGGCAGGAAACCCAAGTGGCTCAGTGGGAATCCGTTGTGTGATGGAGGCAGAGCCAGGTCTTGACCCCGCCCTCCCTCTGCTGCTTTCCAACACATTGTGCCCGTGAGGCTAGGTCTGCTTACCCTGACGATGGCCCCTGGGAATCACTGTGGCCAAGGCCTTTGTGAAAAACTAGCTACCCCCCCAGACTACCCCCTTTTGGCTGCATTATGGTAGAGAGTTCAAAACAGGTGTGATGTTCCGCCTTGGCTGGAAATTGCTTTTCAAGCAAGGTGTCTCTTGGGAAACAACGAGGAACACCTGTCGCTTTGAATGGCATTCCATCGGAACTCTCTGAGAAGCACTCTGGAGAGATTTCAGCTTTTCATTCCTAGGAAGTTACAGAGCTGTGCTCTCTTTAATACATGTGGGAGAATTCAAGGACTGCTTTCTGTTGTGACTGCTTGCAGGGCTAGAGCCATCTTAGCGGCCAGACTCTGGGATAGCACTCGCAGTTCCTCACTGGAAGGCATGTTGGTTTTTTCTCATAGTGTTTTGTGAGGTTTTACCCATTAACCTGGTTATCACAGTCCAGCTATACCCTCCCCATTTGAGGGGGAGCTTCCTGAAGCTTGGAATGGCCGTGCCCTCTGCTGTTTGATAACACTGATCAAACTACTGCGCAATACAGCCATCTGTAATGACTGATGTTAATGACTTTTATCCTGGCTGTAAGTCCATTGAGCATGGGTACATAGCCTTCAATAATCATGCCCTTAGGGCTCACATGGGTTCCTTCTTGTCAGAATGGACTCCATGGCTGCTTTTATTAATGGTGGCCATATTCAGCTCATCTCTTCTCTCTGAGGGACTGGCTTGAAATGCACGAGTTCAATGTCTGATTTGTACTTAAGCTCTTTCATCTGCAAGAAAACTTCCAACTTAAGCAAACCAGTCCAGAGCCTATTGTCCAAGAATAGTTTATAGTAACGACCTGAAGGGCTGGGCTTGCAAGACACATTGAGTACAGCTCTTGAAAGTAGCTCCTGCTTGGAAAACAGAAACCCTCAAGCACACAGTGGGTGGTCTTGCCCACAAGTAACAACTCAGGCTTTAAGATACCCAGCAACATTTGGAACCTTCTTTTAAAAGGTCTGTAAACTGAATGCTTGCCTGTACATTTCATGTGCCACTTGGGCAATGGCCAATTGTCAGTTATAACTGGGCCCCGTTAGTCTAGTGGATGCTGAAGGTCACATGTCCCCCTAATGACCACTCCAATTCTTGCTAATGGTTTCTCACTAGGGAAGGGCAGGGGAGGCTTTTCTCAGGAAGCTCCATCTTCCTAATTCTCAGAAAGCTCTATGTTCTACAAGTTGGGGCTGTTACCAAAATGCAGTGGAATGCAATTATGTCCAGCTTACTTGGCAGTAAATTTGATTTTGGCAACATACAAAGGCTTTCCATAGAGTTCCACTAGTCACATTAGTGATGTTACTGCTCTATAACAGAAATAACGAGAAATACCCCTTTTGTGTTGCTGGAGCTCTGGTCTTGGACTTCCCTGACTGAGAAGCACATGTTTGTTGTTTCTGACATCCAGTTTGTCAGAGAAGCCTGAACCAACAAGGGCAGCTGTTATGTGGGCCAAGTGAACTCTCTTTAAATATTACCCTTCTGTTGGTCATGCCACTTTCACCATGGGACCTCGTCAGGTATTCTAAGGGCCCAGGATCACCAAAGTCTGAGCTGCACTCTCCAGGCACGAAGATGCTGCATCTGTCCTTATTTGTGCAGTGGACTACTAAACCTTTAATAATGTTGGTCAAAAGATGAAGATAAAGATAAAGACAAAGAGGAATAAGAAGAGGAAGAGGAAGAGGAAAAGGAAGGAGGAAGAGGAGGAAGAGGAGAAAGAGGAGGAAAAGGAGGAGGAGGAGAGAAAGAAATAACCAGATAAGAGCATACTAAACTACTAATATACGGTATTACCAATTGATAATCTGAGTGACTCAGATTTCAAGGCAAAGTCAAAATCATTTGACAAGGTAACTTATTTCATGTTCATGGAGCCTCACAGAGGTTCATTCATTTTAGAGAAGATGACATTGTTAACGATGGCATCCATGCTGCCAGTTCTGAATGTCCTTGGAACAGGTCAGTAGCATGGGGAAACAGACTCTGGCTTGGGTGCAGTATAGAGAATTCTGTGACACACAGTGCCGGTGAGTCTGATGGGAAAAGACAGGGGCTGGGAAATTATTTAATTTTTCTAAAAGAAGACACTCTGAAATGACTTTCAATAGCTCTCAGGTCAGAGGGTCAAGGACTGGACAGACAGAAAAGAAAGGGGAGAATCTGTGAAAATTCCTTTTTGAATAAGTGAGTAACTTACATGGAAATCCAGAAAGCACTACCTACATTTCAGTGTGTGTGTATGTATGTGTGTGTATGTGTGTGTGTGCCTGTGTGTGAGTGTGTATGTGTGTGCCTCTGTGTGTGTGTGCCTGTGTGTGTGTTTGTGTGTGTGAGTGTGTGGGTATGGGTGTGCCTGTGTGTGTATGCCTCTGTGTATGCCTGTGTGTGTGTGTGTGAGTGTGTGTTTGACTGTGTGAGTGTGTGGGTAAGGGTATGCCTGTGTATGTGTGTATATGCCTGTGTATGTGCCTTTGTGTGTGTATATATATATTCCTGTGTGTGAGTATGTGTGCCTGTGTGAGTATGTATGTATGTGTGAGTGTGTGTGCCTGTGTATATGAGTGTGTGTGTGTGTGTGTGTGTGTGTGGGTGGGTGGGTGTGGGTGTGTGAGGATTGTGCAGAAAGAGGAGCCACCTTCAAAAGGTAAGCCAGGTGTCACTGATGAAAACATTGGCAGTGCTACCTTGGTCACCTCAAGCCAGAGAGCTTAGGTTTAACCTGCTATTGCTCAGTGGCAGAAGATAACCCTTGGAGCAGCTGTGAAGAACAGGAGAGCCAGAGCTAGGAAATGGAGTGACAGTCTGTAGGAAGCCCATGAAATACATCCCTACCTCGGCAGCCAGGAGCAGACCTTATCAACTCAGAAGCCTGGAGTTTGACAGCCTGAGCCCAAGGTAAGCAAGGGATAGACATCTATGGCTTATCTCTTTCCCTTTCCTTTCTCTTTCCTCTTCCCTTCCGTTCCCTTCCGTTCCCTTCCCTTCCCTTCCCTTCCCTTCCCTTCCCTTCCCTTCCCTTCCCTTCCCTTCCTTTCCCTTCCCTTCCCTTCCCTTCCCTTCTCTTCTGTAGAGCTTATATATATATACAAACCGGTCTCAAATTTATTTTAAATGGATCAGTAAATATATGTACATACATGAAGATAAAGACACAAAGAAAACATAGCCAAACACTAAAATTAATAATGTTGGTAAAGCATGTAGAAAAGTTCAGTGTACTGCTAGGCTGCTGTTCTGAAGCTCTGGGATTTTAAACACAAGGACAGAGACTTCAGGAATCACATGAAGCTAACTTTCCATGTTTATGAGTGAAAACACTGGCAATAAAGTGATAATTCAGGATAATGGAATTCTGGGAAGGCTAAGCTTATGATGAAGAACCTCGGGAGCATCTGATATTGACAACATCTCCACCCCAATATGAAGGTTAGATTTTCCTTTCTAGTTATTGTCCACACATTTTTTTTTAAGTATGTATTTTCAAACTAGAAAAAGGAATAAACAATGAGATGAAGTATGGAAAAATACTTTTGAAGGAAAATCACCACGTGAGTTTATGTGTGTATGTGTGTATTGTGTAACTGTGATTTGCCTGTAAGGTGTGCAGAGGCCTTTGCTAAAGGGTCACACCCCCGAGGTCGGTGTACTAAAATGGACCTATAAAGCTAATCACTTTAGTTTTCTACAAGATAGTTCTGATCCGATCACCATGTCTCACCATTGTTTAGCTTGACATTATGTAATATGTTCCTCTGAACAATTTCCATAGATTTTACAACATGAGACTGTATGTGTATGTCTCAGAAGCCAATCCTCACACCATCTTCTTTTCCTCTGTAGCTTCTTCTATGGTTAGAGCCTTAGTGGGTTCCAGTATTTTCTGTTTCTTTATTAAACGAAATGATATCTTCTTTCTTTCCACATTTTGCACACACTTCAGGTTCACAGGCACATGTTGTGCAGTAAGAGTCCATCACTACTGTCTTTTGTAAACATTTAACATACTTCTTAGGCTTGACAGTGGTTTGTATCTGCTGTATTTTACAAACATTCAAGAACTTCTATGCAGAGCTAATAAGCTCTATCATGGAGCCTTGCATTAATTTTCTTGCTCTGATTACTCTTCTCAAACGTGTGAGTTTTGAAGGTGGAGGTGATCTGGTGCCTGAGGCCTGAGCCATGCTGCCCTTCTGGGAATTCACCACTAAATTACGAACACCTTAAGCTGGTGCAGCCTTTAAGTTGTAGGAAAAGAGCACAGAACTTCCTGCCCCCAGTTGAAAGACCACTGACAGTCCATAATGATGTGTTTTGAGTCTTGAAAATAAGTAGTTGCCAGCCTTGGTTGCTGTATCCAGTAAGACCATCTGTTAAAATTGACAGAGAAACAAGAGCAGTTCAAGACAAGAAGAAACTGCAGAAGATGCTCAAAGGAATACTATACACACAGGAAGGAAAAAAAAAACCTCAATTATGAGGGTCCAAGGAAGAATACATCTCATGAGAGGAGAAAACTAATGAAGGGCAGCTAGGAAGGGAGTCAACAGATCTAGAAGTGGTAGACAAGAAAGACCCTGATACTGTCAGCAAAACAAACAAACAAGCAAAAAATTAACAAAACAAAACAAAAAACCCAAACAAGCAAACAGTATCCCAATCAACCAGTAAAGAAATCAACAAAAATTACAAGCACTAATAAACGTTTAAAAATAACAGCACAATATACTCAGAACTATCTGTAACTTCAGTTCCAGGGCATCCTGATACCTTCTGGCCTCTGTGGGCAGCCACCAGGCATGAAGATGCAGAGGCATTCATATGCAGGAAATAAACTGGGCAAAGATGGATAAGACCTAGCAGAATATGTGAGCAATGGACAAAGATCTGTAGTTTCAGCAGCAAAGTGAAGTAGGAAAATTTGCAAAGCAGACAGAATAGGAAAGAAAGTCCAGAGGCCATCTTCAGGGATTCTTGTGGTTTGGAGTACTCCCTCTGAACAAAAGGAGTGTGTAGCGAGCATGTAACCTGGCTTGAGAAGTGGCTTCAGAAAACCAGCACTGTACTTCCACTAATGGCTGCTTTAAAGAGGAGAAAGGGAGGGAAGAAGGGACAGAAGTTGCAGCAGCAGCAAGAGCAGCAGCAGCAGCAGCAGAGGGTGGGAGACACTCGGAATAACTCTCCTTTTTGGTACCCAACTGGATCTGTGTCAAGAAGCCATTAAAACAAAAAAAGGACAAGCTGAGTCAGCTGCTTTGCCACCCCAAACACACCCTGAACCACACACTAGGGAAACCCGGAGGAAATGTCAGGCTGTAAGCTGAAACCTGGCCAGAAGGATACTTCTAGACCGTGAGGGAAGAAATTTGAATCAGCGCCAGAGGTTTCAAGAGACACAGGCTGTCATTTTCAAGCTGGGGCACTAGAACCACATCCTCAGGGTCCTGAGCAGCATTTGTAACCTGACTCCTGCAGGAACTTCAGTGGGTCTGACCAGTGTTTGGAACTAGGCCCTTCAATGGGACCTGCAACTGCCACTCAACCTTACAGGATTGTCTGGGGTATGACTGGTAGCTGGGAGAGCCCAGGAAGGAAAACTGGAGAGGCAAGAGACAGCACAGGCTCTGCATCCTCATCAACCACAGATCCTTTTTTCCTCCTCCAACCTTAAATTAAAGCAATCTTTTTTTCCCCCTTGGGGTAGACTTTCCAGAGAACACAAGCTGGCCTGGTTTGCTGCGGTCCCCTTGCCTGAGCCTCTAAGCTGGGGTTGTTTTAGGTTTCCTAATTGGTTTCTTTACCTCTCTTCATTCTACCTTTAGGCAGGCTACTTTTCTCCTTCTATTATCCCTATTGTTCCCCCTTCTGTTGGTTTTTCGTTCCTCTCCTTTTTCTTTATCATCCAACTGTTAGTCTGACACTATGTTTCCCATTTCTACTCATATGAGCATCTTAGTGCCCCACTGTCAGGGCTCCTGTGTTGTACATGGTGACCAAGTCCAAGAGAATTGTTGGGAGGTGCTTCTTATTGTCATTGCTATTGTTATTGTTGTTCCTATTGCTGTTATTGCTATTGCTATTGTTACTGTCATTGTCATTGTTGCTATTGTTATTGTTATTGTTGTTGGCGGTGGTGGTAAGGAGAGGGATACCTCAATTCTACTAAATCTAGTCCAATAAAGGAATTGCAAATACTTCCATTGAAAAAAATGAAGATAATAGAAAAATATAATTAATGACCTAGTTCCCACACCTGCAGGCCCCAAAGCAAAAATAAATAGATACATATAACCAAGACAACAAGACTCCCCAAATTTATGAATCCCAATGAAACAGATGCCAAAGAGTATTATGTATGAGATAGATAAACAACATTTTAAAAGATAGTCTTAAATAAACGGTGCTAAGAAAACTAGAATACATGTGGAAGGACTGGAAAATGAGAGGGATTGGGGTACATGATGAGAAAATCACAAAGAATCAATAAAAATTATATTAAAAAAGAAAGAAAACTAGAATCCATATGTAGAGAAATAAAAGGGATTCATATGTCTTACCCCACACGAAAAAAATCACCCCACAAGGGACCAAAGACCTTAACTCTAAGGCTGGAAGCTTTTGAAGTTGTAGAAGGGAAAACACTGGCAGATACAGCCTAGGTGAAAATATTCTGAAAATGACCCAAAATAGGACAATGTCCCTAAAATTTAAGATGTTATTACATGAAATTCAAAATGTTCTGCACAGTTATGGAAACAACTAGTACTCAAGAAGGATGTGTGTATGAGAGAGAAAGCTGATTAATATAATTCTCAAAAGAAAAGGAAGTACAAGTGGCCGACAAGTGTTTGGAAAAGTGTTTGGGGGTGGGGGTAGGGGTGGGGGATGGGAAACGAATGCTTTGGGCCGCTGTCTCATCTCATGAGAGTGGCTGTCAGCAAGAAGGTCAAGGCAGTAAGTGCTGCTGTGGACATGTGTGTGGAGGAATCCTAATCACTGCCATGGGAGTTTAAGCCAGTATAGGCATTAAAGAACTGGGTGTAGAGATCCCCTCAAATAATAATAAGGGGCTGTTGAGTTGGCTGAATGGTTTGTAAAAGCATGAGCTGCTGAGTCCGATGACCTGAGTTTGAGCCCTAGGCCCAACATGGTACAAGGAGAAAACAAAGTCCCCTAAGTTGTCTTCTGACTCTCTCTCT
>NW_022196903.1:110158496-110182646 GCF_008632895.1 Mastomys coucha | reverse complement strand
CTCTCTCTCTCTCTCTCTCTCTCTCTCTGTCTCTCTCTCTCTCCCAATAAAAGTAATAAAACAGAAAAAATAGAGTATACACGGGCAATGGAGTTTTATTCAGTAATAAAGAAGAATGAATCATTTGCAGAAAAATGGACAGAACTGTAAGTAATTATGTTAAGTTAAATAAGTCAGACTCAAAATCAACAAATGCAAAATAATACTTCACTACTAGTATTTTCTTAAATGAACATAAATATGTATAGTATTATTTTGAAATACACAGTTAATATGTTTGGAGTTATTTAAAATTTATATTGAGAAAAACGTATGCATTTTCAGTATTGCTGTAGACAAGCATCTACATAAGACTGTTAAATTGATTGTTGTTTTATATCAAACAACTTTCATAATACTCATTTTATTGTTATAATATTTTATAAATTTTAAGGAATATGACAAAAAATATTGTAGGTATTGAAGGGGGGTCTCTGGGAGGAGTTGGGGTACAAAAGGGAAACAAGAATGTGATTTAATTCTATTTACTTAAAATATGTTTTTAAATGTTTACAAATTCAGATAAATTGAAATCATGTAACTTTTCTCATTATAATGCAATAAAAGTTTAAAAAAGAAAAAAATCAACAAATACATGCTTTCTATCATATATACAAATGGATTTAATATATTCATGTGCATTCATGTAATGAAATTAATGTGTATGTATTATATATGTATGTATGTATGTATGTATGTATATATGTATGTATGTATACATGCATCTACATATGCAATGGGGTTGTGAAAGTGGAAAGGAACCACAAGGAGAGTAGAAATTCCAGGTAGGGAGAGTGGCCAAGGGCAGAGAAGGAGCAGAGAGGATTATGTATAGGGAGGCCAGCAAGTCCGAGGGCTCATGGTGGATGAGAGAAAGTAGTGGGGCAAATGATGAATAATAAAGAATATTAACATTATAAAAGCCACTATAGAAGGATTAGAAGAATCCATACCTGTACACATCACCAGAGCTGTGCCACAAAGTTGGATTTTCATTTATGAAAAGCTCTGTGGATCACCCCTACCCCAAACCACAGGATCATCATCAAACAGCACCAGGTCAGATGACCCCCATGCACTGAAATATGTGTGGCAACGTGACAACGAGCCTTGATATTAAGGAACAAAATTCAATTTGCTAACTAGAGTCCAGAGCAAATAATTCTTATTTAAAAAGATTGCTAAATAATTAGAAGTTATATAAAATTATAATTTTAATGATACTTGCCATCTAGATATAAAGTTTCAATGTAGAGACAAATTAAAGACTAATCATGCCAAGACATTCTTGTGCAGGGTTTCAGAATGCAGAGGTCAAGTGAGGAGGAAGACAGAAATTCCTTTGACTCACAGATAACAGCAATTTTTTTAAGATGGACATAGAAATGACAAGCCGATCTTGCTTGAATCACTTGTGGTCCTCTGACAGAAGTGCCAGAACCCAGCAGATTTTGTCTCTAGCAGTTCCCTAGAGGTGAAACACGTGCAAAAGTCCATGGCATGTGCTGTGCCAACCTCATCTCCCTTTCCTCCTCTGAACACAGGCAGAATCGGTTGTCCAGCCTCCCTTGCAGTATGGCTGTGTCTCCTCAGTGGGATCTAAACATAGCAAGAAGACTCACCCTCTAGGAGTGAATGTCCCGTCTTCACCTTCTCTTCACATCTACTTTAACCCTGTCACTTGGAGGAAAACTTCAAATGGCAGGATTAGAGTTGATCGTATTGTCTTATAATAATTCTTATAGCTTTTTCTTAACTGGAGATGTATTTTTTTGAACCAAAAAGGCCAGGCTCAATCCTAGAGAAGAGTGTCTAAGGAAAACTACTGTCAACTTGATACTGATCCTTCAGGGGAAAGAGTGGTTCAGATCTGGCTACCATTCTGATTCTGCTGGGCTTCATGCACCAGTGCCCTTGTGTGCATAAAAACCTGTAGCTGCCTTAGGAGGGTCCCCACTATGGTTCTGGCACTGACCTTGCTATTACTATATAGCCAATAGGTCTTCTACGGCTTTCTCTCATCAAAGATGGCTTGGTCTTGTGTCCTTTAAGAGTGTGGGATTTTGGACTCTCCTAAGTTGTTAAGTTGGTGGTATGTCTTGTCGAGACCATTTTACCATGTCCAACACCATCTGCTCTGACTGGTGCTTCCTTTTATCTGCAGTTCTATCAAGACAACCTTCTTGTACCAGGCCTGGTGTTGGCTTCACCAAAGTCTACATTTCATTAGCAAAGATGAGTTAAAGGAAGAAAATGAGCAGGCGTGTGTAAAATTGAGTCCCTCTTCCTGTGTGTTTCCAGTTTCCCACTTGGCAACAGAGGAGCTCTGAATGTACATTTTGGCTCACATCCACTCTTACTATGGAAACCTAAATGGTTTTCAGAACAGTGCTCCAAGATGGGTTATTCTCAGTTCTGGGAAACATACCTACGCTGCCATCAGTGTTGGTGTGTGTTCCCTTCACACAGACCTTGGGAAGCATCTCTCTAATACACAGTGAGCCCATTATGAATCAAATGGACAGGCTCCATGGTGAAGATTTATAGGGACTTCACCGTGGGAATTGCCTGGTGGATGTTGAAAGCTCTGTTGAGACTAGGTGATCCAAAAAGCAAGTGGATGCTGCATCCAGAATAAACTCCATTGTGATTTAGTGTTATATTTTAATTATGTTCTACTTGAATATGTGTTTTTGGCATGCTAATATTCCTTGAACTGTATGTATCTTCATAGAATTAGTTATTTTAAGAGTGCAGTGGGAATACACTGGCCTGCCTTCCTCACTTTACAAATGAGGTGAGCCGACTCTCTTGGAGAAGTTAAGTGGCCTGCTCAGAGCCACACAATGAGTTGCAAGTAAGTCAATTGCGTAACACCAAAGATTTGTCCTGCTGGCATGTGGGACACTTTTAAATCCATGAACAGGAGGACTCTGGTGGCTGCCACGTTCATGGGGTTGCCATAGACCAACCCAGAGTGTCTTATGCTCTTGTCCACCTTTCATACATCAGGATGCTGCTCTCAGTTGCTACTCTCCCTTCAGGTTGCCCAATCCCCCTTTAGGTTTGTGGTCTTCTCTGGGTGATTTGGTTTCACTGACATGTTATCTGTCCTCGGGTCTTTGTTCTTGGCTTGTCCCCTTCCTCTTGGCATGCTGACTCCTGTAGTTACATCCTTTTCAGCACAGTGTGGGTCCTTCTCCACAACTCCAGTTGGTGAGTCTGAACTCCAGATTATTGCTCAGCTCCGACGGTGAGAAGAGACCTTACACTTCCCAGTTTTTAGATCATATTAGTCTGCTCATACTGCACCCTTGTATCCTGTATATTTAAACTTCTGCGATAAAATCTCCCAAAGAACTGGGCTTTTGTTGAGTGACAAATAATTAAGGTACAGTCTTCACTGATGCTTAGCTTCGATGTTTGCCTTGTTACTGAAACTTCTGTTAAAGTATATAATGGAAGGCTGGGGACTGTGAGTTCGCAAAGGTGACAGAGAGCAGTCACAAGCACAGCAGTCCACTAAGCAAACTAACTCCTCAAGGGAAGATGGGGAGGCTGTAACACCCAGAACCCTGAGCTCTGGAGGTTAGTGAAGATACGTGGAGCTCTCTGCATTCAATCGCATTTCATCCCAAGGTGAGCATGCATGAGCCAGGATCATGTCAAATAGCAGAAGCTCACTCGGGGCTTGTCTGAAGCTGGGGTAAGGATAGCGTATTTCCATATCTGCCAACCAACCCCACTGCACGTACAGGGACGTTCTGAAGTGGAAGCTGGTCATTGAAGATTTGGGAGGACCCACCTAGCAAACTGACTCAGCTGCCTGGAGAAGCATGGGGAGACCATTCAGAGCATTGTAACTCACTGTGGAGCCTAGAAGGTATAGCCACGGCCGTAAGCATTCTTCAGTGCCACATGAGTCTTGGAACTTTGCACGTAGCTGTTCTGGCTGCTGCTGACCAGTTGAGTTCCAGCTGACTCAGTCCCCTTGCTGTTCTGACCACAGTGTAGTTACCGTTTGTGGGCTCCTGCTTAGTGAGATAACAATGCCAGGACTTTATTAAGAAGCAAGCCCCACAGAGGGGTTGACTTTACAAGCGCATTGGCTAAGGTCTTAAGCTGGACTTGATTCAGAAGGAAGGAGTGTTGTAAATTGTGCGCCGTGGGAAAAGAATGTGGATATAAAGCCCAAGGAGAAAGATGTGCCCACTTCTCCGTGTCTTAATGAAAAACACTGACCTTGGGTATCACACTTACTGTCACATCAATATGGACCAGGAGAAAATGAGACATAGAACTGAATCAGAGGCAGCACAGCCTCAAGATCCCTCATAGAGAAACTGAATCTAAATTGATGAACTCCAACATGACGGGAAAAGTCCCCATAGCAGAGCGTTGTGCAACACTACTACCAGGGAGGACTGCACATGTCTACTCACCCTATAGAAAGGATTAACAAAAGACAAAAGTAGAACACCACTAACGCCCAACCTGGAGGACCAATGAGTCTACGTGGACTGTCTACAGGACTGTGAATAAGGGATTACATACAGGAGCCTAGAAACCCAAAGGCAGCGGCATCATTGCAAAGGTACTGAATGCACGAGTGCACATTCACAAAAACTGGAACCCTGGACTTCTCTGTACAACTTGTCGGCAGTTTGAAAAAAATGGGAAAGTCAAGAGGTTAACCTACTGCCACCTGGTGTAGGCAGACAGAAGACACCCAGAGGCCTGCCTGTCACCAAGTAGCCCTCCTGTCATAGGCACAACTATGCTATGCAACTGTGTGTGGTGGAGAGATGGAAAGAAATAGAAACAGAATGGTTTGTGCACTATGAAGAGAGGCAAAACTAGAGACACGAGGGTGGTGAGGAGCAGCCCGAGGGAAGTAGGCCATGGCCACCTGAGGTAATGCTGAAGTTCTGGCCCATGTCTGGGTTCACGGTCATGCAGCAGCAGGGGTCTGTGTCAATGTCTGTGGCCCATGTTACCACCAAAGTTCGTGGTCTGGGTTGCCCCCCCCCCGGGACCATGTTGATGTCCCAGGGCTGTGCAGAGCTGGCCCTGCCCCTCACCAACTGCAGCGCTCTGAAGAGCGCGTGCACCTGGGCACCACAGTAAAGCTGGCCCAGGTGGCCTCAGAGATGGGGAGCTGGCCCTGACTTGCTGGTTGCAACACTGAGTGAGCTAGCTGAGGCAGTGTTGGAGATCTGGCCCCGGTGGTGTGTACACGGGAGAGCTGGTGGGGTGACCAGCTCACCCATCCCCCACACTCAGAGTCAGTGTTTGAAGTTGACTAACCCCAAAATCTATGCCATCTAAGAACTTCCAGAGCATGTGAGGGAGCTGGTCCTGCAGATCCAAAGCTGCAGGATCTTCATGACACAGGGCAACAGCAGGATATTTGAGAGGAGTCCCTGTGAGGATTCAATACTGATAATATAGCAGAAACCAGAGGCCTGAGACACACTGTGACACACTGAAGAAGATGTTTTCTTTCTTTCTTTCTTTTTTATCTTTTTTTAACTTAATTTTTTATTTTTGTTCTCTTTTAGAGGCGGTTTCAAGGGTGGAGGGCAGAAGGGACAGAGAGATGAGCAGGATTGGGGTACATGTAAAATTCACAAAGAATCATAAAAAGTTAAAAAACAAAAAAAAATGCGAACACCTTTTCTTCAGCACTTCTTACTATTTATATGACCTTGAAAAGGAAGAGGCACTGTGATCTGGTAAGTTTAAAAAACTTTTTTGAGATTTATGAGATGTTGACTTCCTAAATCTTAACAAGCATCCCACCATGACAGAATGTCTTCATTCAGAGAAATCTATACACAGCACAGATTGGGTGGTGGTGGATATTACTGATGAGTGTTTCCCTGGGAAAATTAGAGAACACAGCTGCTTTCTACCTACACTAGGTATGTGTAAGATTTGTGTAAAACATAAAGAAACAAGTTGCAAAAGATACCAAATGTATTGCAAAAATGTTTGAAGTCAATAAAATATTATTTTGTCATTAAGAAAAGCAAAGCTGGGCATAATGGGACTCAGGGGTAGAGACAAGGAGATCTCCATGTGTTCTAGGCTAGCCTGGTCTACAGAATACATCCCAGGTCAGCAGGTTACATAGTGAGACTCTGTCTAAGCAAACAAATAAACAAATAAATATCCTCCACTATACAGTGAGTTCCAGACCAGCCAAGATAGGTGTTGGGGCTTAAGAGACCATGCCCATTTAAAAGCAAACAAACAAAAACCAAACAAACCCAACTCATAGGAGTCGATACAATAATTAAAGAAAGAATAATAGTAATTAATTCACACTAAAAAAAATTGTCTCAAAAAGAAAGACAAAAAGAAAGAACTCACACAGGTAGCTGAATGGAAGCAGAAAGCATTGATTCCGAGCGAGGCAGCCCAGATCCCGAAGGACAAATACTTCATATTTTCTCCTTGTGGATGTCAGCTTTGAATCTTCAAATGTGAGTGATTCCTTTGGAATACACATAGAGGTCAGGAAATAGTAAGGGAGGGTATAAAAGGTTACAGGGAAATAATGGAACAATAGAAGTTAAATGACGGTGGGAGATAGAGAGGCAGAATAGAAGAGGGTTAAATAACACTAAAGACCTTTTAGAAAATGTCATAGGAAGCATATCTAAAGGTCACCCTCCAACAGAAAAACCATGTCCCCCATGATAGACACCATGTGATAATTAATAAAAAAAGACCAGTGTCAGAAATGAGTTACCTCTTTTAAAGTCATTGGCCAGTGAGATCCTACAGACCCCCAAACCTTGTGAGCTATCAAGTCCCGGTGCTGGCGTAGAAGCTTTTTCACTCTTGTCTGGTTTTGGTAGTGGTGGAAGGTGATGATATGCATACTCCTAGAGAAGAAACTCAATCATCACTCTTAACTAGCTGTGAGTTCCAAGAGCTACAATAATGAGTGGCCTGGCAGGGCATGCCACTGGTGCAATAGGTATCCTGGGAGTGTGGCTCTCCAAGTCAAAGTTCCTGTAAACAGCAATATATCCAAGAATATGTGTGCAACACAAATTGCACTTGATGGCATGAAAATAAAAGTTGGCTGGGTAGGGATGGGAGGTGCATCTATCTAGAAGGAGCTGGAGAAGGGGATGGATATTATCAAAATACATTGTATGATTCCCAAAGAACCAATTTTAAAACACAAAACATTCAGAACACAAGAAAACTTACAAGTGAAGAATTGCTACCTTTCATTCTCCATTGGCCAGGTGAGAATATTGATCCTTGCTCTCCTCAAAGAGAGCCCCCCTCCCCTTCATCAGACCAAATGTACATAGCTCCTCTCAGATCAGAGATGAAACTCACATCGCACTCTCATGTCACCACCATATTTGAAAATTAAGACAGAAACTAAGGTCAGTGAACACATCTTCATGAGAGGATGGTTTGCTCAATACAAAGAGATATTTAAACACACACATACACACATACACACACTTGCTTAGCAGTAGGAACATCTAATGGAGAGTTTATTGGGTGAAGAAAGGAATCTCTGACTGTTTTCAAAGACAAGTTGTTTGGTCCTTTATCAGAGGGAACCCTGTTTTAGTGGACACTGAAAAGACCATCCGGGTTCCAGATGGTGAGATGGCCTACTCTCTGACTAAGAAGAAAACAGAATCCCCTGCCATATCCCCACTCAGACATCTGAACCTTTTGACTGTAGGCATAATAAGATGGTCGTGCCACAGCTCAGAGAAGCCAGGTCATAGACCAAAGGATAAGACAGGATAAGAACTTGTGCTCCACATTTCTCTGAATAGTGAGGAGATGGGATAAAAGAGGCCACATGATTCAAATGTACTTTCCTTAAGAGCTTTTCAGTTTGCCAAACTGCTGCCCACTGAGTGGTGGTGCTGAGGCAGGAGAACAATCTGCAATATCAAATCCAGCCAATACCTGAGACCTTCTCTGAGAGAAGCAGAAGAGAAGAGGTGCAGCCAGGGTTCTAGAAGGAACTGGACTTAATGAAGGACTGGTTCTGCAGACCCAGATCTAGAGGAGTGGATTTGAAGTCACCATTGCTGTCTTAGAGCCCCACCATTTTCTCAACTATTCAGACTTCTCTGGTGTTCATATCTCTGTCCTTGGTAGGATCTCTAGAGAGAGAGAAACAAAAAATGTTAAAAAGATTTCTAGTAACTTGGGATTGTCCATGTCTGGTTTGCAGTATACAGGGCAGTGTGCTGGAACAGAGTTCAGAAAGAGAGGCTCGGCACACATGTACATCAGGATTTCTTGAGCAAAGAGAGGTATGGTCACTTGGTGACTGTCTAAACTGGCTCCACGGAACCTCACTGGCCTGAACTTGGGAAAGTATCACAGCAGAGGCTCATGGGTAAGATGGTGCTTGGCATGCAGATCATTTTTTTCTTTTAAATATTTAGGTACTTATAAACCAGGAGTTTAAGTCCTGCCAGCTCATCTTCAGTCATATTTGCTTGTTTGTTTAACATAAGTCCCAAGGAATGTCTAACTTTGCACACAAAAAAAGGAAAGAGATCCATGCTATTCATGTGTGGGACACAGTATGGTTTTTAACATGTGTCTAACTAACATCACCAGTTGCATCTTCCAATCTGGGAAAATCTCTGTATTCTGCCCCTGAAACCCTCACACCCTTGCATCATCTTATGAGCAGAGTCTATCTGGGCTTGGGTGGCTGAATTGGTCAGAAATTTTTAATTTCCTGTTTGTAAGATAAATTTTTATTAGAGAAAAAAAAAACTCCACCAAAACTGAGTGTTCTCTTTAATAAGCTCACTGGATATTTAAGACGTCAGATGCCTGTTGCAAACTGATATGCTTATCACTTTGTAGAAACAAAAGCTCCCCTAGAGGAATAGACTTTTTGGCAGTGCTAATTCCATTGCATTTTTCTTCCCCTGCAGAATAAAGGTGAAGAAGAATGGGAGTAGAGACGCCTAAAGACTCAGAGACTTGGGCTCTGCATCCCTCCGCCGAAGTCTGCTCTATGACTCATTTGCTCTGCGAACTTTCCCAGACCATGGGAGTTCTTTGGACTGCAGACCCCACTAGAAAATGAGTGGTCTGAAGGACATGATGTAACTACCACTAACTTCAACATTCCGGGGTCCTGACCTTCCACTGATGAAGAGATCACATGAGTAATTAGGCTCGGTATGTAAGACATGTAGCAAAGCAGGGGTACAACCCCACTCTATACAGAATCAAAATAACTTGCTCTGGCCAAGGACTAGAAGATGCTGAGCAAATGTTTGGTTCTATTTTGAACATCAGTTTACTCCTGAGGGTATGCAAGTGTGAGAAACCCTCAGCAAGGCTTCGAAGATGTTAATGAATAGAGCCTAGAAATGCCTTTGAGACACTGAACTTGTTTCCTGTTTCCTCAAGGCCCTGTGGGAAATTTTCCCTGTGCTTGGGAATGTTTCAGCTTTGGGGTAAAACCAAAATCATCTTTAACCTTGATGCAGATGCCTTGACAGAAAAGCTCAGAGCTGAGCCCAAGCCACACTGGGAATTTTTTAAAAGATCTAGAATAGAGCTAGAAATTTACTTTCCTTTGAGTCAGAGGCAAGTGTGGGCATATGTGTATCCTTGGTGACCATGTTTTATGTTCTTGCAGGCAGTTGTGGAAAATCCAAGCAAATGAGAGTGCACCACCAGGTGGGTCATCGTCTTTCTACTCGGACTGGAGTTTAGCCTGCAAATGCAATACAGAAATTACTATACACATTAGGCATCATCTGTTCTGATGTTATAAAATCTCAAATGTTCAAAATTCTGAATCTCTGTGAAGACTGTCATGACTCCCAAATGGTTTAGGATTTCTGGAACATTTCAGATGTTCATATTAAAAATTTTTAGCTTGTGAAATTTTTGCAAATATTCCAAAAATTTCAATTCTCCGAAATCTGAAAAAGTTCTATTCCAAGCATTTTAATGAGGGATGTACAACCTGTACCCTCCTTTTTATTAGACTATTCTTGTGGTCTAGATATAGGTATCAGAAACTGAGTAATTTCAAATACGAGTTTTGGATTATTATATTACTGGAATAGTGATGTATGCGAGATTCCGTTCCTGGGGTCTGTTTCAATCCCTTCAGCCAAATTTATGCATGTCTGTTGAGAGTAATGGAGACACCACTCATATAGAGGGAGTAACTTCAGACCAGGCACTAAGGACCCAATGGGGAGGTATTCAGGAAGCGTGGTGAGGACCTCAAAACACTTGCAATCAAACAACCTGTAACGGAGCTCATTCTGTGACTGTGCTTCATGTAAGATCAACAGTTTCCTTAGAGATAGAGACACTGCCAGGCAATCCCTGGAAAACTCATTTTCTCTGCAGCCCCCCATACTCTTGTGGACCATAGCTGAGCTAATGCAAGCGCTTTGTAACTGGACCTGGAGGAGCCAGCTTTGGCAGGTTCCTGACAGATGAGATCGGGGCCTTGAACTTGCCCCTTGATGCTCTGCTTTCCTGAAATCACCCATAGCACATCTCCTCATTTGTCCTGTGTGAGGAGACTCTCGCACGCCGTGAGCCTTCTACTGCCTCCTGGTTTCCAGAGGCTACTGGGTAGGGTACTCTGGGAAAATAAGTTAGAAACCACCTTCTAAAGCCAGTTCTGTCCAGTGTTATACACTGGAAACAATCTAATTGAAAACATGGGACCATTTTCAAACTATGCTGGGTTATCACAGCCTTAATAGAAAGATGATTTGTAAAACATCTGTGTTTCACATGGTCAAAGCCAGAGAAAATATGCAGCTAGAAGCTACATTCATTCCACATCTGCAACTAAAATGTTCCTCTGCTATACTCTCTCGGGAAGGATCTATCCTCATGACCACACGAGAGCCCAAAATATATTGCACCTTCTTTTCCTGTTATGCACTTTATTTTCATTAAGACTTCGTGGACTCCATTCCCATGATGTAGTGAATGGCCTCCATATTTATTAAACACAGACAGCACAAAGATGTATTTGGTCCCCTTCATTAGACAGATAATGAAACGGAGATGGGAGTCTAACATCTGACTCTCTGCACCATTCGAGGAATCTGGAACAGAGGTCATGTTCGGAGAGTGCTTCTTCTCAGTTTCAGTGTCAGACCCATCTCACATATAAAATCATGGGCTAGTGACAGGGTGTGGCTGGGTATTGTATGATAAACAGATTGGTCCCCTAACAGAGCACTAACTCTGCAGATGTGAACAAGTGAGCCAATGTTCAAATTAGTTCAATACACAATCAGTTTTATTGCATCCAGTAATTCTTGGTAAATTTTTTCTAAAGAATTACTAAGTGGGCAGGATGCAGCTGTTTAAAGACAGCCTAATGATCTACGTCCAAATCACAAAATACCGAGATGGGTTCTTTACGCACAACCAACTGCCTGCAATCTGAAGAGTTTATTAGGTGCTTTTTCACTGGATCGATCTCTTGTCTTTCATGGGAAAATTGGGCAAGGCACTGTGTTGATAGCAAAGCAAGCTATTAGCACCAGGGTAGCAGTTAGCATTCGCTGAGCACCTCCTAAGTACAGTGCTGCAGTGCCTCTTGTTAGTGTGTCTTAACAAGCTCTGCAGGAAGTCCTCCTTCAGACTCACTGCTCAAAATCTACATGGAAACAGCAGGAATTGGTGGATAAAATGGCAACTAGAGAATGCTTCCCCCACCCAGTGTGCTTAGCAGCCACTCCTCCGCCCATTTATTCCCCAATTGGAATGAAGCCTGATGTTGACTGATCATCTTATGGCTCAGTGTCACTAAAAGGGTGGGGAGGCTGCGTGGCATTTATCAATATATGTCATTTGCATATTGTAACCTAGAAATGAAGACTGATGCAATACTCTGTTTAATAAGCCAGATGGTATACTCATGCTAGGTCTTGTCTCCTACTTATCTCTAATATTTTGAAACATATTGATTTGATAATGTCATATCAAGTCTATCTCTCCTTTGTGATCATTTATTGCACCAAATTCTCTTCCAAAGTGTCTTAAGTCTTAGCACATTGTTCTCAGCACTCCAATAGCACTGTGGTTAATGAAATCACAAATGATATCGTTATAGGATATTAAAAAGTTATATTCAAAACTTCTCCTATTCCAAATAGGAGAAGTTTTGGAGTTTCTGTCCTGAAAGGGGAAGAACACCGGTGCTTGTCAGTTGCAGTAGCCAAAGCAGGCAGGGTTAGCTGGTGTTTGGCGCCCCCTGGGCTAGAAATTACTTGCTAGCTTTTTTTTTTTTTAAAGATATTTTCTTTATTTACATTTCAAATGATATCTCCTCTCCTGGTTCCCCCTCTGGGGAAAACAAAACAAAACAAAACAAACAAACAAACAAAAAATCCCTGTTCCCTCCCTCCTCCCCCTGCTTACCATCCAATCCTCTCCCAAATCCTGGCCCTGGATTTCCCTACACTGGGGCATAGAACCTTCACAGGACCAAGGGTCTCTCCTCCCATTGATGACCAACTAAGCCATCCTCTGCTACATATGCTGCTGGAGCCGTGAGTTCCAACCATGTGTGCTCTTTGGTTGATGGTTTAGTCCCTGGAAGCTCTGAGGGTACTAGTTAGTTCATATTGTTGTTTGTCCTAAGGGGCTATAAACCCTTCAGCTCCTTGTGTCCTTTCTCTAGCTCCTTCATTGGGGACCCTGTGCTCAGTCCAATGGATGGCTGTGAGCCTCTACTTCTGTATTAGTCAGGCACTGTCAGAGTCTCTCAGGAGACAGCTATATCAGGCTCCTGTCAAGCTAGCACTTGCTGGCGTTCACAATAGTCTGGGAAGGTTTGGGGGGAAAAATGGAGAAATAAATCCATTCACAGTTGCCTCAAAATAAAAATCTAAAAACCATGAAGTAAACATAAATATGAGAAAGATCACAGAGTGGAAACTTACAACACTAAAGACTCTAGAAGATGGAATGACCCCCTATGCTGGTGACTAGATGAACTAATACTGTAAAAAAAAAAAAAAATGCTACATTATCAAACAAAATCTCCAATCCAACTCAATCCCCGTCAAAATTGCAATGTCATTTCTCACAAAAATTATCTAAAAATTCATATAGAAGCACAAAAGACCTCAGATAGTCAAAGCAATCCCAAGCAAAAACAATGCTGAAGACGTCATAATATCTGATTTCAGTTTTTACTACTGAGCAGTAATATAGATTTTTAAAGAGCATTCTTCTGGAAGAAAAGACTCGCAGATCTATAAAACAGAGCAGAATAGAGTCCGATATGAGCCCACACAGCTGCAGCCATCTGATGGTTTTGTTTTTACAAAGATGCTGCTAATACACTCTGAAGAAAACATGGTCTTTTCCACAAATGAAACAGGGAACACTGGATGTCCACACATAGAAGATCCCCATCCCTCACTCTTTATAAAAGCTCATATCTAAATGAACCAAAAAAACCCAACGTAAGCTCTGAAATTCTGAAAGTGTTAGAGAAAAGAAGTGTAGATAGAATATAGTTGGAGATATTGGCACACACAGGCACTCTCTGCTGAGGACTCTCAGCATTTGCAGTCAGTCATGAAATAACATCAACAACTGGCAAATGGAGTCTCTGTGGCTAAAAAGCTTCCAAACCCAATGGATGCAGTTAATTGGGAAAATGATACAGGAAGAAGCAAATCTTTGCCAGTTGTACATCTGACAGAGGATGGGTGCCTAGAATATACAAACAACAACTTTAATGACAAAAAGTCAAAGCAACAAAAGCTCACAGGAAAATGAAAGAAGATATCAAAGAATCCAATCAATAAGTAGGCTAGTGGGATGAGCAATTCTCAAAAGAGGGCTACACAAAGGGCCAGTAACAAGTTCAGTGGGATGAGCAGTTCTAAAAAGAGGGCACAAACACATAGTGACAAGTTCAAATTCACTTGTGGTCAGAGGTCTCTCAGTAAGCACATAGTAGGACCTTCAAACTCACCAGCCCTCAGAGGTCTCCTGATAAGCACATAGTAGGATGTTCATACACAATAGCCATCCGAAGTCTTCCAGCAAGCACATAGTAGGATGTTCAAACTCACTAGCTGTCAGAGGTCTCACAGTAAAAACTATACTGTGAGATTCCTTCTCAAGCCAGTCAGAATGTCAGTCATAAATGACAACAACAAAAAAGCAAAACAAAACTAAAAACCGTAACAGATGCTGGAGAAGATGCCCAGAAGGGAACGCTTATGTACTCCAGGTGAGGGATCAGTGTGGAGCGGTCTCGAGAAGGTAGAGATCGGTCTGCCATGTGACTTAGTTAGAGCACTCCTGGGTGTTTACTCCAAGGACGGACTGCAAGTCGGCATATTACAGAGATATTTGCAGTTAACAGAAGAGCAGTTCAAGAAAGTCTGTGATGGACAAATGATGGACTTTCTTAGCCATAAAGAAAAAGCAAGCTTGTTGTTTCCAAGAAAATGGGTGGATTGGACATAATTGTATTAAGCAAACTAATAGGCTTAGATTGACTGTAAGTCAGTCTAAGCCAAATATAATTTTTCTCATGTGTTGTTCCTGTAATATATATATGTATAATATATATATACATATATATACAAATATATGTATTTGTATATATATGTGTGTATGTGAGTGTGTGTGCATATATATATGTGTATATATGATGCATACATATTATACACATATATGGCATATGTTTGTGTATATATGATTATATTTATACATGCATATATATGACATGAAAATAGAATAAAAACTCTCTAGGGACTTAGGAGTAGAGGAAAAGAGCTGTTGAGTAGAGAGGGGAAAATACTCAGAGTGCAATATATGTTCATTTGGAGATGATTCTACATAGCAGTGTCATGTGCAATAAATATGTACAATAAAAATTAAAAAGAAAATACTTTGGGGTTTCTCAATACTTTTGGTTTTATACAAAATCAAGTTTATTAATATTTGGAAGTACTGCATCAAATTTTTGTAATATTACTGAATTAAATTTTTTCTTTTATACTTTTTATAACTTGTTCCATGTCTACAAAAGGTAGAAAGATGAGTAAAAATAACCTTAGACATTCCCATTGATAAAGTGTTTGCAGTATCACTGTGTCCTTCCTCCACTCTTAGCGCATACCTTGTCTTCACTTAAAATACTTTTGTCAATCCTAGAGTTGAGAAATGGCATTTTATTAAACTAGAAGGTTAACTATATAACACATTGAAATGAAGCTCCATTCAGGAACTAACTAGAAATTCAATCTTAACAAACTGCAATAAAGTTTATTTGATCTTTTATTTGCCATGGCCATGAGCGTTACTCTTCCATGCCTCACCACAGAGGTGTGTAGGTTTCCAGAACACCAACTCTTAACAGTGCATTTTTTATCTGTTGCAAATGGGGTCATCCTGCATTCACACTTCTGCTGTGTGTGTCTTGAGATTGGTTTCATAATTGCAGGACTGAATTATTAGGCTTCAGTGCTGGGACATACAACCTCAAAGAAAGCCCATTAGAAATGAATTGAAGCTTCTTTGGTTGGTGTACACTTGAGGTGCTTTGAACATGGCACTTTCAAAACCACCTGTGCTGGTCTTTATGCTTGTATTGCATATAGACACAGGCGTTTCTCCACGTGCTGTAACCAGGGCAGGACTCACCAGGCCACGGAGAGCTTAAGTCTATTTTCATACCGATTTGTTGTTACCGTACTTTCCTAAGGACTTCTAATAGCTTACAGCCCCCTGCTATTGTAGGACGATTCCCATGTCGATATTTGTTAGTCAATATTTGTCATTGTTGAATTTTAAAATACTTTTGTCAATCTTAGAGCTGAGAAATGGCATTTTATTAAACTAGAAAGTTAACTATATAACACATTGAAATGAAGCTCCATTCAGGAACTAACTAGAAATTCAATCTTAACAAACTGCAATAAAATTTATTTGATCTTTCTTTTGTAATATGACAAAAATACTTTCTATCATTAAAAAAACATTTAGCTCCATTATAAGACAATGATTCAGTATCTCAATATGAAACACATTTTTAATTGGGAAATGGAATTTGCATATTTAAAATATGTTAGAGTTTTTAAGTGTTTTATTTTCTTCTGGTGACATAAGAGTTTAGAAAGGCAAACACTGTAATAAAACGAAAAGCCACATTCCAATTAAGAAGGACTGAGAGAGGCAGTCTCCCTTTCTCTGCAGAGCCATTTCCCACCCACATCAGATCTGTGAGTAGAAGTTCCCTTTGATAAGGCAGGCAGATCCCCTTCTCTTTCCTCAAGTGGCCCAGGACAGGACGGCCAAGTCCAAACGTAACAGTAGATCAATGCTTCCGTGCCTTTAACCTTGAGAAACCAAGACAGGGAAGGGAGTAGAGGCAGGCAGATGTTCCTTTGAAGGAGAGCCGATAGTGTGCCTTTGCTGTGCAGTGATGAATGAGAGAACATAACCACAAGGGCCACAGGAATCTCACCCAAGCCATCTAGAAGCCATCAGTTGAGCCTGGTCCCTCTCGCTGTCAGAGGTGGTAGATGCTTTTCTTCTTCAACACTGCTAAGGAACTTATAGAATTCTATAGGGAGAGTTTGATGCTGTCCCCTATATAGAATACCAGGTTCTCCATTTTCCTACCTTAGTTTTCACTCTGGTTTTACAGAACATAATGGTTATGAATCATTGGATTCATTTCAAATACCTTTTAAAAATCTTTTAGTGATTTTTTTCAACTTAGCTCTTACGATTAGCACCTGTTTCTCTTTCTGATTTACTTACTTATAAAGATGTAGTATCTGTTTGATTACTGCCCTTACATTTTCCTTTACCTCTTTCTTTTTTTAAAAAAGATTTATTTATTTATATATATGTAAGTACACTGTCACTGTCTTCAGACACACCAGAAGAGGACATCTGATTCCATTACAGATGGTTGTGAGCCACCATGTGGTTGCTGGAATTTGAACTCAGGACCTCTGGAAGAGCAGTCAGTGCTCTTAACCACTGAGCCACCTCTCCAGCCCCATCCTTTACCTCTTTAAACATGATCTTGAATACTCTAGCATACAATGAATTGAAGTCCTTATGTGCTCAGAGTAGCATCTCGCAGTACTTGTATTCTGCTTCCGTTCACCACATATATATATATTTTACAAACTTCTTGGCTCTTTTATCTCCCTCTTCACATCTTATACTTATTTTATTATTGGATATTGTAATGTTTAATGATATATCAAAAGAGCTATGAAATTTTCTGCCTTGAGAATTTCTGTAGTTGTTTATTAACCTGTCTGGAATTGTCTGTAGACAGACTCCCTGACATTATGTGGCTCCTGATGCTTGCTATGGCTTGTCTATCCCTGCCCCTCCCCCGACTGAATAGTAAGAAGGGTCCCTGCTCAGAAATGTTCCAAGGCCTGTGGATGGATGTGGGTGAGGAGTTGCACCTTTGGGACTGGCCAGTCATCAGAAGGACCCTGGCCTGTATTTCCCCTGGGCTTTCTAGTGTCTTCTATCGGCACATCGTTTCTAGTTTTACACTGGTGTGCACTGAGCCTATGAAAGTCTTCTATGGCTTTCTATTTGCTGAAATATCTTCCTGAAATTCCAGGCTGTTCTGCTAGGAATTGCCACCAGGACCAACAGTGCCAGGCTAACACTCTTCTGGAAAAACCCTTTCCTATTTTGATCTTTATTTTGTTAAAAACACCATTCATTTTCACCCCAAATCTAGTTAAAACCCCGAGCCCCTACAGCAGGACCAGCACTGACCTGGGAGTCCACACACTGAGCAGCTCCAAGCAGCTGCCAGCTGCAGGGGCCACCGCTTGTGCTCAGGTTTCCAGTGGAAATTCATGGTTATTTGCTTTAAGCCTCTCTCCCTCTCTCCCCCTCCTCCCCTTCCCTTTCCCCCTTCCCCCACCCCCTCTCCCTAAGACAGGATTTTGTTGTCCTGGAACTCACAGACATCTGTCTGCCTCTGCTGGGACTGAAGGCACATGTCATCACTGCCTGGCATCAGTCACTCTCCAGAGGACTAAAATGCTCATTGTTTGATAATTTTGTTTAAAACCTGTCTGTTTAAGGTAAAACTTATTGCTTTTATTTGTTTGTGCTATCATTCTCTTGACATTGCCAGAAATGCAACCTCATTTTAACCAAGGTACAGGTAAATCGAATATATTTTCTTTTATACTTATTACAAAGTATATCTGAAAAAAGTTTTCTGAAAAAAAAAATTCTGGGCTGGAAAGAGGACTTGCTTCTTTCCCAGAGTATCCGAGTTCAGATCTCAGCACCCACTAATGGCTAATATATGCCTTTAACTCCTGTTCCAGGGGCCCCAATGCCATGTTCTGGATTCTGAAGATAATTGTCTCACAAACACACACACACACACACACACCACACATGAGTACACACACAAATACACACACACATGACTGTATGAATGCAATATATATATATATATATACACATACACACAAACAAAATGAAATATTTTCTTAATTAAAAAATATTTTTCCTCCCTTTCTTAACTCCAAATATTTTCTCTTAGATTCACTTATTTAGCTTTTAATACACTTGGAATTGAATATTTTGTACACCCTACTATAGGTTCTGCTTTTTTCTTTTTTCTTATGTAAAAATTACATAAATTTCTAATCCAAATCAGAATGGTCACTATTTTGCTAAAATCCTTGGAATCCTTTGAGATGCCTACAATCTTTAATGTGTTAAAAGGGGATGTAATACAGACTAAATGAGAATTCATGTAATTCATAATGTGGGGATAAACACTTGACAAGGCCCCCAGGCCATGAGGACAGGCAGTTTTGTGGCCCTGGTTAGTCATACAGTTAAAAATAGTGAGGCATGGGGGTGCCCCCAGGAGACTGCATTTTCTTTCTCCTTTGATTCCTCCAGCGACACCCAACCAAGGGCTCTAACCCTAGAATGTTTGTCAGTCTTAATGAGGTAGATTATGGGCACCAAAGTCAGCTTAGTTTTATTTAAGCTAAACCCCAAATCCGCAGCATGTGGTCGGCAAACCCCTTCCTGAAGTTTTTGGAAGTGCCTGACTTTAAGCACTTGCTATTCCCTTGCTTGCAGTTTCTATTTTGCTGCCTCCGTCTCACCTCATCTCAGTCCACAGAGACACAAAACTGCACAATTTGTGAGTTTTCACCCAGTCAAATCAGACAGAAGCTTTGAAGATTTCAGAGGCATTTAGAGCGCACCGTCTCTGTGTCACTAACATCCATACCCACTTCAGCTCAGGCCACTGGCGCTCACACCAGTCACTCGATATGACTTTGGAGACTGTCAAAAATGTCAGATCAGAAATAAAAACAAAAAGCAAACCCTCTCCTGCCCTGTTAGAAGTGACAGACATTATGATATGTGCATTGTCTGTATGTGTGCATGTATGTGCCCATGTGCTTGCCTGGGTGTGCACATGCCTATGCATGCACACGCATATGTGTGTTCACACACATGATTTATGGCAGCATCTACACACTAGCTCAGTAAAAAAAAAATGTTCACTTTTCTCCTCCTTGTATTACGGTAGAACCTTCTGGAAGAACCTATTCCAAGCATCCCATAGGTAGACACAGGTTAGATGGGCTTCCTGAGTCTTATCTAGGCCTTTTCTCTTTTCATGGGCCTCATTTTCATCCTGCTGGGGGCCTGTTAGTATACCAGAAGCATAAACGAATTCCGTTTCCTGTTAGCCATCCTCTGTCTCACTCGCACTTGGAGGACTGAAACGTAAAGTGAAAACAGGACTCTGGGTTTACAGGACATAGCTGCGCTTTTGGAGACAGTGTTTTTGTGGCCTTGCTTTGCCAGCACATCTGTTTGCCATTAGCCGCCATTCAAATGAACTCGTCATGTTTTGTTCCTAATGAATCGCCGTGGGTGGAACGGGGGCTTGTGGGCTTCATCGTTCTAAAGGGCTTGTTCACCACAGAGGACATCTCCCAGCATGTGTCCATGTTCACAGTCCTGGGTTCACTTCCAATGGCCCTCTGCAGCCTGGTAGGGGCACAGGGCCAGGGATGCATCCCCAGGCTTGGCTTTCTTTGACTAAAGCATTCAGTGGTTATGCTTTGCAAACACTCGATTGTAAACATACCACTGCTCTCTTCACAATAACAAATGACAGAATTCCCCATGAATTCCCCATGCCCTCCACCTCAGGTTGCAAAACAACCCTCTGTACTGCCATTAGTGAGTGTCTACTGTGTCCCCACTGCGTGAATCACCGCTCACCATCTTCACAACAGACATAAGACTTCAGACTGGCGTTATGAAAGCTCCTGTTCCTGGAGGGAACAGGAGCTCCGAGAAATTGAAAACTTTGCAGAGCAAGGACTAGAACTTCCAGCCTTCGGTGGTCCTGCCCTGAGTATTTGGAGCAAGTGGTCATCATAGTACATGGTGGACCCAATCTTAGAGATCAGGTCTTGCTGGGACCCAAGCCCACAGGCTCACAGCAAATGCTGAACGCCAGTCCAGAGGGAAAAAAGTGTTTTCTGTGTTCCTTATGGAGGTTGAGGGAAGGAATTGAATTTGAGTCAAACCTCAGTTTTTACATGGTGTTTGATCATGAAGTCATTTTGTCTAAGTGTCACAGTTGTAAAGGAAGAATAAATATGAAGATTCTACAAACACACATAATTGTTTTCAGAGTCTACTTCTGTCTCTATTAGGTATCAGAAGGCTGATTACAAAGTAGACAGCTGTGTTTAAAGTAGGGATTCCTTGAAGCAAAGAAAGGGTTGGTTTTAACCATAGGCTATAACCTCATAATGAGACATGAGAAACACTGTGTACAATCTTCGGTTTCCAAATAAGTCTAGGAGACCCCTGCTCAGTTCTTTTTCCTGCTTTGGCACTGGGTGTGGATGGGCCTACTGTCCATCTGTTTCTCTGCCTTAGAGATGTCCTATGGTGGGTTTCCCGGATGCAACCTCTTTGGCATTTATCGCTAACAGCAAGCTCAGCCACCTTCCCCTTCTCCACACCGGCAAAGACACAGAACTCAAGATGGACTTATCTAAGTTCTTAACCTTGCCCTTTTAAACCCAGAGTTCCTTTGCTCCTCATCCTTTGCAATCCAACTCCCACCCAGAGTTTGCCATGTCACTTTGTAATGCAACATCTTTTATTAGCTGCCCCTCTAAGACCAAGCCATTCACACACATTCTTCTGGATAAGAACCATTGATTCAAATGTCCATATGACCCAAATGGAGCACATGAGCTGGGAGCTACTGAGTCAAGGCCAAGAGGAACTCCCTGAGAGAGCAGTAGTCAACTTTCTGGTATCTTTTTCTCTTCCCCTCCTTTCCCTACCCTCTAATAAACAACAACATACTCTCAGGTTCTGAGAGCCACACTTGTAGGCGCTATGTGAGACCGGTGACATGTGTCTTTTCATGATTCACTTGTCTGTGGTTTTATAAAACTAGGACTTCATTTTTCTCTGTGACTGAATAATATTTACAATGTATAGGTACCACCTTTTCCCCTATTCATCTGTTAATAGACACATAGGCTACTTCTTTTGCTTAGCCTTTGTAAATGGTTGCTCAATGAAAATGGGAGTGAGATGTCTGTCTGTTATCTAATGTTCATCTTCTTTGAACACACACACACATACATATCACACACACATACAAATACACACATATAGACACCACCACCACCACCACCCCACAGTAGAAGAGTTTCTAGATCGCCCAATATTTGGGGGAGATCCACTCTTGCTTCTGTAACTGCTGTACTAATTTATGTCCCCACGATCTATGTAAGAGTTCCTTTCACCCCACATCCTTACCAGGACTTGCTATTTTTTGTCTTTTAAAAAAAAAAAAAAAAACAGTCATTCTTACTAGGGTGGGGTGGTGTCTCTTTTGTGGGTTTGACCACAAAAAAAAAAAATTGTGCACTGAAAATTTCTGATGCTGAGTATTCTTCCTGTGTCTGCTGGCCATTTGAACGTATTCTCTTCAGAAACTTCTGCTCAGGCCTTTATTTTCACTTTTAATCTTTTAGCTGCCCTGGTGGTCCAAATGAACAAGTTGTGCAGAACAACTGATTTATAAAGCTCCTCTGATGTAACATCCAACATCACTCCCTGAGTCCTGCCTCAGCCTTTGTGAGATGAAAGCTTCCTCTATCTTTTAACATTTAGGCATACAGGAAAGAGCACACACTCTCGGGCCAAGGGAGTAGAGTAGAGTTTTATGTTGGTTTTAGCATTAACTAGTTGCATGATTTAGAGACAACTTGGGCTCTGTGCCCTAGCCTCTTCCCCTACCAAGTAGGCTCATCATCCATCTCTGTTGTCTAACAGCTTAAGGCTGTTGAGAAAAACAGTGGGGTGATAAGTGTGCAAAGGGGAAGGGATATCTGCATAGCTGGGCTACCTTAACTGTGCCCAGCGCCTAAGAATCCCTACTATGTGCTCCACACCTGTCTAGGCTTATCTGTATCCATTCACCAAAGAAAGATGCATTGTTTTCTACTGACAACCAAAGATGTAGCTTGCCTTGAGAAAAGCCTCAAGAGATCCATCTTCACTGAGTGAATGGTAGGAAGAATGGCATATGAGGCCATGTTGGTGGCCTAGAAAACACAGGGTGCTCTGTAGAGCCAAGCCAATAGGAAGAGTCAGGAGAGAATATGGGCATAGGAGGAGGGCTCCCACCTTCACAGGCATAGGAGGAAGGCTCCCATATTCAGAGCTGGCTGAGCGGCTTGCGGATTCCTTCCTCTTTGTTACACCAGTCGGAAGCATGTACCTACACCCACAGTAAAACTCTGGGGATGCTTCTTTCTGTCCTGTGGATGTGTTTTCTCCCCGGAATGGGACTTGTGTCCTCAATAAGACCTTAGCAGAATCATCCTGTTGGATGAGGACTTGCTATCTAAGGACTTTCCTATCTTCCTTTAGAACATAGTCTTTGACTCATTGGTTATTTAGGGGCGTGCTAATTTCACATATTTGAAACTCTCCCAAGTTTCTCTCTCTTGTTGATTTCTATTCGGCTCCACTGCGGTTTGAGTAAATACTTCGTATGACTTCAATTTTTTAAAAATATATATTGAGTTTGATTTTAGGGCCCCACGTGAGTAGGCTATTGCCTGTGAACTTCAGAAGAATGTGCAGTCAGCACTCTTTGGGCACAGTTGTTAGAGTTGTCTGCAGAATCCAGTGATTTAGTGGTTGTCTTAATCTTCTGTATTCTTGTTTATCATCTGACCCATGGCTCTATGTATTATTCAAAGCAGCCAACTGAAGTGTCTCATCCTGTGTGTAAATTGCCCATTTCTCTTTATATTTGTTCAAGTTTCACTCCATTTATTTTCTGGGCTCTCTTGTTTGGTGTGTCTATGTCTGTATTTGTTATATCTTCCCAAAAGATGAATCCCTTTGTAACTATGACCTTTGTCTCCAGCCTTTAGATTGAATTTTAAGCTCACCTTCTCTGAAGATAGCCAGTCTGGTGCTTGTATATCACATACTCTGTCTTTTAACTTCCTGTTTGTTTATGTGAGTAAATCCAAGCATGGCCAGTAGAAACAGTAAAACTGAATTCTTTTTGTTGCCATCTTACTTAGTGCCATCTTCTGATTTCTTCCTTTTGATTATACTATTTAATCTATTTATGCCTAATATTAAATTGATGGTGGGGCTGTATTTACCTTTGCTATTTTGTTTTTGGTGTGGTGTACCATATGCTATTTTTGTTTACATGGCTTTTCTTTTTTTACCAACTTCTTTTATATTATCTAATACAATTAATCATTTATTTTATAGTAGATATCTTACTTTTTCTTTGAATCATTTTCTAAGTAATGTCTACAACATGCACATTAGTTTAATCATGATCTATTGATAATCTATTAAGTTCCAATGATGTGAAGAACCTTTATTTCTATCCAGCCATATTGTCTCATGGTGAATATGGTATGTAGTATATATATAGTATATAGTATATACAATAATAGTATATTATGTAGTAGTATATTATATATATATGTAATACATATATACATATATATATATATA